>NW_028288677.1:637938-956907 GCF_059628265.1 Tinamus guttatus
TTTCCCCCTTTTTATCCTCGGTAATATCACACACCACCTCCCCAGCTTAGTAGAATATTTCTTCTGAAAAGCAAATGTCAGCCCAGCAGAATATATGAGATTGATGTGCCTGGCAATTGGAGGTTACCTGCAAGCTTAGCTGCCCTCTTTCCTAATCCTGACCCATAAAACTCCCTAATTTTCTACTCCAGGGGCAACATGCAATAGAGCCCAATTTGCTGTGAAATTTCTCTCACAGCAATTTTTCCAGGCAGGAAATGAGAACTTCAAAACAAACAAACAAATCATAAAATATGATTCCTAACAATACTGAATCTACACAACTCTTTATTATGGAAAACAGACTAGAAAAATTTCTTTACATACTTAGTATGTAGTCATATTGCACAGAGGGACTGAGTTATGAAAACACATCTAAGTAAATTCCTTTTTACCAGCCATCTTGCTCTCTCATCTAAACGTACAGTTCTGAGCTGGCTCACCAGAATATTTAATTGGACTAGATAGGATAGAAAATCAGGGCTTAAACTATTAAAAATGCGTTTTGCCAATATAATGTTGTTTCCACTTGCTTTTACTTTGTATTTTGCCCTGCACACAGCTTGGGCAACAAGATCAAGTTAGCCAGTTTTGCTTCTGGTTCTCATGTAGTGAACAGCACTACTCTGCCCAGGATACAAACTGCACCCAGAGGACTCTGACTCGAATCAAGAATGAACCGAACTTCAGTGAAAGCAGAGAGACTTGGTAATAAACTGGTGACAAATCCCTACTTCATTAGCTATAAAAATGCTAACTGAATAGGATATAAAAATGCTAACTGAAAAAGCAACTTACCGAGAAGTCTTGAGGGAAAGTTTAAGAGGAATTAGGTTTAAACCAAGGGGGCAAAGGAGTCTGGCTGGAGCAGATCCTTGCTGACACTGATGCTAGCTGACATCACCCTCCTTTGAGGTCATCTGCCTGCAGCCTCTTAAAAGGGTCCACAGCCTCTGGATACTCAAAAGAGCTAGTGCTATGAAAATGTCCTGTCCCATCTCTGTCTGGCCAAAGCCCTGTGCTGTTTAGTGACAGATTCTAACTTAAGCCTGGAGGTTGCAAGTGTAGATTGCCACGGTTCATCACAACACTGCATTGTGCAAGGTATAATGACAAGCACTTTCAAAAGGTGATAGCCACCATAGCCAGCAAGACACACCACCCACCAATCATTCACCTTTTCCCCTGGCCCCTCCTGCTGAGGGATCTTGACTGAGAAATTGTTAAAACAGAGTCATCAGATTCTGCTTTCAGAATTTAGCATGGGACTGGCACAAGTTAAGTAAAGCAGATGCCCTGAGATGTCAGGAATATATTTGGGAAACAGATACCTAAGAATAGCCTTGATGCAGCCTCCACGAGAATAGTCTGTATCATGCAGCCATCTACTAGAAGAGCTCATGCTACCTAGAGAAACTTGCAAAAACCAAAGACTTGTCTGTAAGCAGGGGCAAATAAATACAGCAGACACAATAATAGAGCAAAAAGCGAACTTTTGTGCTAGAAAAAAATGCCCAGGCAGCAGGACTGCAGGAACAGAAGCTCTGCAAGCCGGCAAAGCTGATATGACAAGGACAACCTCAGGAGAAGTCTGGCTTCTCACATGCCATGCACGCGCTCCTCCAGTGCATCCCAACTGGGAACCCCACGGAAAACCTCCAAGAGGACACAGCCCTCCCGGGCATGCAGAGGCACGGGCACACAGTGCGGTCACTTCTGCGATGAGTGTTTGCCCACCTTGAGCTTGATCCTGGCACTGTTATCACTTGAGAAGTGGTAAGTAAATAAAATCCCTTTCTCATTTTGAGCCATTTCTCCTAAGCAGAGGGAAACTCAGCTAACAACCACCGCCATCTGCTGGCAACATCTGCTTTCACAGATTTCCCTACAAATACTGTCAAAAAGGGCAAAGAGAGGGTTGAAAGAGCAGCAATGTCCGGATCTTTGCTCAAAGGAAGGGGCTGCAACACCAATCCCATCATGTCACCTAGCACACAGTCTAAGCGCACGTGTGGCTGTTGTCACAGGACCTCATGCACCACACACCATTCAAAACACAGCAAAGGCCACAGAAAAGAGAACACTTGAGAGGTGTGTGCTCCAATCAATTATTAAAAGGCTTGTAGGACACCCTTATTCATCTCTGGAGAGGTTGTGCCTTTTGTACTCGTTTGTGTAAGCGCAGACATCTCAGCAGGTAAGCAAGGAGATATGAATGAATTGCTTCTCTAAGAGATTACTAAAGTTTTCCAAGTCTTTTGAGCTGGGATTCACCTCGGCTAATGCCATTAGGATATGCTGGTCCAAGTCTAAACAGCCATGCAATTTCCTTCCTAACTGACGCAGAAAGACAGGTAGTAGCAGAAGGTATCTAAATTAGAGCACTGTGTTAGGATAGGATGAATCACTTAATTCCTGCAGTGCACGGTTACAAACACCACCTCGGTGCAGCATCTTGATTTTACTGGGGTGTTCACAATCTCCAGCAGGTGTTCAAGGCACCTACGGAGCTATTTACGCGGGTGAAATTATGGCGACCGTGGAACGCTTCGGCTCCTGGATTTTGCAAACGGAACAACAGCATGTGGAAGAACAAACTTCAGCCTCGTTTTGGTATAACTAGATAGCTCTCTGAGGAAATTATGTACATGCAAAGCTTTCATAAAGTAAACATTACCTTGGATTTTTGCTAGTCCTTGTAGAATTCAACAGCACCGTCCAATTTTTTGAACTTTCATGAACCAAATGGGGAGTAAACTCCATTTCCCTGTAGTTTCAGTGCACAAAAATGAGCCATCCACCCAGATGAGCCCAGGCTGGCACCTCACATTTATTACCCAAAGGGACAGACTTCAATCTCTCTCTTCATGAGCACCAGTGACAGAATATGTAGGTTGCTCTGAAATCAGTGGTGGCTGCCTATGGTTTTACACATGTAGCAAAAGGAGAGGGAGCAGCAGTACCTTCAGGGAGTATTTTAATTTGCTGTGCAATTTGATCTCTGGAACAAGAAATGTCACTTCCCATTTGTCAACCATAAACCTACCATCCCACCAGAAGAAAAGAATGTTGTAAGAACCCAATGCTGCAAAGAGCTTCTGATCATCTCATCTACCTCCACTCTTCCCCTGTGTGCTTTACTGAACTGGAGCAGGGCTTTCAAGTAAAGCTCTGAGAATCTAGATTGAAATTAAGTGACAGTTGCTTGCTCGGTCTCCAGTTCCCTTTGTGTTTTGGGGATTATTCAAACCCCAAACTCATAATGAAACTTGGGAAGCAGGAATGGAGGCAGATAAGGGGAAGAAAAAGTTTCTGCAATAAACTCAAATTGTCCTGCCTCTGCTGAGCAAGTGTGGAGGAGTCTGCTTGCCATTTCCTTTTATATGAAAATGAGGAGTTGATGCTAACCTAGAGAAAGAGACAGCTCCTCTTCCAGCTATATGGGGCTACAGCCTAGCACTAATTCAAGACAGCCAACACACAGCCCAAATCCTAGCTGTCTTTTAACTTCAGGATTTCCCACAATGTCTTAGTCCAGTTCCTAGTGAAACCACCATTGTAATTAACACTAATTAATCCCTTGTTCTGTAGGGACAGCAGCAAAACCTAGTGCTGATGGGACCCCAGCTTCCTGCTCATTCCCGTGGAAGCTGCAGGGCTAAGGAACATTGCCAAAGGACACTATTAGAGTACGTGTGTAAATGATGGGACTGTAAGAGTGTAAATCTTGCTTTTGGGCACCACTGAAAGCTCTGCCAAACACCAGCATACACATTCAAAGAAATCCTGGACTGTTGCCCTCTATGAAATAAAGATTCACTGAACCTCACAGATCTGGGCAACTAAGAACCATCACTTCCAGCACATTTTGTGGTTACTTAACAGGAAGCAAAATCTAGAGTGGAAAAATAATACCCTGAAGACAGATTTTATGCCATGCACATCAGCATGTCTTGCTTATTTAGCTGTCATATTTTAATACTATTTGCAATTAAAAGCAAGTCAACACTCGTTTAGTAGGTCCAATACATTGTTGCTCTGAGTTCACTTCAGGTTTCTTTTCAGCTCTATTTTCACTGTAGAAAAAAGTGACCCCCACTGACTCTAATAAAGTCTTGTTATTACTGCTTAATCTCATGTGTGTGCGCCTGGCACCAGAAAAAAGCAGCAGACTAGCAGGCCTGGGGACAAAAGGCCTCTATTTAGCCACAAAACGGGTACTGTACGGACAGTTTCCCTAGTGTTGCCCTTTCATGATATTCCAAACATATTCAGGTGATAGGACAGAGCAGCCCTGGAGCCAGGAGGGGTCTGGTCGAGAGGCTAGACACTGCCATGATGCAAGACAGACAGTCTAACTGGTAATACCAGGGCAATTAACCCTTGGCTTCTCTACTTCAGTTAGTGTGAGCCACCATGGAGCTTGGAGCCTTATCCCTTAGGCTCGGACTGAGGTCACATTAAAGATTTCAGTCATTATTAGCCTGCTTTAGACCTGAACTAGAGATCTAAGGATGGAAACCTTCAAATTCTATTTAAACCCACATCACAGACTACAGCAGACCCCGTCCCTGCTCTGCTATGCAAGGGCTGGAAATGCCCTACCAGGGGAGTTTCCCGAAATCTGCAGGCATTAGGAAGATATGCAGCAGTTTTTCAATCATTTTGGAACTTAAGGAAACTATTTGGAGATTTTTTTCCAGACCTTGCCGCAACATTCAGCATTGACAAAGGATTTCCCTTCCTTGCTAACAACAACTGACAGTTTGGAAAAATAAGTACACTACAAAATACATTAATATTTTAAGCCTTCCAAATACTGCTAGATGAAGGTATTTCCAGCTTTTGCCTGACTGTCCGGTATTTAGTTCACATGAGGAATTGACAGAAGGAATCATATATAGCATGGAAAAGAGGGAGTATATGGAAATGTGCTACAGCGAAAGATTTTTCTAGACTGACACAACAAATCAGTAGAATAGGGAAGAAAAGCAAAATCATAGCAGTTTCTACTTCAGCCACTTATTCAGGGAACCACATGTCTGTTATGTGCTCAGACTGTTGCTACAGGATTCTACAGTACATGAATAAAACCCTTCCCATCTTACAAGCCAAAATCTGCAATTGTGCTGAATCTAGACTTTTCCACAAAAATGCAAGTAACTCTCATGTTTAATGAGGCAATGGAGAGAGAAGATGAATCTTGCTTTCGCTGTAATAAAATGCCTTTTTATGAACACTCCTGTGTGCTCTCTGCCTGACAATACTGGACATGGTCCAGGCCTGTTTACAGTGCCAGCATGTCTGTGTCCCTGACTCCTGGCGCATCTGCACATTTTGTTCTCGGCATATTTGTATCTATGGAGCCAGCTGACCTTGAAACTCTCATCAGAGAAAAAAAATCAGCAGCCTGAAAGCCTAGCCCCCTCATATAATTCATAGTTATTATCAGAAATGTTTTTCCTTTGTTCAGTTTGCACAGAGATGACATTCAATAACACTGAAAATGTTCTTACTGTCCCTAGAGAGGCCTGTTCGGAGGAAAACCAAAGGAAATTAAAGACCTATCGAGAAATCCCCCGATACAGGTTCATAAATATAAAATTGCATGCAGTGGCTGGCTAAAACATTAAGAACAAAATGTGCTCACACTCTTTGACTTGGGTCCCTCCGTTTCTGCCTCCCCCATATTCCCTATTCCGTGAGAAGACAGAGAAGGACATTTCCTACCGCTCATTACCACTGCATATTTGCATAAAACAGGAATGATGATAATGCATATGCTCCAGGACTAACATTACAAGCAGGTACTGCCTCGATGACAGAAGCATTTGCAGCCTTCTTTAAAAACAGACACCTTTTTCAGACTGCAGCCTGCTGCTGCTGCCTGCTGTGAGAAAACTCCTTTCCCCCAGGTAGTAGCTTGGCGTCTTGTAGGACCCATTTAGGCAGCATTCTAGTGCACCGAAGGATGGTGATGTTCCTGTCACATCTGAATTCCTCAGGAAACTGAGCAATGCAGACACTTGCTCTTCAATCCTGCCAATTCCTGCCCCCTTATACAGTGTGTAAGTGGGTTGTCGTGCCCCAAACACAAGCTGCACAATGGTTTTTGGGCCATCTGACACCTAGTATTCTCTTAAAGTGTGTTCTCCAGCCTCGTGAAGAGTCAATCTATGTGAGTTTTGCTGTGACCTGCTTTACCTGCAGGAAAGCCTCATGCAGAGCTGTGCCACGGATCTCTCAGGTGGTCTGCAGGAAGAGGCTGTGATGCTGAAAGACAAACTGGGTCCTCTGCCATCTCCAAACTCCAATTTCTCTAGAAGTATGCTCGCTTCAATTACATTATCGTGCTCACTGGAGTGTTCCCCTACATGCTGTGATTTGTGCAGCAACAGCTCACTAAGGTTGTGATGAAATTGTTGGATTTACCCTGCAGTCATTCAGTGAAGCTTTTTTTTCTGGTTAGATTTGCCTGGAGCTTGCTCCTTTGCTACTCCAAGCACAAACCCTAATTTCAGATCTGCCTAGTGCTAAAAATCACACACACACAAAGCTGCTTCACCCAATTGCATGAAATTTACTTTTCTCTTAGTCATGAAAGTCACCCACTATTTTATATGCCTCAGCACAAAATTAAAACCATCAGTGGAATCTCAGACCATTCTCATACAACCATGGAAACAACTGAAAATAACTCTACAATTCACACTGTACTTTGGTTTAACTTCAGACACAAGCTATTAGCAACAAGATTCAACCAAACTGTACCAATCTAAACAGGACACAACATCAAAATCAGAGACACATCACAAAAAGGAAGCTCTCCTAGAAAAAAACAACGCCATATGGACACAACAAATCCTAAAGCTTTGTTGTGCTGAGGCTCCTTCCAGTTCCCCAGGCTTTTCCATGCTGTAATGTTTTCTAAAAAGATGACTGTGTTGTATCATCTCAGCACTCCGCCTGCCTCAGGCTGTGCTGTTTCCACACTAACGATACCATTGCAACTTGCATATTGAGCAACATCCCATTCACGGAGATCTGATTCACTTGTGCTGACAGCTTGCATACACCTTGTCACACGTTAAAGTTATTGAAACTGAGTTGCTGGAAGGACTGTGATCATTGCTTTGGGTGATTTATCGGGGGCTTCCTCTGCACTCAGAGCCCATGCCAAGAGAATTCCCTCATGTACCTACGCCAGATGTTGTTCTCATCTGAACATGTGAAATCCTGAGGACTACTGACGTGTACTGCTACTGTCACCCTTGCTTCAGCTCAGAATTACTCTCCTCTTCATGACTTGTCCTCCCAAAATCTGCAAAACAACCTCTTTCGCCCAAAGAACCTTCAGCCTAAGCCTATCTGTTTGGTATGCAAAATCACTCTGGCATATAAGAAAAGGTTGATTTAAAACTTTTTTTTACTGAAGACGTGGGCTCTAATTTAAAATGAAAGATGGAGCTTTGGGGTACTCAGCTGAATCGGATGTGGAAGTGCTAACTGAAGCACCTTCTACCCATTTAGTTAAAATTTTAAGACGTTGCCTCATCACCTGTGGAGCAGGCCGTTCTCTCCAGCAGTACCTGCACAGGCCAGTAGAGGGTGATGAGCAGCCACACTGATTCTTTTCTACTCTGACAACTTCTCAAGGACTTCTCTCGCAGCGAAAAGACATTTCAGTCTATGGATGCACTGAGCAAGGACAGACACAGGACTATCCTCAGCTACTTTAAATTAGAACGGTGAATAATCTGTTATGGCATCTCAGGTCAACAGAGGTAACGAGTAAACCTTGTCTGAAGCTGACTAAATCCTTGCTTTCTGTTTGAGAGACTCTAAAGCTGGCTCCCTCTTGAAGGCACCTGTTTATCAGCCAAGGCAACTTGTCCAAAACCTAGCTAAGTAGGTGCAGGCCAACTAGAGCTGTGACTGCTGTATTTTATTGCCCCTCCATGTTTTTTCAGGCCTGCATATTAAGCCTTGCACACATGAAGACAAACCACTGCCCATTGCTCACACAAAACACCAAGCTACAGCTGATACTTCTGCCCACTTTCTATTGCCAAATGTGGCAGCAGCTCTGCTATCAGACCTGTTATTACTGGCCTCCCTAGTGACTCATTCTGATGGGTTCAATCAGCTGTAAAACAGTCCTTTTTCACATGGCTGTTTCTTATGTTCTGACCTTCACAAGCAAAGTCTGCAATTTTTGTGAGATGATCTACTAAATGTACTACCCAATAAAGACAATATAAAAGAAGTATCTGACATTCTCTGCAGGGAAAAAGAACTAAAAAACAAAAAACAAAACACCACCACCAAAAAAAAAAAAAAAACAGGAAAAAAGAATATTTCCTTTTTTTTTCTTTAGGTAATAGCAACCTACACACAAAATCAATGCCATCTTTTATGCATGCAAGGTGAGCCTTATTCTGCTGCCTTCGGAAACTAAGATGAAGTTACTAGCCAGCTTTTGTTACTACATCTGCTAAGACAGCGAGTTGTGGGTATCCAGGAGGAGGGCAGGGCTTGCAGCTGGCATTATCACTACCTACATGTCCTAAATACTCCCCGGTCATGCTTGTGGCTCCACGAACTCACCTGCTCTCTCCAGCCCTTTCTATAGAGGGATTTCGCAATAAGGCCAAGCTAAACTCAGACAATAATCAATGATAACCCCTTTCCAAGTGAAAGGGCAGAACATTAAACACATAAAGAGGGTATTTTGGGTTTTTTTTTACTATCCTGGTATCTAGACCTAGAAGTGTCTGCGGTGCCTCTGGGACTATATTCCCATCCTTGTAAAACAGCTAAACAAACAATCACTCCAGACAACTTTGCTCACTTCCTTGCTCTGCCTAATGCTCGCGGTGGCCTCCGTCTAACCCAGGAGCTGCATTCAACAAAGCTGAAATTCTTTTGGACAAAATGTTCTCAGCTTTCTTCATGACTCACATGAGAGGCCCATGAATGCCTGATTTCAGTGGTCCAGGGTATCAGAGCAGGCTTGGCACCTTTCTTTGCCTTTCTCTGCCCTGATTATCATCGGTGACACACAGATAGGAGGATGATGGCACCCTTTATTCCTCTCTCCCTCCCTCACATTCCTAAAGGGAGGGGGTAAATTGCATTTACTAATGCTGATAGAGTCCACCGAGACCTGCAGATAAAGAACTCAATTTGAAGCTGAATATAATGTTCTATCTTGCAGAAAGCTTATGCTTTACTATTTATTTTCCAAGCACCTACTGACATTGCTAGGCAACTGGGATGATGTCCAGAATAAAAACAGTAATAATAATGAAAAAAACAAACAGTGTATAAAACGCAGTGGAGTGCTGTCCAGACAAAGAATGCCTAAAGCTGGAGTAAAAAAAAAAGGTCAAAATGGTCCATTTTGGGTTGATGTAAAAAGTAACCCTAGAGATACATCTCAAAGGAGAAAACGAACTCTGTACAGGAGGTCCTGCCTCAGAGAACACCAGAAGTATGGTAAAATTGGGGGATTTCTATGAACCATAAGACCAACTCTTGGATTGTCAGGGGACTTCAAAGTATAATGGCACAAGGGACAGTAACTGTTGTGTAAAGTATAATGCTCTGGGTTGTATTTAAATAGACATATTTACATCTTCCTTCATCTGCCAAGTGCAATGGGTGGAAAAAACAAAGCACAAACTACAGACTCATCCAAAGTTCATACTCCGCTCTTCGGAACATCAGGAAATGAATTTTGTTGGTGATGTCTAGCACAGCCCCAGGAAGGCAACTGCAAGTAAGCACATATACTCTCACCTGCTTGTTCCTACCAAATTAGTAAGGATTGTCACTGAATTTCAACTAGTTACTCATTTTAATACCTTCATAAATAACAGAGAGATGGGAGCTTCAACAACTACATCTGACATGTTGTTACTACAACATGTAGAACCCTAATGAAAATCTAAAAACAAAACAGATGCTCACTGATGAAAACAGTTGTTCAGTGACATCAGACAGGTTATTTCTCAATGTGTGGCATTTCAACCTTTTATTTTCCTGGCATAATGTGGAGAAATGTTTGAGGCACTTTCCCTCCTGTCAAACCAGACCTCAATTTTGCTGTTCTGGGCAATCACCAGGTTTGTGGCGTCAGACACACGTACTTTTAACCCAGATTGTTTGGCTTAGGAGTACAGAAGTGAAGCGATAAGGTGATGTGGGCTACAGATCCTGCCTTTTCCTTTCTATACTTAGCTTTTTTTCAACAGCACATTAGTAATTGTATTGGCATGGATTATTACAGTCCCTAAACCCAGGTGAAGGCTATCTGGTGGTGCTGTTAGGTTCCCTGATGCAACTGCACTGCTCCATGTATCACACCGTGCCAGCAGGCTGGATCCCCAGCAGCCCAACATCCCTGTGCTAAACACCCAGCCTACTACAGGGGAAGGAAAGAAGTCCCTTTGTTACAGTCCACCCATGCCCTACATTTTCAGGGGCAGGAAGGAGTTCTCTGGCAAGCAGCTCAATTCCTCTGAAGTAAGCGTTAAGTAATGAGCTTTACTCCTTCTAGCTAGAATTTGGCTTTATTTCCTCCATGAACAGACTGGAACGAAAAACACCTTTCCTTTTGGCATTACCAAGGACTTCACTGACTGCCTGTTGTCTCAGAACAAGGAAGGCCAAAGTTACTAGGAGTCTTTTGCTCTCTTTAGTAGCAAGCAGGAAGCTGCAGGAAGGGATGAACATGCAACAACCTTCATCTGTTACACTCTTCTGCCATTTCAGAAGCACTTTGCTCGCCCTTTCAGAGAACTATCCATTCCTCAAGCTTATCTGCACACCAGCATATGTGGCAACTTATTTAAGGATGTGCGATAGCAGTGTGCTCCTTGCAGAGGAGAGCAAAAAGGCCACCAGTTCTCCTATTTCTGTTTCAGCTACCACAGTTTATTTCACAGGAATGAAAGTTTTAGGAAGGAATCACTCCTGTACATTTGCAGTAGTGAATATTCAGCCGCTGGTGACTTCTGAGCCCACTGCTATGCTATCTAAAAAATGCTCAGCATTTTACAGATACAAAATGAGACATAACTGGAAGGACATAGTCATATCTCTTGGGACCCAGAACAAAATTGCAATGGATTTCATATCCCTCCCCATGGTAAGCACTAAGTAAATCAGTACTGGGAGGCTGCCAGCCTAGCTACACTGAGGTTAATGAATAAACAACTGCCTGCAGTACTGACTTTCCTACTATATTTAAAATATGTATCTTTGATAACATCGTAGGGAAACCTCTTCTTCTATAAATAATCATTCCCAAAGATAAAGGCATTAAGCCTTTGACAAAATGGATAAAGACTATCAACATTTTTACGTAAAAACTGCTACTAGGCAAACTTAGTTTTTTTTTCCACAGAGTACTTGCCTTCTACAGAAAATGTTAACTTCATATAGAAAAGCAGAATACTGAAGAAAAATTATTTGGAAATATACCAGAGTACATTCTGAAAATATTAATTCAGTCACAAACCATTTCCCATTTCTTCTTTATGGGAAAAGCTCCCAAAACGTACATTTCCAATAAAACAATGAAGTAATTCCGAAAAGGGGGAACTCTTGTATATTAGGAAAGCTGCTGGCTGCTGGAAACAAATGCTTCTGAATACCTAGACCACTTCTGGCATTTAATTCTGTAATCATGGATGCGTTTTTGAAAGTGTTTCCCTAGGCAAATAACATCAGTAGCCTAACACACACAATAGCTTAAATTTTCAAGAGTGTCTTGGGTGATTCAGAATGTCCAACATAAGAGACAACAGAGTCATTTTGCAGCATAAGTGTTCAATCCTTTATGGGAATTACTGTCATTTAAGGGGTCTCAGACAGAGCACCTAGAAGTCATTTGTCACTTGTGAAAATCTAGGTCATTTACTCCCCTCCTTCTGCTCTGTCTTTTCTGTGCCAAATATAGAAAGAATTTTCTGGCTTCAGACTATAAATAAAGTTGCTAATTACACTCTTTCCTAAAAAACTGCAATTGAATTAACTTGAGGAGTCTCCAAAAGCTGTGAAAACCTATTCATTCTTATAATATCCTTTTGACATGTCTTAAAGGGAGAAGGAAGCTTTTAATTCCTCAGTTTTGGAGATAATATTTAACAGAAGTAAATGCCTTCGAGGTTTCTGCAACGCTCTTTGAAGCTAGTGGAAAAAATTCCTGTTGAGTTTCATTACAGGAGAACTAGCTCTTTTCTTCGAAAAATTATGTTAAGCAAGCCACAATATGTTGCATGATGGAAGAAAATTAATTTGTGTCATCAAGAGGTGAAAATGACAGGATTCTCACACATACTAGGTATGGCATAAAACATAACCAGATTAATTATTTCCTCATAAAACACATCAATTACTCACCTCTCAATAAAGGTATCTGGATCAATTCTATCAGCATGTAATTGGGCGCAACAAAAGCCTATATGCTGTTAATGATGTAAATCCATACCTGCCTCAGAGGGATTTTAAGAGGTGAAACCAATGGATTAATATGGTTTGAAGATGAGAAGTACCACACAAGCATTACTGGATTTATTCTTAATGACTAAGCTGGTAAAACAATGGGATGGCTAATAATAGTGATTCGTTCCTTCTATCAGTGGTTTTGTCTCAGAAAACTAAGGGACAAACACTCCAGTTGCTGAACTGAATAGCAAAGGAGAGAAGGTCAAATTCCATCTGGGGATATGGTAAGGCCCTAAAAGATAGAGATTTAGATGGCTCCAGACATCCAAATCTCTCTGGTGATGAAGGAGGATGGACAAGAAAATCCCTTCTGAACTACAGTGGGAATTCCAAGTTTTACCTTAACTAGATAATTTTTAGGTGCTTACAGGTAAGAAAGGTAATTCCAATCTTAAAGCATTCAATCCCTTAGGACCTCAATGCAAAGATATTGTTTCAACCAAGGGACTGAGAAATGCGAAAGAGGTCCGCATCTCGAAGCTCCGAGACCACAGCTCTACAGAGAGAATCACAGGATCTTTACAGCACAGAGTGAACTTGTGCAGTCCTCTGCCAAGATTTCACACGGATTCTGGGTTTCAGCTGCAATCTAGTAAAGAAATTTTGAAAACGGATCTGAGCAGAGGTTCATGCTGGTTTAGCAGAGCAAAGATCAAATAATCCAAACTGCGAGGCTTCTGCAGGACAAGGGGAGTACCGAGAGGCACCTGGTTACTTGCTAACACAAACTGCCCATATAGGCAAAGACAAGGAGATCCTGGCAAGCAGTTGAGCCATTTCTGTTGTGGCTATGCTAGAGGGACCAGGGGCAAGAGACTGAGGTGGTGGTGACAGTGACAGTTAACACGAGCTTTCTCAGGTAACCGTACTTTATCTAATTAGCTCTGGCAGTTCTAAACTTTCTATTTTGCTACCCATCCAACAGCCACTCCTCTGCCTTTCACACAGAATACATAACTGACCCACGATGTTAATGAGCTATTGCATATAGATGAGCTGGCAACCAGTCTGAGCTAACACAGCCACACATAAATAACAAAGGGGCCTTTGGGCTCTCTCCCTTCAATGCAGAAGCCACTGCACCAAGGTCCAGTGAAAATCGCATGGTTTAGCGAAGAGAAGAAGCCGGGCAGCTTTTTTCCCCCACCTCTCTTCTGCAGTCACCCTTACTGCTTAACACCCAAGGTAAGAAGTTCAGTGCCATACTGTTTTCTTGAAAGCTGTTTGGGACAAGTCCCAAACTAACACGAGCAGGGGAAAAAATATGCACTACTGTTAGTAATATATTTAAAAATCAGGACATAATACTTAAGGGTTGACTTGTCAGAAAATGGTAATTCAAAATGTTCCATCTGACAGGGCCCCTTTAATGAATTATTAGTAATGTTTTCTGAGAACACTTGATGAAAGACACCAAGAGTTCTTTACTTAAACAAACCAATTTTCTGCATGATGCAACTTCATCACACAAGAAGGGAAAAATTCTTCACTACAGTATCAAATTAAGAAAATAAGTAATAGTTTGAACAATCAGGAAGCAAGAGGTGCCCTCTGCAACTATTTTCTTAAATTCTGTTTTCAAAGACCAATAAAGTAAAAAATCTAAGTGTAACAGTGGTTGTGGTCATCCATTTCTAGCTGTTAATAAACATTATATATATATATATATATATATATATATATATATATATATATGTATATGTGCACACAATAGCAATTGACAATCTTTGAAACTGAATACAGGCATAACTCATCTGATTGCAACAGAATCAGCCTGGTGTCAAATTGACTTTAAGTTGTGAATCAGGGACAAAGAATCATTTAATTCCTTTCCTTCTCATTTTTTAACCTCTTTCCTTCACTGGTGTTTTGTCACAGGTTCTTGTGTCACTATTCTTTCAGCCTTCTTTGAAACACCTGCAACTCGGTTCCTTTTGGCTAAGGTCACTAAGGGAATACTTAATATTCACTATAACAAACCAATTCGGCAGCATGTTTGCAAATCCCACTGGAGTTAAATCCAGATCCGTTTGAGGGATATGTCAGCTCCCTACCAATTACTTCTCTCTCTGAAAGGAGGCAGCTAGCAAAGTTTTCTTTTCCACTTCCCCAAACCTTCTCTCATTATGGAGGAAGGCAGCAGAATTCCTCTATTGGCTCACAGTCTTGCTGGCCTTGCTAGACCTGCCTTTCCCTGTGCCCCTGCTTTGCCACTTGTTCATTCTGCATTTCCAGAAAAAGGCAGCCAATTCCCCATGCCCACTCTGTACATAGGTATATGAGTTGTCTTATAAGGCAAGCTGCTCCTTGACTTTTCCCGGAAAACACATGCTGATGCTACCGTTTTTCTAGATTGCTCTTCATTACGACGCTCGTGCTGATGTCTTATACTCCAGTGATATTTATCGTGGCACCCACTCACTTGGTGCAGCCCAAGCCTGAGTTTGCAAAGGGCAAATTGCACTGCCACTGAGCACGAGCTCACCTCGCTTTCAGAACAGGCAGGTGACCCTCCCTCAGCCACTTTGCAAGGTGGCAGGGGGGTTAGGAGACAGCGGGGGCAAAGAGGCTTTCATGCCTCATTTCCTTTCATGGAGTTTCTTGCTGCTTTCCAGCTTCATTCAGACCTGTCATTTGTCCTTGACTGTTTCAGGAGAAATGTAACTAAGAGTAGCTGCAGGAATTCGCAGTTCTCGGCCGAAGTTCTGCAGAGCCACCCCAGCAGTCGGTAAGTCAAGACAGGTCACGGTGAAGTCCTTGGAAGGGGATGGTTGGGGTAAAAACACTTCCAGCAATTCAGTTCTGTGCATCTACACCTGAACACAGCCATGGTGTGTTGAGATTCCAATGGAAACAGCAGCTCACCTTAACATTCCTTCAGCTAAAGTGCATCCTTACGTCTCTGGACTATAGCAGGAATGAAGGGAGCTTGAAGGAGAGTTTTCTGTCCCAAAAAGTAAAACACGATGCAGCACAAGTAGCTTTTGCATCACCTGTACAGTCACTAAGATCCGAACGGTTACCTAGTATCTGAATGTTTACTAACCTCAAGAGATAAACCAGTGAACTTCATCTTCACTTCCTCAGACATCTAAAATTTGGAGGTTAATTCTAATCCTGTCACCTCAAATCCCCATGCAGCCAACAGCAGGATAAGACAACCTGAACAGAAGTTCAACCTGTCCTCATATACCCTCTGCTAACTTCAGCACTTTAAAACTGTCTAGAATTTTCTAACATTTTCAGGGTAAAATGTGGCAAGAAAAATCTTTCCCACTTTTTAAGCCACTTCACTAGGAATCGGAAAATCTCAAATCACATCCCACATACTGAATTCTGCATGAATTAGAACAACTAGAAATGTCTTAGTGCCAAGATCAAAATTAGGGTCTCTGAATAGGAGTCTTGGTACCCCTTGTAGTACTTCTTTTCACTTTTATGTCAGATTGTCTGGAATAAAAGCACCTCTTGCAGAATATACATTAGATGTTAAACACTGAGAGGCAGATTGGGCCACTGTATTTAACTTACAATATCACTAAGTGCCCAAAGACTTGCACAGTGTGGGCTCTCATAGAAAATCTGAAATTAAGACTTCCATTTGTAAAAAAAAAATCTTCAAATCAGCTTAATATCTGTCCAGGCGAAAAAGCCATTACATATTCCTCTGTTATTTCACTCCCTGCTGAGAATATTAAGATATTATGCACACAACAGCTTTTCATCTCCTTAAACTGTGTGCAGTTTGTACTGAGATGGCAACCAGGCATCCCTTGTCTTGGTTTTTCTCCTAAAAATCTCCATTTTATTAAAATTCTAACTACAACAGGCTGACAGTATGCTGCCAGTCCACAGCAACACACACTGGGGGAAGGAAGGAGCTCAAAGCTTTGTGCACTTTTTGAACCCATCCTCACAGCACCTTAGTCCCCCTTCCACATTACAAGTAGATGGGAAAACAAACAAGGGAGAGAATGCTTGCCTCAGTACATGAAAATATGGAATGTCAGGAACTGAGCTTAAATATTTATGCTGTCTAGGCAACATTTTATCACTTATACTCCCCAAGTCTTGCAGTTAAGAATCTTCTCATGAGGACAAATTAGCTTTGTTTATGGGTTGAGACACAATATGCTCACTAAGTTTACTCTTTGCTGCGCAATAGCAAAGAATAAAGCGTACTGAATACTGGTCTCTGACCTTGATAATAAGTTGATTTAATTGGGTTTGATTTTTCAAATGTAACATCTCAAGTCAGCCATAAACTCTGAAATTAGCATATCGCATCTCCATGCAGGAGAGATTTTAAAGCAGCAAAAAGAGATGAAGTCCATGACCAATGAATTTCAAATTACACTGAGGATGAACTCAGCCATATGCATGTTAAACTAAAATTGTGCAGGATTTGAGTGCATCAAGCAGCAAAATTATTAATGACTTACATTTGCTATTAAGAATGCAAAGTAGTTGCTTTGCACCCAGCCTGTTCATATGTCTCTTCACATCAATGACCCATGAGATGGGTCAATAATTCACTCGGGGCATACTGAAAGCTATAAACATCTTGCAAGTCAATTACTTACGTAAATAGGAACACCAAAGTAAATGACTAAAAAAAGGCTCTGCTGGTGAAATACTGCAGTCTAGAAATAGCAGACAGGGTCTCTGTCTTTGGACTTTGCAGATGGTGCTCCAAAATACCTCTGAAGGGCATTGTGTACATCCTCAAAAGCAGAAATTAACCTTAAAGGGGGCAATATTGAGTTATAGCGGTTCAGGGAATAACCAAATACTGCTGAAACTAGAAGTTTGCTTTTTGCGGCCAAAAGTTACATAATATTAGGCAACTAGCTGCTTAACGAGATTTGGTTCTCAAAATTTGCTTCTGAATTTTGTTTAGTCTTCATGGCATTCAATTTTAATAAATCACAGGTGCATTTCAGCCAATCTCTTAGGCACAAGCAGGCTCTGGGTCTCTAAATTAAATAGACAAAATTAGTGAACCTCATATGAAAGAGCACCAAGTGTCTCTAATACTTCTGCCTTCAGCTGAAAAATCTCTAAAATTAGGCTTTGCTTCCCTCTATCCTGGGATCACAAACTGCCTCCAGAAGCCATGGCAGGGGCTGCAAACTGTGCTACCTGCTCCTGCACAAGGCACTGGACAACAAAAACTGTTGTTCCTACCTCATGATGCAGCACCTAAAGACAGCTCAGGAAAGGAACGCACTGAGAGGAGACTGTAAAGGGACAAGATGCACCTAGACAGCTGGGCTGAACTTTGCAGAAATCAGGAATCAGGAGGTAGGACAAAAGCTGTCAGTTAAAGTTTGCAGTGCTGCTGAAACTTGTAATTGGAGCACTAAATCATGAAAGTCTTCCAAACTTCTGGTGTACATAATTGAACCTCAACTGATTAAACAACCAGCTTAAGCTAGAAAGTGCCAATCTACCTTGCAGCTGCTGTGACAGACTTACAGGCTCACTGAACAGCAAAAAACAAGCATGCACAATCAATGGGTAGCAGATGATGTGTTGCAAAATAAACTCATGAATGTCTGATGGGCAGGTAACGACGACTTTGCTCTGAACTTCAGTGTCCTGAGCTTTTCTTGATTGTTAAAGGGGGCATGTTCTGGGAAGGGAGGAAAAAAAAATCCCCAAAAGAGATAAATGGGTCTTCCAGAAGATTTTGATAAAGACTGATTACTAAAGGACCTTGTATATCATTGGATTTATTTTCAGCAAGAATACGAGAGAATGTGCATCCATTTAGGGAAGCAGTGAATCCTTTGTTTTTAACAATTCTATTGTTTCATCACTGATTTTTTTGCTTTTTAGGCTTACAGTAAAAAAAGCTAGAAAACATATTCTCCCTCCTAGATGCTCTCATTCCCTGTACTACCAGTTGTAACCTACCCTGAATTTAAGTAGGGAGAGTCAGTTCTTTGTATCTCTGGGTGGAGGAAAAGGGCAAGCTCAAGGAAATAATCCCAAACTGCCTATTAATGGAAACAAGACTGGAATGACACCCCTTCAACATACCTGCTGAAAGCTTCTGCATGTCAGACAAGATCAGACCTTCAGAGGAACCTAGAAATTGCTCATCAAAGGAATGGTCTGTTGATACCCCTGCCTAAGAAAAATTATAATCCTCAGTACAGAAACACATGAAAGTGAGGGAACTTGATTGCAAAACAATGCCAGATCAAAGCAATTAGCAGAGGCTAGCAGTCATCAAGAGAAGGGGCTGAATATAAGCACTATATAACTTATGCTCTACATAGCGTGCCTTTAACCTCTGGCACCTGAGATACGCAAAGATGAAAAACTACTTTACACACAGTTCAGTAATATAAACTGTCTAAGGAGAATAACACATGTACATGTGCCTTATCTTAAGAGAAGTTCTTCCTCTGTTTTTTTTATTTTGAGAAAGCAGAATAAATATGAAAGACTTGCCCTATATATGGAAAGAATAGCTATCATTTGAATTTATAGAACACCTTATTTCAGAAAGACCCCCAAATATTTTATAAATGACAGCTGTACTCAGGGATCATTTCAATTACTACTGAAATAACATCAATAATAAAATACTAATAAATGGTCAGGGCAGTCCAAAAGCTGCTTTGTAATGAAATAAGCCTACATCATGAAAAATCATTATAGACTTTAAAATAGCCTCACAGTCCCATGTAAAGTAGCAGAATTATTCTTATTATTTCCTTTGCAGACAGGGAACATGAGTTAGAAAGCAGTAGAAATAGCCCGAGACCACACAGTCAGGACTGCAGCTCAAAAACTGCCAAACCAATGTACCCAACTTTCTCTTCTTCATGTCCTTAACTGTTTCAGCTTAAAACTGCAGGCTACTGCTGCAGAATACAGTAGGGTCTATCCTGTCACCTAGCACACATTTCTGTTTCCCCACAATCCTGCCACGTGAGCAATGCTATCTTCTCCTGATCAATTAGAAATGTAAAGCAAGTGCCTTGGATTTCCAGTGAATCTAGCAGAGCAGGGATTTGAATCTCTCTCAGGATCATCACATTGGTCTTGATATCCTTGGTGCTATGGTTGGCTTCTTGGCAGCAAACCAACTCAGCACAGTGATTTTTTTTTAAGTTTAGAAATGTTAAAGTCACCTTGATAAACACAGAAGATTGGGATGCTGACTTTACAGCCTAGCTAAAGGCAAGGACTGCAAAAGGACAGCAGTCTTGAAACTACCTGAAAATATTCCATAACCACTCATTTGGACTAGGATAAGCACCCACTATGCTCTGTACAGCTGTGCTGTAAGCAGATGGAAGACTGCAATAAAGCAATGCTGCTACTGCATGCAATTCATGCCAGAATGATCATGAAGTGTAAATATTTGGTTGTACTACCAGACAAACTACATATAGTCTTCATCAAAGCAAAATTCAGGGGAGCTCCTCCTACTGCAACTAACCCTAATGCCTTTCCCTCACGTGGAATATTGTGGAGCTGATGAACCACAGACCAAACCCTATCCCTGAATGCAACTGATGAAACATAGACCAAAACCTATCTGCGTGCCTGACTTGGTGTGCAGCGTTCAGCAAGGCTGGTGTTTTCTGTTCAGGGTTCTTACTGTGCCTCTACTGCAGGGCTGGAAGTGGTTATTTCCTATGACAAGGTTTTATGTTGTAGTGACAGTGGCTTTCTTGCTTTTGCTCCTTTTTCACCGAATGCAAAAAGATGCATGTTGTGCTTTCCCTCTGTACAGAATAAGCACAAGTTTTCTTCCACCCACAGATAAAGCTGTTACAGCAGTGTTAACCATTTTCAGTGAGTGACCCTTCCCACACTCAGAGCCAGGTCCTTTCCAGGGCAGTATGAAGTCACTATCAGTTTAAACTCACCAGTTCTTTGGGAAGAAAGTTTGAGAGTGGAAGCAATAATACAACAGGGTAACACCGTGCATTAAGATACCTTGACGTTGGATGTTGAAGCAAGGTCACAAGTGCCGGCGTTGGAAGGCAGTTTTGTCTCAGGGAATGGCTGTGTTGCTGATGCCTAAGCCAGGTGCCTCTCCCTCTTCAGGGCTTCTGCTGAAAGACCTTTTGCTGCATCATTCTGGTGACTGAGACTTGACTTTGCCCAAACTGTAGAAACATATCGTGAGTTAATGATTCACCCCCTTTAATACTTCAGCAAAGAATAACAAAATGAGAAAGCATGCAAAATCAGCTCACATGACTCTGTCCATTTCCCCCCGTGACTTTTATGGTTAGTGTTTAGGTAGTACTGCCTTCCCAGCTCACATCTTACTGCTCTCTAGTTCTTTCATTATAGATGGCTTCTACTTTCAGTCATACAGAAGAGCTTGAAGTTTTCCCCACACCTTGAGCTTAATTTTCCCCACACTTTTAGGCTGTAACACCTTTTTCTGGAAACCGAAAGTGTCTAGAACAATATTTATCTTTTCCTTTAGATAATTTCAAGAAAAAGCAAAATATTTAATTTTCAAGGCTTCTCAGTATATCAGCATGAATTCTCTTAAAGTGGATTACACATCTAACAGAACACTTCCAGCGAACTAAATCCCCCGTTTTTTTTCCTCTTGCATCCACAGTAACACATCACAAATCCGCTGCGAGTTTTCTTTTTTTGATCAAAACAGAAATCCCAAGATATAATTGCATTGCTAGCTCTTTTTTTATCTAGACAAACTATTTTGCAAACCTTGTTTAGATGTATGAGGCATGATAGACTGTCTGCTTGGTTCAACTCTTTAGATTCTCTCTCCCAATAAACAGGAGAGATGGATTAAATCTGTCTGCAGCACTAACTACAATAAATATTAATTGCTAATGACAGCGATGACATTACTGCTGTAGATTCTTTATTTAGACTCCTGCATGTAAATATTTAAACCTTTGAGGCCCACCAATGAATAGTCCTAAGCTTTCAGAAAACAAGATTTGCCTGCCTCGCCGTTGCCGTGATCGCTCTTCCTCCGTTCACTCATTTCCCTATATCCTCATGAATGAGTTATCCCTTCAGGTTGGCTTGGTGACAGGAAATTGCAGCCTATCTCTTCAAGCACTGCGCAGTGAGTGACACGTTCCTGGAGGCTGGTTGCTACTGCTTGTTATCCCTGAAGCCTGATCAGATGTATGGCTCCAAGGTACACAAAGCAAGGTAACGCTCTACGGCTGCTCGGCAGCAGAGCTCATCAGGCAGTGAATTTTAACACACACAAAGCACAAATAATGAAGTAATGAGGTCTGGCTTTAAGGTAGAGGATTGGAAAGCTGGAGACCTGTGCTCCAATTTCAAAGTGCTATAGGCTGACAAAGCATTACAGCAGTATGACTGCTGTAATTAAGTATTACATTACAGCAGTAAGGAACTTAGTCCCTTACACTGGCAGCGGGAAAAAGCAGGTGCCTTTGAAGATTTCTAAGGGAACTGTCTGCCTTGAGGGTTTCAAGGGCATTCCCCTCTCCGCACTGGATACATAAGAAGCTGTGCCTGGACTGTGGGACGCGTACTTTCCACAGTGTGGTTTGCCATGCTAGTCCCTAGATGATCCAAATGAGACCTCGCCAGTGCATGCTGTGGCTCTTGCCCAGTCCATACAACAGTCCTGAGAGGTTTCCTTATCTTAAAAACCACAGCACGAGAGAAACAAGAGGAGGGATGTAACTGGATGAAAAGTATCCATTCTAAAGATAGTACTTTATAATTTCAGTGGATATTATAAACAACCCACAGATAAGCAGGTACCATTTTGCCTTCTCTACTGAATATGGCTGTGGAAACAGGCAGCTCTAACATCTTACCATAATTCTGCCCAGCAGAAGGAAGGGCAAGCCAGTGGATCCATTAGTGTACCCCCTACAAATTCCATCAGGAATTTAGGTTGGCAAGTAGTCACTTCAGCTAATTGTGACTGGACTCAGATTAGCATGTTGAGACAGAGTGAAGGATCATATTTCCCAGATGTAAGCAGCGTTTAGGTCAGCGCTTTGGAGGTAAAACCGCTGCACTCACAGTGCTCAGCTCTGCTGTCAGGAATAAATACTTAATGATGATGTTGCTGTTACTGGCCAGCTGACACACAGACTTTATTCTTGGGCCTGGAAAGTCGGGTCTCCTTGCAAAAATGTCCATCACATGGGCAAAGTGGGCATGGTGGGGCCCATTTACATCATATTCTTTTCACATGCACCCCCTAGGGTCAACTTTAGCTGGCTGCCTCAGTCAAGGTTTTATTCTTGCTACACTTGCAAACACAAGACCAGTACAGGACCAGCTGTCTTTGGATACACTTGATGCTTCAAAAATTTGGATATATGCAGTAAGGAGAGATGGGATGTTGCAGCTTCCATCCCATCACAGCAGGTAAACTCTCCTGCTCAGGGCAGCTAGGCAAGAGGAAGTGAACTGTGCCCTCCAAAGGTCTCAGGATCAAAGCAGCCAGCAGATAATGTACTGTGTCTCTGAGTGTTACTGCATCCTTTTCTAACAAAAAGGATTTTGCAAGGTATTAGAAATTTAATATTTAAGATAGTTTGCACACAGAAGGTTCAGCAAAAGGGAATAGAAAAAGAAATGAAAGATCTGGTTTTTGAAAAGACCTGAACAGGACTGGGAAAAAACAAAATCCCTTAACCCTCTATTCCCCTTTTTTCTACCTAAGCTTCTTAGTACCTCATCTGAATCCATAAAATATGTTGTTGTAACAAAGGCCACAGGTCCTTTCCCACCACTGGGCCACTTTCCACTCTTGCTGTCTCCTCCTAATGATTAGGTTCTGTCCCCTTTTTCATACATCTACTACTGTGAGTGAATATACACATTTGAAGCCATGGATATCAATACTGCTCAGCATTAGCCCCCATCAAACCTGGAATACCTTCCCCTTCCTTCACTCATGGATCTGCTAAAGTGCTGCATGTGGCAGCGATTAAAGCCGTTTTCTTGGATTAATGTGCTCCGCACACAGTGTCGTACAAAGGATTTATCCAAAGAACAATTAAAGCGCCTGGTCATTATCCCCCACTTTCAAAATTCTTCAGAAGAGCGCAATTGCAAGCAAGAGCAGAGAGGAAAATTCAGCCACATTTCAGGGTGAGCAGAGGAGCTCCGACTGGTACGTAGAAATCAGGAACTCTACTAAACATTGTTATCTCCTTACAGCAATGCAGTGAAAGGAAAAGGCAGAAATGCATCTGTAAGAATGCTACTTTCTGGTCTTTTATCAAATATTCTGCAGAGAATGATGGAAGATTGAGACAGATGAGGAATCTGAGAACTGAAATCCAGAAGTTTGTTACTCTAGAGATCAGTGCGAAATAGGAAGCTGGATGGGGGAAGGAGCCTCATTTTGGTAGCTAAGCTCATGTAATTTTGGTTAACTGTCATCTTTATTCATAGAGGGGTTTTATTTGTAAATGTCCCAAAGCTTAAAAATGCAAGTAATGCAGTGCACGTCTTACGAACATATTATGCCTGGGGGACAGCAGCAACATTGCTGACTCCTGCAACTAGATATTTAACATTAAAAAAAAAAATAGACAGTAATACCCTGTTTATTCTGGCCAAGCAGGAAACATATCCTGGTAAATATTAGCTAAGACATAGTTGGGTTACCTTTGCTGATTTAAACTGAAAGGACTTTAAGTGCTGTATTATACAACTTGCTTTATATAATCTTCTCAAGACAGTCTGTGATATATGCTTGCAGCAGTCTTATACAGAAGGGAATTTTTCTCCTGTTGAAGCAAATCAGTGTACTTCAGTGGTGTGTGGGAGCAAGAAAGATTTGTTGACAGGAGAATTCCCTATGTCATCCTGCCTGAAAAAGGATATAATTCTTTTGACTTTGACCTACCTGGGGGTAGCTTAAACAGGGCTTGTAAAACAGTCTGTGAAGAGGACATGTGAGATTTGCAGAGTTAGAAAAAGAATGGTAAAGTAGGTTTGGGATCTCTTTGCAATGTTGCAGTTTGAAGACCATGCTGATTCACCCATCAACTCTGATCAATAGCCATTGAAATGTCTGAACAGATCCATGGTCAAATTTCCTGGAGATTCCCAGTGAAAGGTGAATCTGAATCCCTCTGTGCCATGAGGTTAGTAACTTATGACTCACAGGCACAAGAATTTTCCTTCAATATTTCTCCTGCCTCACGTGCATTCAGTAGGATGAAGAGCAAGCCTGCTGTGGCTCACTTGTGCAAAAAATATGTGCAATTCCAGACATTTTGCAAACCTAGTGCCTCTATTTAGATACCTACCATCACTGGTCACATTACTTCAGAAAAAGACGAACTACAGGAGAGTAATCGCAGCTGAAATTGCACATTTCCACACAGTGAAAGAAATACAGGAGGCAAAACTTAAATAATGGAAAACTTCTGACAATGGCCTGGAATATTCTTTTTGCTCAAACTGTATATTAACACAAACACATTAAAAGTATGTCAAGAAAAACAGAACTTGAGGATTGTTTAGAAAATGACCTCATTTCCCCCTTCCTCAGATATCTGCTTAAAGTTTAACCTTCGTCAGCACCATTCGCAGCCAATAAATTCAGCAGCAAAAGTTTAAAACAGTGAAAAGCCGCATTACACAAGTGACCTTCATTTTTTACTTCCTAATTTTAACTGAAAGCAGGAGGAAGGTGAATTCATTGTAAGAGCAGAAAGAATACAACTGCAAGACACAGAAAATCGTCCGTTCTCAGGGTTGTTGCTAAAGCAAGGACATTAAATGATGGAACATACTACTGCTTTACAAAGGGCAATTAATTCACATTTATATTCTTTCAACTCTGGTAATTTCCTATTTCTCCTTTGCTATTGATTACTGTATGGGAGACGGAGAAGGCCTTTAGATAACTATGTATAATGGAAGGATTTCTCTGCTTTAGCCAACTAAAGCATTAGGCAGTTTCTCTCAGCTGGTCTAGATACCTACAGGCTGACTGAAAGATTTTGCCGGAGAGCAGTTCATTCTCTTATAGAACAAGCATGCTGACAAGGAGATCCACAAAGGATGCCTGTCCTTCCTCCATGGACAATTAGCAGGAGGAAGATGAGTAACATCTCACGTTTAAGTGGCTGAAGTTAAACGAGATGAGTTTCACAACTATGACTCATATTGGCATGTCTAACACTCTATGCCTATGTATTATCCCCATTCTGCATGTATGAAACAGGCTTAAAGGAACTAAAAAAGTGTTTCACTAGGTATGTGAGCATATCATTCTTATGAAAATCAAGTGAGACCTGGTCAGTTTTATACTGATTTGTGCCCAAGTATTTTGCTTGATAACATGATGCAGGGTTTCAGGTTAGTGTTATAGTATGCTTAGCTTGGCAATTGCATTTTAGAGCCTGGATGAATGCACACCATTTAATGTGCAGCAGATCTCAGGAAGAGGTCTCCGAATCACCTACAATTTGAAAAATGCTCTTTTGTGGAAAGGCAGTGTTGAACATTTTCCAGTTGCTACCTCCAAATGAACAAAATAAAACATTAACTTTTTTACCACATACTTATATATTATGTAAGTAACTATACTGTCATGGGGTTCATGCAACAAATCTGTTGTAAAGGCAAGAGAGTCATAAACTCCCTTTCAGATCACTGCTATCAAGCCCATACATACACACTAGCAGGAAGAAAAACAAAACAAAACAAACACAAACTTTCTCTCATTCCTAATTCTGCCAGGAACAAAAGGGAAGCTATTTGTATTCTTGCATGTGTCACTACAGTCAGACTGCCAGTCCTTGCTCAAGCTTCTGCGCTAACCCCTTTGATATTCTGCCTTACTCCATAGTGGGAAGCCTATAGGCTTTTCTTTTCAGGAGGTTTTCAGGAATAGGAAGGCTTTCCAGTTCTGAGTTTGCTGAAACCAAATTTTATCTCTAGGCACAATTTGGAAAAGAGAATTACAAATTAAGCACTTTAACAGAATTATCATACATAAGGATTAGGTATGAGATCCAATTAGTTTTCCTTTGGTGCCAGCGTTCCTAAGGTGAAAAACCTGACAACAGCCTGATGCAGGCCCCAGCTCTTGTAATTCCACTGCCAGCAATGCACTGCCCTGACTGGAGGCCAAGTTTTCATTCTTTAAGTTAATAATAAAGTTTTTGCAGAGTTGTGATCAAGACTGAAACCTAAGGAGGGAGACCTAAGCATTTGTTTTGCTCCTCCAACAGAGCTCCAAAGTGGCAACACCTAAGAGGAAACATTCCCAAGAACTCAGGAAGAAAGACAGCTCTTTCTGAACAGACCACCATCCATGGAAGTTGCAGGTCCCTGAAACACATGGGTCTCTGCATGACTGGGGACACAATGTCCTTATAGATGCAGTAAATTCCGAGTAGCCTGTGAGTCACCAGTAAAACTATTTTCCTTCAAGTTCTTTCCTTAATTTATTTGTTTTGAAGCTGAAGCATTCTGCCCCCAAGAAATGTGATTATAGGACACACTGAAATTTAGCTGCATGAGAAGAATCTTATTCAAAGGCTGAATAAATAAGCATAGAGTGTACATTTTGGGGGCAAGTTAGTGCTGCGTGCTAATTTAACATGTCCTCTCTGGCAGCAGAACATATCTTATGCTTGAAGGGTGACCAACTCTGCAAGCAATTATTTCTTCCTTGAAGAACATATCTAAATTCTGGGTCAAAATCTGACCCTGGATCTGTCTGTGAACATAGCAGGCAATCTTTAACTTTGATTTATGAATCAACCTCTCTACACCTGTCTCTTTTGCTCCAGGCCTAGTTTCCAAAAGATGGTATATCCATTTGAACATGTCCTTAGCATCTCTCCCATTAGCTATTCATATTCCTTAGGTTTAGTTAAACAATGCCAGTCGTAAGGGATAAAATGAACAGGGGCAGGGGGCTAAATCTTGTCCCTTTAAGAAAGGATTTCAAAATCTGACCCCTTTTTTTTTTGCATTACCTGTCTTGGGAGTAGGCTCCCCTTGAAGCTCTTTTTTTTTCTTTAATTCAGACCTGAAAGTTGTCTTCTAAGTCTTTTTGAAATTTCAAAGCTTGAAACTCACACCCTGAAGCTCTATCTTTTAATATGTTAAAAATAACTGCCTATATCCAGCTTCAATAGTACCTTCATGCCTTCTCCCATTTCTCCCCAAGTTCACTATCCACATCACATGCAGAGTCTCCACATGCTGATGTATAAACACATGCACTTATGCTTAGACAAGCATTGTCCCATCTTCTAAAAAAAAGCAGGAAGAGATCTGAAAACCCAGTGTAAGCCTATCAAAAATTACCTTCCTCTCTATGCTTCTTATTGCATCCTGCTCAGCTTATTCAGCTGAGCAGGGTACAGTATTTACAACTTCCTTTGAATACATCAGCTGTTAAGTTTAATAATTTGTTTGCAAAGTTTGCTGAGCAAAGAGCAGTGATTATTTTTTGCTGGAATGCTCCTTAGGCAAGAATCTGTTAGTTCCTCACATACTGACTGAAACTTTTGCCCACTTGCTGAGGGAAAATATGCAAATGATATAACTTTTTTTCCTAAACAAGTGTCTTGAGACTTGGGCAGAATTTATTCCTTGCCTGCGGGAACAAATGAAACCTATATTACCCTTAATTTTTTAAATTTCTCATTCTCCAGAACACTATCAGCAGGAGGAATGTTCAACTACCTCCGGAAACGCTTCGCCAGGCACATCACAGAACGGAGCAGACGAAGAGCAAGGCTCGTCTCTAAAGATGGAAGGTGTAACATAGAGTTTGGCAATGTAGAAGAACAGTCAAGGTTTGTCTTTTTGATTGATATATGGACAACAATCCTGGATCTCAAGTGGAGATACAAAATGACTATCTTCATTTCAGCATTCTTAGGCAGCTGGTTTCTATTTGGTCTCCTCTGGTATGTTGTGGCATACATACACAAAGATCTTCCAGAATTCAACCCTTCCATAAATCATACCCCTTGTGTTGAGAACATCAACGGCTTGACTTCGGCTTTCCTGTTCTCCTTAGAGACTCAGGTGACCATTGGTTATGGCTTCAGATGTGTCACAGAACAGTGTGTCACAGCCATTTTCCTGCTGATTTTCCAGTCCATCCTAGGGGTCATCATCAATTCTTTCATGTGTGGGGCCATCTTGGCCAAGATATCGAGATCCAAAAATCGGGCTAAGACCATCACCTTCAGCAAGAATGCTGTCATCAGCAAGCGTGCGGGGAAGCTGTGCCTCCTCATCCGGGTGGCAAACCTCAGGAAGAGCCTGCTGATTGGGAGCCACATCTACGGAAAACTGCTCAAGACCACCATCACCCCCGAAGGAGAAACAATCATTCTGGACCAGGTCAACATAGAATTTGTAGTTGATGCTGGCAATGAGAATCTCTTCTTCATCTCCCCTTTAACTATTTATCATGTCATAGATAAGAACAGCCCTTTTTTCCACATGGCAGCAGAAACGATTCTGCAGCAAGATTTTGAACTGGTGGTGTTTCTGGATGGCACTGTGGAAGCCACTAGTGCTACCTGTCAAGTAAGGACATCCTACATACCAGAAGAGGTGCTTTGGGGTTATCGCTTTGCTCCCATTGTGTCCAAGACCAAAGAAGGGAAATACAGAGTGGACTTCCAGAACTTCAGCAAGACAGTGGCTGTGGAGACTCCCCACTGCGCCTTCTGTCTCTACAATGAGAAGGAAACCAAAGCCAAAGAGAAGAAAGGTTATGACAACCCCGGTTTTGTCATGTCCGAAGCTAGTGAAACCAGTGACACACAAATGTAGCTCTGAATATTCGTGGGATTTAACTTTCTTCGTAATGAAATCTATCTTGACAGGCTTAATAAATTAGTAAAACAGCAGAGAAACACATGGATTCATTTTATTTCTAAAACAGCATTTATCTTCTCAAAACCCTTAAATCAGAGGACCAACACAGTGATCTCCAGAATGCTATTTAACCATGCTATGTATATATTTCATAGTATTTATATTTTTGTACCTGTGGGATATTTTATGAAGCTGCTAAGTTGGAATGGCCAACTCACTTAAGTTCCCAGAAGCATACAAGACTGTTATAAAGCCAGAAGAGACAGAAAAAAGGACATTATAAGATAGACAGCTGTTGGAACAAAAGAATGAACAGTGAATAGAAGTCAAACTTGTCAAAAAATCTAAGGGACTCAGGAGTCACAAACCACAAAAAAAAAACGTTTCTAATTGCCTAAAGTCATCTCTGCAAGCAGACACTCTGGCTCCAGAACACTTAAGCACTTTTGAACATTTCAAAATTATCCCTTCTTGAGGCAGGTACATCTAGAGAAACTGAGCATTAATGGATGGTACGTGCTTAGAAAGCTAGTGGAAAAGACAGCTTCAGTCATAGGGCTGCACCCAAAGCTGGGTAAAACACTCTGTGAAATGTTTTGATTCCTTTTATGAAAAAAGAAACAAATGGAAAATGAAAAAGAACAAGGAGAGCCACAAAGAGACCCGCTATGAGGAAGAATTTTGTAGCTTCTCACCTTCTAGATACTCTTCTGACCACTTCTCCAGAGGCTGATGACCTGTGAAATCTGGAAGTATCCAAAAACAGCTGTCCAGAAAGGTGAGCCACAGAAAACGCCAGTTCTGGCATGCATGGCAGGGAAGCCATCTACTGGGAGAAGGGAGGAAATTCCCTGGATGCACCTTCGGAAAACAACAACAAAACAAAATTTAAAAAGAAGGCAAATAAGGATTATCTTCTTTCAAGCACTGTCTTATTAAAATAAAAATACAACAAAGATGTACACCTGCATTCCATCAACATAGCCTTCTAAATGGTTCATCTCATCACAGCAAAAAGTGCATCTCTAAAGGAAACAGCTATAGCTCAGTGGTGTAAAATCAGCTCAGATGTGGCAAACATTTCCTGCTATGTTTCTTGGTTTGTTTGTTTGTTTTTGGACATTTTTAAATTTCAAAAGCTACAAGAAGCTTCAATAACATTTGAATTTCCACTTCCTCACAGCCTTTTTTTCTCCATCAGTTCTTTTGCTGAAACTTCAAGTGATAGACTATAGAGGAAGGTTTGGGGGAGGTAGGGTGGGGAGAGAGGACAGACTTCCCAGTGACAGAACTAACCTCATTTATTTTCAGTGCTACAGAGACATGGAAGTGTTTTTAAATACTGCTGGATTCATTGGTTTTGAAAGAAAGGGAGAAAGCCCTGCCAGGGCCAGGCACAAAGAGGCCCCAGGTGGCTAAACGAAAGGCCATAAGGCTCCCCTGGGGCCCCCAGTGCACACAGAGGCACTGGGGGGCCGCGTGGAGGCCAGCAAGGTCCCTCCAGGCCCATGTGCACATGGCCAGGGGGCCCTAGGTGCCTTCATGAAGCCCTCCCGGGCCTCCGTGGGCAGCAACAAGTGGCATTTCCTCTTTCTGTCCAGGGAGGGCTGTTTGTCACCAGAGAGATAAAGTTCCAGGGCAGGGAAAAAGTGTTATCGGGATACATGCTGCATGCTGTGCCACTCTGGACAGACTCCTTAGGAAATCTATTTTGAGGCCTGTCACCCCTACTGCCATTAAAACCAAGTTCAGTTAAGAGGATGAAAATAAATTTAATCTTGTTGAGCAGAAGTGGCTGGAGGGAACCCGCAGAGCCGATACTAGAAAACAAAGGTGGTTTCTTTACACTGCCCATGATAGTGCTTCACTCCACCATCTCCTCAACATTCCTGAGGCCTTTTGGTTCTCTCTTCCTTCTATCCGCCCATTCTGCAGCAGCCACAACTGGTGCTTTTCATGGAATAGAATGCACAGAAGCTTAACAGCCTAGCCAAAAAAGCTGCTGCAGAATTCAACTTGTACTAATGCACATCCATGCTACATTATGTCAGTGCATTTTCTCACCCTTACTACTACTGGCTCACCAGGGAACCTTGGAAGACCAGTGGTCTCCCCAGGAGTCTATCCAACGGGCACAGACAACTTGAGACTCAGAAGGTTTTAACATGAAATCAAACCATTGCAGGATTAAGGCCTAGAGAATTTAGCTCTGGAAGTATGAGGCAAGCTACTAGGCTTGGAAATAGCGTGTCTACACTAAACTTAATTTATCTTCTCATTTCACAAACAACATGTTTCTTCTACTGTATTTATTTCAAACATTCATTCACGCTGTGCATAATATTTCAATCATTTTGAAATATATTTACCCTCCTGCCGGCAAATGAATAAGGCATCCTGCTGACTGCTGGAGAGAGGGCCATGAATTGAAATAACTGCTTTTAGTAAACTGAGCTGTCTCCACAAAATCTTTGCTAGTAATGGGGTAGAGAAAGGCACTCCTAAGTAATAATGCAAACTCTGGCAAACTGTTTAGATACTCATACTGACTCGCACTGTAGGAATGTAGCAGACGGCTGCTAAGCAGCACGCAGCAAGGGCCTGGGTAGCTCCTGCGCGCACGCACGTCTTGTAAACCCAGCCACGCACCCATAAACAAGTCAGCAGTGCACAAAGCGCCCGTATGAGCGAGCGCAGCTGAGGTGTCGCAGCCGCCTCGCTCTCTGCCAGAGCAGAGCCGCGTGGTTACACTCACGTGGACTCAGCTGGGAAGGGACAGGGCAAGTTCCTACACCCTCCCACGAAGCTGTGCCGCTTACCGTTGCAGCCCAAGGGATGCTGCCACTAACCCCAAATCAAGCATAACCCTGCGACAGTTTTGTTGGAAACAAGAGTGAGGAGGTTCAAGCCTTCTCTCCACGGCTGCTAGAATATACAGTATGTCTCCTGAGGCCAAGTTGACATTCCTGTGGTGGGAGCATCTGCCTGGGGAAGCAAACGACTTGAATGAACTGCGCTGCACAAGGAAGAAATAAACCCCCCTGCTCCAGGGAGCTGAAGGAGCAAGGGGAAGCTGGAGATTAGAGCCTCACTTCCCACTGCAATCTGCAGACTGCATCACTAATTAGCGTTCATCACGAAGCGCCGGGGCCTTCGCCCTCCTGCATGACTGTGTCCCAGGCAAGCTCGGCAGCCCCCGTGACAACACACTGCCAAAATGAAGATGCTGAAAACCACACAGGAGCCTCAGACTGATCCGAGAGCTCCACCAGTGTCTTCTGTCTTGTTGCCGCTGGATGGCAGCCCTTACCTCCGGATGGACCCAGCTTCCACCTCGCATCTCAGGCAGCAACCCTCAACTTGACATTGGCAGTGCAGCAAACCTAACAGTGCGAGCTACGGCAACGCCGAAACAGCAAAGCAAAAATTTATTGGGACTGCTCCTTGTTTTATGACACGGAGCTTAATGCATTTAGTGACTTGTTTTTGGCACGAGCTCTGCTAGCTGGGTATATTTAGCCACTTCACTGAAGTGTTGGGAGAGTTAACTCACTGCAGTGAATTCAGAGGTGGGATGTAAGTGGGCGGTTGGGGGCTGTAAACATCATGTCTGCAGTGGCATCTAAGGCACCCTTAACAGTCTGAAGTAGGAGGGGTGGGTTAGCAGCACTGAGCTGGGTCTGGGGAGACCTATATTCCATTTGCAACTCTGCTCTGCAACTTCAAGCCAGGCACATTCCCCTTGCAGAGCCTCAGTTTCCCCAGATGTTTAAAAAAAAAAAAAAAAAAAAACAGGCCACCTTGGGAAAATCGAGTTCTAGTTCATTGGTTTTGCAACTGTGCCCAAAAGCACCTGTTCAGCTGAAGCCCCCTCTGATTTCAAAGTGTTTTTGCTATCTTGCAGAGCCTACAAAAACCTCACACAAAGGGCCTGCAGCCACCGCTGCAATGTCTGCAAACCACGGCATCACCTGACAGCGTCTAGCAGCCCAAATTTATGGCTCTTCATGGCATATAGCTTACAAACACAACAAGAGGGGCCCCAAATGAATAAACCCTACAGGGTTACTGCTGTAGCTACAAGCAGACTTCTACCAAAGCCCTGAGAGGTTTCCCACACGCTCCCACCGCTGCCACAGCCCCACCAACCTCACAGCGTGCCCTTGGGCACATCGTTAACGCTGAGAACTGGCGCCTAACCCCCAACTCAGCACACCGCACACCCTTCCAAGGGCAGAAGGGGCACTGCAACCCCAGAGGGGGCTCCCCACGATACCTGAGGGCACCTGGCTGCCAGGGAGAGAGAAAATTGGTGAAAAACCCCACAGACGGCAGGAAAAACAACAACCCACCCCAGGCCGCGCAATGAGGCGACCGATCACCTCAGGGCGCGGCGACTTTTACCTCAGGGCGGCGCGAAACACGCGCACGCGGAGAGGCACCACCCCCCGCCCCTTGCAGCCAATCACGTGAGGCCGCGTGCCGGGCTCCCCCAATCACGTGCGGCCGCGTGCCGGGGCCCAGCCAATCACGCGCCGCACCGCCGCCACGTGTGGGGCACCCCCCTCTCACGTGCGCGGCACCCCTCAATCACGTGCGCCGGGAGCCCATTTTAAGGAAAAGATCAAAAAAATAAGGAAAAGGCCCCCAAAACGCCCTTTTTTTTTGCAGTTTCTGGAAAGGGAGAAGCAGCATCTTTGTGCAGAAAAGCAGCACACAAAATCCGGGACAAATCCTGGGTGAATAACAGCTCTCCAGAGCCGAACAGCCAAATTCTCAGTGATTTCCGTGAAAACGGTTTCCCTGTTGAGGTTTCGCTCCTGAACTTCCACAGGGAGCGGGTTTTCTGCCGTCCCTGCTGGCTCACAGTGCACAGTCATGTGATCCCGACCATCTGGTTTATAAAGTTTCCGATATAAGCCTAAAATACTTGCATTGGGAAAAGCAAAAACTCATGACCTTCTATCTTCAAGATACTTGAATATCTTTCGAGCTGGGCAGTCCAAAACGGGTGTTTCTGCGATCGCTGGTTGTTTTCCAAGGTGTGTTTTCACCAAGGATCCTCCTGGCCAAGCTTTGCCGTCAAAATCGCCTTGTAGATTTGGCCTGAAGTCGGTTTTTGGCGAACTCGGTCTTCGGATTTTCCTTCCGATCCTGGCAGCTGGGCAGGCACGTTGTGTTAAAAAGGCAAATACTCGCTATTTCTGTGGATGAGGCACAGCCGGGATGAATCCGGATCATGCTACAGTGAAAACCAGTAGAGATAAGAAGCAAAACACTCTTACGACACGAAAAACACAGGCCCCAGCGACACCGATTTGCTGCAATAGGAGGTCAATATTATTTTATAGCCATGCCAAGCGTCACTGCTTCTTTATTTTCCTTTTAGCCAAGTTCAATTTAAATTTAAAGTTCCTGCGTTATCAACAAGTCTGAGAGAGGAGGGAGAGAGTGGGACACTGTGATGCCTCGAAGGAAACCACCATTTATTTGTCACATTTTTTTACATCATACTCCTCATACAACAGTTTAATTGTAACAATACATTTAAAAAAAAAACACCAAGATTACTTGCAAAATTATATATATTTTAATATCCAAAACGTACATTGCATATATATAGTAGCAAAAGCCCCAGTTCTGTGGGTAATTTCTTCATACTTCTTATTTTTGCGATTATTGCAGTAATGTTACTTAGAAACACCCCAAAAGCACTAAGCCCTAAACTGATTAGCTCAATATTTTTTTTTCCTTTCTGTTAAATAACGGCATCAGTGCTTCTGTTTAAAGTTATAAGCAGACTATAATGTCCTGGTTTTAGGCTCTCGTGCTGCAATTGGAGGCACGTAGACCAAACCCGGCACCCACGCGCAGGCCCAGAGGTTACGTCTAGACGAGACGTTTGCGATCCTGTTAATTGGTTCCCGGTTAAAAAAGTGAATTAAAGGGTTGTACATGTAAGCCTGACCCCCACCCCATAGACATCTGTTCCAAAAACACAAATGTTTGTGGTTTTTCCCTTCTGTTCGTGGCGCTAAACCACCATTTGCAGCTCACCAAATCAACAGCTGCCAAATTCAGACGTCTGAAAACTCTAAAATGTTTAAAATTTAAGTTAAATGTTTAAAATTTACGTGTAAACCCTTAGTGATAAGTTTGCAGAAGCAGACAGATACTTCCAAAGTTTTCAAATCTGATGAAAAATAATCCCTGAATATTGCAAACGTTGCTTTAAGATGGTGATGCCTGTTCCTGCTCAGCTTTAATGCAAACATATTAGCCAAATGGAGTTAATTTGCAGACAGTTTTGACAGGCTAATACAAGAAAAATCTCTATTGTCGACAAACGCAGAGAAGTCTGGAAGGTTTCTGGCTAGTTTTGGGGTCAGGTAGGGATCCAATTGCAGCACGGAGGCTATCTCCAACAGATACATTACTCATGTCTAATTTTTTTAATTTTTTCTTTTTTAGTAAAAAGTACAAAGCTACAGCCCAAATGTACAGATTGAAAAGATGTACAAATTACATTAAAAACAAAACAAAAACAACCCACAAACAACTGAGCTGATAGTAACAAAAAAACAAACCTGCATTTGTGACCGAGGTCAACTCGTTTTATTTAATCTTTCTTTTAATACTGTGAGATATAGGGAAAAAAAAATAACTCTGCATAACTTATACAGTAATTTGCCTTCTGATTTGTTGACCCTTTGGATGACGGTCTGACAAACGCACAGCGTTCGCGAATCGGTAGCACTTAGCGATCCCTTTAGCCCTTGGCAGAGCTCAAGGACCTGCTGTCATTTATTTTACTTCACTTCTGCTTTCAAGGAATGTCCTGACATTAGGTTACTTTATTTCGTCTGGTCTCTGATGTGTCTGGAGTTAATACACAGTCTAAAGAAGTTGTACAGTCTAGAAAACTTCCTTCAATGCCCTTCTTAAAATATACATGTACATATATATATATATATATATGAATATATATATATTTAATTTCCAGTTGGGTGAAACTCCTCGTTTGCCTTAAAGCTAAGATTCCAGTTGCAGTCCCCTGCAGCCCAAGGTCCTCCTGACTTAATGGTCAAATTGCCTACCCTCTCCAAAGCGAGAAACAAACCCATGTAGTCATCTTTTCCTACGACCCACAGTTGGATCTATGTCTTCTAAGAAGCCTTTGAATTCTTAAAAATTCTGTGATCGAAACGCTAATAATCATTCCAAGTCGTGGTGAACAATCTTCATGGTCAGCTCCTACAGAGGGCATAAGCATTAAAAACCCAAAGAAAAGGCAGAGTACTGGCCCAAAGAAGCATCCATCTCTCAGCTGAAGACACAAGAGACAAAGTTACAAAAGTTAAAGGTTTGATCCAGGAATAACCAATATCCAGTTTTAACTATCCCCCAGGAAGGCCACAGTTATCCATTAAGGGTCCCGGAAAAAAATAACAGCAAATAAAAATCCCAGAAGTAAAGAAGGTGTCCAACCAAACTGATAAGGCCCCTTGAAGATAAAAGCATCTAGTAATAGGTGCCCAAGTGTGGTGATACGTGGGCGTTGGGATGGCGAGGGACGTTGGGGTTTGGGTAGATGCTTCCAGTAGGGGAGGTCCAATAAGGGGAGGCTGCTCCGAAGAAACTGGACGATGTGACGGGCATGGAGGAGGGGTGCGGGGGTACAAAGTTCACCTTCTGCTGGTGGGCATGGTAGGAAGGCATGTAGGAGAGATCCGACGGATACTTGTACATGGAAGATTCGGTGGGATGAGGCTGAAGAGCCTGGGCGATGCCATGGAAGTCAAATTTGTAGGCATACCTCTTGCCGTGCACCTTGGTCATGATGTTCTTATCGTAGTAGTATCGCAGCGCCCGGCTCAGCTTGTCGTAATTCATGTTGGGCTTGCTCTTGCGTTCCCCCCAGCGCCGGGCCACCTCGTCAGGGTCCGTCATCTTGAACTCCCCGTTGGTGCCTTCCCACGTGATGCAGCTGGCGTTGGAACTGTCCGAGAGCAGCTCGAGGAGGAACTGCCACAGCTGGATCTGCCCGCTCCCTGCAAGGAGCAAGAGGAGAGGAAATGACACCGTGCTTCCTGCCCGAAAGCAAGGACAAAGGCAGGAAACAGAAGGACTATCTCGATCCGCACTGGGAACGGCTCCTTGAAGCCTTCGCAACTCTTACGTAGGAATGGATAAACTATTCCCAGCAAACAAGTTAGTCAACCCTTTGTTCTGTTTATGAGTTGGAGGTCAGATTAGATTTCATAATGGTCGCCTTTGGCCTGAAAAATCTTCGGGCTGTTCATAAACAGGCTTTTTCCAAGCACACTGTTCTGCAAAGCTTTTCCCCAAATGGTTGACATGGTGTATTTTAACTCCTGCTTACTGTTTGCCATGGATATAGCCTCGGATACCTAGATACCTAGTTTCCTCTCCAGGATTATTTCTTCCCCAGACGGGGTGACTCCCAGTCTGTGGTTATACTATTAGCAAAGATAAAGAACCTTATTAGGGTCCCTCCTCACAAGCAGTCAAGCCCATTCCAGCAATAAACACTTCTATTTGCAATCAGTGTCAGTACCTACCTAGACAGTTTCTAATGATGTAGTCGTTCTTTTGAACAGCCCTGACTGCTTTGAGGACGGTGATTTTGTTCAGATAAAGACACTTTCCTCGTTTACGGTAAGGATTTTTGTGCTAAAATCCCTGGCCTAGCAGAGGACAACAGCTACTCATCTAGTACAGTGGAACAAGAAAGAACAGGAGAAGGAACCCCTCTGGAAACAAAGGATTGCCTTCAAAGTGGTGGTCTGAACTCACCTGGATTGGCAAGACGGCTACTAGTGGGCCCCAGGATTTGATAGGGATCTATAACAGCAACAATAAAAGAACAAAAGCGATTTTAACAAATGCTTCAGCAAAGATAAAGCAACAAAATCTTCACTATTAATTATTCTTGAAACCTGAGCAATTTTTCACTTTCTTTCTTTACTTGCACTGCTTCTTTTCCTAGCAGTCCTGGAACAGTCCTGTCGTCTCCCTTTTTTCTTTTTGAACAAACAACCACCAATTATTTAAGGAATCCAGAATGGCACCGTGGTTCTGGCACTGGCTGCAGAGTGGCCCATTTTCAAAGATATTAATCTTTCCTGGACCAACCTTCCACATTCTGTGTGTCAACAGGAACGTTGAGTTGCATGGAACAAACCATGTGTGTGAGAGCACAGCAGTAATAAATGAGAAGTGAATATATTCCTCCTAATAAAAAGAGCTCATGAGCAGATGGGATTTGCAAATTCACTTGTTAACAATTCAGTTTGCTCTCCAGTGAGGTCAATGAAATGCTCGCCCAACTCTCCTTCACTGAAGCCAACAGAGCATCAGAGAAATGAGAGTAACAGGACTTTTCTCAGTGGCTCCAATGAGGCCGAGTGTCTCTCGAAAACCCCACGGTACATTTGCTGGGAATGAATCCCTTCCCTTTCTGTGGGGCCTCTGCAGCCCTAATCTCCACCCTTCTCTTTGCTTCTCTCTGTTTCTGGTGATTTGGATCTCTAGCATTTGCTCGTGGATTGAATTGATGCCAAAAGAACCAACTCCCTAAAAAAAGGGGAAGAAAAGGATAGAAAGCAGCTGTGCAAAGCAGGGAAGGGGGTATTTAGCTTTCCAAAAGGCCCTCGGGAAGCAGGAAACACGACTGCTCGCTGCCCACCAGGGCTTGGCCCTGTTATTTGGGTTATTGCACGGATCAGGATGCAACGGAGGCACCGAGCAGCACAGTTACCTGGTTGGGGCCGTTGCTGCTCTGTCGTCTTGTTCACATTTTGCGTCCCTGCAACAGGAGGGCCTGGAAAAACAGAGAAAGGTCTTAGACGTGTGGGGGCAGAAAAGCAGGAATGAACAGAACAAGGAACAGAAAGCACACACCAAACAGGAATGAGACAGAGATTGGGATGGGAAATGTTTTCTCATCCTAAAAGCTGACGTTTTTGAGATTTCACTGGACACGTATTAAAAATCTCACTATAACATGAAAAAGCAAGTAGTCTAGGCAAGGAGAAATACTATGTAGATGTTTTACTCATTTTCCATCTTTTGTTATAACTTATTGTACATATTTACCTCCATGTTTCGAACAGAAAACTGGAAAAAGTAATTGTAAATTTTGACCTTCTTTCACACTGAAATGATTGTCAATGTCTTTTAGAAAGGGAACTTTTTTTTTTTTTGATCAACCCTTTTATGCGACACTTTGTTTTTATGCATTCAAACATTTCATTGAAAATATCACGGCCATTTCTCTAAATCAGGTCCATTAGTACCTGCTCCTCCTGGTCACATAATTCCTAATAGCAGAAAACTCCAAGAACAGTCCTCACATTCAGAGTTCACATGGTTCAGAAAGCTGCAGAGCGAATGAAATATAATCTGACCGCCGGGTTCTGCCACATTTATTCAAACCCTGTAGTATCTTGCTGAGATACCCCATGACCCGGAGTGTATTCCGAGCTCGGAGACACAATAATAACATAAAACAACCCAAAAAGCTCCTGCGTGAGTGAAGCAGACTTCATTTGTAGCATCTTGCTTTCTTAAAAGTAGTAAGAAATCCTCAGCCTGCCCAAGCTGCCCTGGTTGTAAAAGGCCTTGTGTCAATGTTTTGCTTTTCATAATAAATTCTGGCTCTTTTAGTGACTGTCCCCAGCTCTTGCACCGTTCTGGCTCTCACAATGCAAGAGGGCTAAACCCCCAGCCTCATTTGGATCGTTCCTTGCGGAATTTGTGATCCCCGTTGGGACAACTGACATTTGGAGAGGCCAGAATTCATATTACTGCCCCATCCTGCATCGCAGGAGGGATCTAATGGCAAAAGAGAACAGGCATAGAGGGGTTCACATCAGCTCTTCCCACACAAACTCGCAAGAACCTCGCTTGGCTCCTTGACCCTGGCTTGCTGTTTTCTATATGGACTATATATGCACCGTATATGTGTCCTATTGCTCAAGAGGCAGCCACGCGTTTCGGGCCGCGCTGCTCCCCACGGAAAACGCGGCGGGCGCCGGCGCATTCCTCCGGCTCTGGGAAAGCCGCTCCGGCTTTGAAATCGCAGCCTCGGAAAGGAAAACAGAGCAGAGGCGAAGCGGGGAGGAGGGAAGAGGGGAAAGAGGGGGGAAAAGGCGCTCCTTGAATGCACCCGCTTTATTTTTATTGTATTTTTATTTGTGTGGATATACTTGGGTTTTTTAACAAGAAAACACAGGCCTGGGACACAAACCACAACGGGCACCCAGGGTTATGTGCCCGGGTGGCACCGCTCGGCGCTGGGCACCCATCGCGCGTTCCCCGTGTCCCCTTTGCAGCCCGGCGCTGCCTTTCGTTTCTCCCCTGGGATTTCTTGGGCTGTTAGGGAAGTGCTTTGTATTTTAGCAAGGGATGTTGAAAACTTTTCCAGATTGAGGGGGAAAAGCCCTCTCTACAAAGCAGCAGGATTAACTTGGATAATTTCCATTTTTCTCTGATTTTGGGTGTGTAGGGGGTTAGAAACTAGAGGAATAACTGCTACAAACAGGTTGGTTGATGGAGATGCATGGGTACGTTTGGAGAAAACAAACAGGGCATCGTCTGGAGAGATGATCCTCCTCCTCCAGATGGAGAAGCTTTGGCACAGAGGAGGACTCCGCTTTGCTCACGGTGTCCTAGCAAAAACGAGTGTCAAATGCAGCTCCCGAGGGTGTTAAGTGACACTGTTGCAATCCGGCCAGGTGTAGGTTGCTGTGGCCGCTTTCAAGGAGCAAATCCTGCTTCTCCAGCTGGATTTGGCTCAGGCCTCCCTTGCTCCAGGTTTAATGCACCTCAATGAGCCGCTTTTCCGCATCCCGACTGGATCAACGCTCCTTCCCTACCCCTCTAACGTGCAAGTTTCTCTTCTCTCTCCTAAACCCAAATCCAGAAGCTATTTCGGTTTTGTTTTCACAAGAATTCGTGCAACGTGAAGGAACCGCATGAGCCCTCGGGGCTTCCAGGCACGGACTCTGGAGCTGAACGGGTTTGAAGCAGGATGGAGAAGGCAGGCACCTATCCAGAGCATCGAGTTCCTGGGAAAACAGCGTCGTTCGTAGGGCCCGACGCCTCGAGGAGCCTCTGCAGAAGCGCAGGCAGCCCGTTAGTTCCAGGGAAAGTCTTATCTGTCAGGAAAACCACTTGGATTTTGCACCGAAACTTAGGCGGGCTATGGAAATTCAATTAAAAGATTTGGCCCCAGTCCTCTTCTGGTGTAAATCAGCAAATAGCTACAGTGAAGTTAGGGGCCAATTTATACTGGTTAAGGATCAGGTCCCTAAGCCTGTTTTGGACTTAAAAGGCCCAGTGGAACAAGAGCCCTGTGACAAATGTGTGTTCAATACAAAATGGAATTAAAGAGCACAAAATAAATCATCGATGCTTTCAAGAAATGCCATTCTGCAGCTGTCTGGTTTATGTCCAGAAATTCCCCCGCATGAATGTATACTCTATTATGAGGAAGGTAAAGGATATTAATAATGCTTTGCACTTTCACAGCACCTTTCAAGTAAGGATCTCACAGCTTTGCAAACATTCACACTCACGGCGCGCCTGGGAAGAAGGTTAAATAGCATTTTATTTATTTACAGGCAGCGGGGCACTTTTCTGAGGCTCGAGCTGCCTTTTCCACACAAAGTGCCTTTCCCGGCGTCGGAACAGGCCATGTAGCCTATCAAATCTGGATCCCCTGTCCCTGCTTGGAAACAGCCTGGGGTCAATAGCTGCTGAGGTTTAGGGAATCTTCTTTCCAGACGGGATTGGGCTTTTCGGATTTCAGGGATGCAGATGAGGCTGAAAATGTGAAACGGGCGACGGGATCGCTGGGATCCTTCCTGCTGAACGTGTTGTGGTTTGGGCAGCGAGGCCTCCGTCTCCAGGAGGAGGAGAGCTCCTGGCTGGGTGGCTGGAATGTGAATTAGCTTCCCTAAATGGGGAAAGCAGAACCAGGTGTCCTGGGGGAGCCACACTCGTGATTAACCAAAGTGCTCACTGAGGGTCTAGTTTGTGGCAAGCAGTCGAGGGAAAGGAGGGCCGGGGACCTCGCTGCTTCTCCTAGCGGGCTGCGCGCGGCAGCACCATTCGGATATCTTGGAAAAGCCCCAGCGTGGGCACGCGGGAAGCCGGAGTCGCTCCCTATTTGCTTTGGGCCGCAGGCGACGGCCCCCAGTTGCGCGAGCGGGGCTGGAAAAGCATCCCCGGGGCCGAGCGGCCGGGGAGCTTCCTGATCCGCGTCCCCCTGCCCTTACGGAGCCACGTTGGGAAGCGAAGGAGGAAGCACCCAGAGGGCTGGGGTTGCTGTTGCCTTTTTTAATATTGCCTGCACAAGCCCCGACGTACGTGTCCTGAGAATCCCTCCCCAAGGCGCAGCCCCCCACGGACGTGCAGTTTTTGCAGCAGTTGCCCGTTTAACTCGTTCCCGAGGGGTAAATTTACCCCTGTCGTAGGAAAGAGCCCGCGCGTAACCTGCGCGCACGTGCGCGATAACGGCGCTCGCAGCGCACCCTGGGCAGAAAAAGCCCAGCTCTTTTGCTGGGAGAAAAGGAAGGATAATGGTTACTTAGAAAGTGCTCCAGACAAGCTGTCAGGTTGAATTCAGAGAACTGCAGTCTACTCTGGGACAGCGCTGGCTCGGCGGGCTCCCTTGTGAGTTGGGTTTCCTGCCTGCTCCAGCTCGAAGACAACGATTCTTTGTTTCCAGTTTTGCTGGTGAAAAAACACACGGCCGCCTCCGAAGAGGGTCAGGGAGAAAGCAGACAAAACACTAACTCTGGAATTTCAAAGGAAAACAATTAAAAAAAAAAAGAAAAAGAAAGGAAGGGAAAAAGCAAAACGCGAGCGCTGCAGCTACTGTGTCTCCTGCAATCGTAAATCCCGGCTTTGGCCACGCAGTTGCACCAAGAAACCTCCCCTCTTGCTGCTCCTGAGCTAAATATGGATAAGGGCTATTTCATCACCCAAATATCATCAGCAAACGCACAGGATACGAGTGGGGGGCTGCGGAGCAGGGCCTTTACGGACACACGAGCAGGTTTTGCTAGAACTGGGCAATATTTTTCCAGTGACAGCTTCTCAGATGTGAAAAACGGCCTTTTTTTTTTCCAGAGAGGAGGTTTATGCAGGAATGTGAGGCTCTTTTCCTGTGGGATCGGTGCTTACGCAATGGTGCTGCCCGGGTGTCTCTCTTGGCTCTCCCGCCAGCCCCCGTAGCCGTTGCTCCTGTCACCCACTTGCCACCAGGTTGGACAGGTTGGAGGGAGTAGCAAATTCTTGCTATTTTAGAAGAAACTGTTGGGGTAAGAGGAGGGGCTCATGTTGAGCCTGGGCTGCAAAAGAGCCTCTTGTTTCGGTGCCTACCGATTTCTTTCTCCTTTAATGCAAAGCACGGAAGCAAATCCCCCTTCTGCATCCACATTCACACACAACTCGCTTCCGTCTTTGCAGTCCCAGCTCCTGCCTCATCCTCCAGCCCGGGAGGATTTGGCCTTCAAAATGCTCTCGAATGTGAATAACTTCCCATTTCCCTATGGCGAGCTCCTGAAGTGCCACCATTCCGAAGCAAGCGAGCTAAAATCCCACGGGATCTTATGGTGCCGATAATGCGGCCTCGGAGGCTCCTCCCGTGTCTCCAGGATCTACAGCGGGACAGTCATTCCTCCAACCCGGCGCGGAAAAGGGAACAGACCATCTTTCCAGTGGAGCCCCGGGAGCGGGACACAAATCTTTCCATGCAGCAACGCGAGCAACCTCGTTTCGTTTCCCAGAAAACTGCGCCGCAGCCAGAAAATCCTGGTGATTTTCATTAGAGCAATTTCTTTCTCAAAGGCAGCTGAAGACAATTTGTACCAGTGACGCTAGAGACCGAACTCCTGAGTGTTTATGGGGCTGAGGAGCAAAGCAGCTCGGCCACGAACGAGTGCTCTGAACACCACAGAGGGACTCTACCTATGTGAGAGCAAAATGAGCATGTTTTGTGCACGCATTGCCTGAATTTACAGTCTTCAGTACTGCCATGAAAGCAGTTTAGGTCTCCCCAAACCACGTCGGGTCCTCGTGGCGCTCCTGGAGAGCTGGCACTGCAGAAGGGAAGGCAGAGGGAGGGTGGCTCGTCCTTTATTGGCACATGCTGAGCGCAGCACGTCCAGGAAAGACGCCCAACTGACACAAATCAAAGGCTGGGTTCGATCTGCTGAGCTAAAGAAACACTCTCAAGGGCAGTAAAAATGGGAGGGATGGGGGAGAAACACTTTTTCCCTCGAATTTCTATTTGTTTGAGTGACTCCAGGCCCAACTTGCCAAGATAAAGGGTATAAAAAAGCCTCGGAGGAGCACAGTTTTATCCACTGCACTTAATAAAAATTGCAGCTTTCTTCCCTTTATTTTTAGCAAGCACCTGGCCGGGGACAAAAAGAGCAAGTCGAGGATGTGCTCCTGTGTTTGAGGGCACGTGTGTCTGCTTTGTTCAATGAGCCCCTCACCAAGCTTTTATTAATTTTAAATAGATGACTGTGAGCAAGGAGGAGGCTGTCACAGAAGAGCCTCAGTGGCTTTGTGTCTGTAACGTGCTGTGTTTTAGCAACTAATGCCCGTCTCGGCCAAAAAGAACACTCTGAAAATCATTATTTTGCATCAATTTAAGGGTTTATATTCTTTCTGAGTCTAATAAACATGTTAAATTTGGGAAGCAACTGTTATTGGAAAAGTCAAAATGTTCCAAAATTAAAGGCTCGAAAAGATAAGTGCGGCCTTCTCCGCTCCTTGGAACTACCTGCCAGATTCAGGAATTGTTTCTGAAGACCTAAGTGGCCTTTATGGAATTTATTAGGAGAAAATTTTATCCTGCTGAACGACAGACTCACTTAGAAATACTGTCTCAGGCCTTGCTATATGGAGTGTCTGAGATTTCTGCTATTTCACATAAAATACAAAGCACGCAATCAGTTCACCAGGTCAGCTTCAAAATGACAAATCTGCATCTTAGGCAACAGTTTTGGATGGCAGAAGATACGTGGATATCGGGATGAACGTGGATTACTCCGTTTTAACCCCGTTGTCCATTCATAAGAGGCCATGACATTTTCATGCCAATGATATTAAAAGTCTACTTTTAACCCAATCGAAAACATACTGAGCACACAGGAAGCCAGGATATTAATGCAAGAAAAACTGACCTTCTTTGGTGGCGAGACGTGAGGAAGCCTCAGTGTGGGGTGGAGTATTGTAGACCAGCAACGAGCTGCCTGGAATTAAAAGAAAAGGAGTTATTGCAGTTTCACTGTAGTCTGCCACTTACTAGGATGCCAACAGCAAGCTTGGCAAGCAGTTGGGCTCGTGGTTGCCCGTGCTTATACAGCTACACTTGTCACAGCAGTGCCCAGATTACTGGGGCACGGACAGTATTAGAGGATGAGGAAGAAGCTTTGCCCTGTCTGCAGTGGAAATGTTCCTTTCGAAGCATTTCACCTTGATTCCCCTGCAAACGCCTCTGGAAGCGGCAGAGGAGGCCCCGGGAGCTCTCGGAAGCCGGCGTGTAATGCCCATTTCGTGGCTGTCTCGTTATACGTGTTTACCCTGCGCCTTCCCTACGCATCCCGTCCCCAGGAGGCTGTGTCCCACGTAGGGCACGTCACGGACCCGCTCCTGAGCAAAGCCCGGCGAGCTGGATATTCGGCACGTCCCCCTGCACGTCCCCAGAGCCTACGGCGGGAGCAAGGATACACCTTTTTGCTGGGACTACGATATTCAGTGATGAGGATCTTGTGACGAAGCCACACAGGCTCCTGTAATCCCCGTGATCCCAACCAGAACTAACCCCACGTGCCCCTCAGCAGTGTCACAGTGGGCCCTGGTGTCCTGCGAGAGCGCGGGATTAAGCCCTGCCTGCCGTAAGAGCCATTGCAGGTGTTGCCTTTTATTAGCCCTCTGTTTGTGTGGGTTTCTTTCCTTCCCCCCAACGCAAACGAGCCCGAGGACGTGCACGAAAGGTGGAAGGTGCTGGAAACACATGCTCAGAGCACTCGGGAGCATCCGGGTATCCGCAGGCAGCTCCTGCCCGCCGCCTCTCAGGTTCCTTTGCCGGAACGCCGAGCGCAGCCGGCCCCAGCCAGACAGGGCCGTGCTGGGGAATTCAGAAATGCAGTTTGCTATGACTAAATAGGCTGCAAATGCCTGGTTGCCCTGGCTGGCTAAGGAGAAGGGGGCAGGGTGGCGAGGGGAGCACGCCTGGAAGATCAACCTACAGCTACTTGATGCGAAAAAATGCGGCCCGGGCCGCTGCAAAGGGATGGCGCCTCCCCCAGTTTAATTGCTAAAAGTTCTCACCTTTGCCCGCCAGTCTGAGGTTTCTGGTGGGAACACCACAGAAAAGGAAATGTGTTTCCTATTAAGGGTTTGCAATGAAGAAGGAAAAGAGAGCAAGCCAGCGAGACAGCTCAGGACAGAGGGAAGCAGACAGACGGAGGCCAGGCTGCTCCCTCCCTCGCTCTGCTCATTCTTGGGCAAAACGCTGGCGGAGATGAATTTTCTTGTTGTTCTTATTCCCCCTGCTGCCCCCCACGGGGTCAGGGAGAGCAGAGATAAAATCGGCGCTTTCTGGAAACACTGGGATCGGTAATTAAGCGCAAGGTTATTCTCCAGTAATTAATACCAAACACGTTATGTAGGGTGCTCCCCCATCTTTCCCTCTCTTCTTATATTTCTTTTGTATTCTTAAAAAAAAAAAAAGGAGCTGGCAAGAGAATGAAAACCAGACAAGGAGAGTTCTTTGGCCATAGAGCCTCCCCCCTCACCAGGCAGCCCATCCTTTAGAGATGCAGGAATATTTTGGTTTCCCAGTCTTGCAACCTACGTCCCCTGCCCTTAGGGAGGGTGGCTGCACGTCCCCCCGTGTCTCATGTGGAACCCAGGCTCCAGGCCCTCGAGCACTGCAGTTTGGTTTGGCAGTCACATATAGGTCGGAACCACAAGGCAGTTTTGTGCTCCTACCTTTAACCACAGTCTCATTCTTTGCCCTGCAGCCTCTTTTCCTTCGCACGCACCGTGTACAACCGACCCTGGGAGGTGACAGTTCAGGCTTCTTCTGACATCCCTCCCAAACACAGCAGGAAAACCTCCCTTCCCACTGGCAGCTCTGAAATCCCCAAATATCAGAGACTTCCGACTTTCTGACTTGACTTTGATGGGAAACAACTGCACAGCTCTGAGCTGCACCCAAGTGTTGCCTGATGACTTTGTCTCATCCGTATTCAACAACTCACCTGAGCTTTCTACCTCCAAAACCCAGCCTGAGCTTTCGTTGAAGCCTGGCAGATGGTACCTATTTCTTTGCTGCAGTCTGGACTCAGGTGAGCCTATAGAGCAGAGTAAATAGACTCTGTACAGCAAACGGGGTCACAGAATTCCCATCAGCTTTGTTTCCTTCTTGGCTCACAAGCACCTAAGTTTGGGATTCACTGGATGTCCCAAACCCAGCTCTGTACCCTGAGATGTTAAACACATCACACAAGAGAGACTGGGCAGATGTTCTTTAAACTATAGACCTCTAGTTCCTGAAAGGTCTCCTGTGTTTTGTTGCCATCACCTCCTCTCCATCGCTTAAAGAGGAATAAGTAACTTCTTGAGTCCACAAAGTTGCCCGGGTTTTGCTTCATAGCATGGAAGAAGCATCCACCGAGCAGCACATTATATATTTAGGATTATTATTTTGCAGGCATTGCAGTAGCAGATGAAGTTGCAACTGCAATTAGGAGGTAGTCTCTTTAAATACCCCAAGGCATGAGAAATCCAGCCCTTCACACTAACCCTGGAGATGCGTCTGGAGCCGAAGCAGCAGCAAAGTTCAACTTTTCTATCAACCTGCTCCAATTCAGCATCGTTCATTGATTCAAAACCCAGCAAACTTCTTCTTTCTGTGTGAACTTTCTAGTTTTGCCAGCGGGGCGATTCAAATGCAGCAATTCAGTTATTTGTTGTGAATCATTTCCTTGGCTCCACTTCCCTAACAAAATAAAGGTGGGGCTTACAGAGGCACCCGTCTGTGATCTAACTCTTCTCCCATTGTAATCTGTGAAACTCCCACTGATTCTGACGGAGGGAGAGACCCGTGCTGAATAATTCTGAAAAACCCACCCTAAATAAATGCTGTCTTGCTGCTTTATTGCACCGGTCATTTGGAGGGATCTGAAGCTGCTTTATTTCATGATTTGATTTCCCAGTGGAAAAAATATTTTTCTTTCTCTCCCCTCCTTTGTGCTACGGCACCTTCCCCTGATTTGTCAGTCCTCAAAAATGGGTTCGCTTGAAACCTTAACTATTCCAAAGCCTGAAGGCATGGAATGAAAACATTTGGGAACGTGTGGGAAACTATTCCATGGATGGAATAATTAGGTTATGGAATAATTTCCCTGGGACCCATCAGTTAATATGTGGTTTAATCATCACGGCAGCGCTATGTGTTTTTATCACATAGCCACAGATGTTTTTATTATCTATCAGCCTGTCTAATCTTAAGAGTCCCGCTCAGTTCTTCACCTCCCTGATATCTTGTAGCACCACTAGCCCCACCTAAGTTTAAAAATAATGTTTGTAACCAAGTTTTTGCTCACGGCAGCGCGTCCTGCTGCAGGAACGGGCCGTGTCGGGGCGATACTCACTTTCCCTGAGGTAACTGAGGTGAGACAGCAGAACTTCGGTGTTGTAGAGGGTGGTTGTTCGCAGGAAGTCGTCCTTGTTCATTTTGCAGAGCTCCTTGCCATCCATGTTCTGGAAGAGGGAGGTGTCGATCTCCATTAATCCATACTCCTTTATAGCCCAATCCAGCCACTGGCGCACGTGCTCCTGCGTCCATAGGGTGGGATCTGGCAAAGGAGCACATAGGATGCGCTATACGTTAACCTCACGCCCGTAGCGCCCGCGGAAGCCCAACCATAGCGTGAGTGCTCACAGCATGAGCAAGAAATGTGTTATAAAAGGGCACAACTGACTTCCTGGCAGGGTGAGTTCACTTGACAGTCTCCTGCCTGCCTGAATCTTGTGCCTACTGCTCAGGAGCACCCTCGATAGCACCAAATGTGACTTCTCTCCCTTCCAAAAACTAACTCATCCCTTTGAGAGGGGTCTGTTTGTCACCACTTCAGTTCTGCACCGCTCCACGATGACATCAGTGCTGTGTAAGTCACCCCGGCCTTCGCAAGCACATTACAAAATCCCAACAGATGGCATTTGGAAGCTGGAGGACGGCAGTATTTATGGTCAGCAAAGGGGCTCTGAAAAAAAATATATTGCTTAAGCAGAACAGCTCGCCATGGGTCTGAGTCACATTTGTTCACCCTGCTGACAAGAACACAACTCTACCTCTGCTGGCCCTGTAAAACCAGCCCAGCGAGGGGAGGGCGATGTGGATTTGAGACCGTCTCATGCATCATTATCAACTGTCAGCAGAGCTCCAGCTGTGGAATCTTTATGGCTGGCGATGACGTAAGGGAGAGATTGAAGCCGGCTGGAGCTTCGGACCCCGTGCTGATGGTTTGCTGCATCAGTGGTTAAAAAAAGAAAGCACCCTTGAGCTCTGAAAAGCGCGTGAGGTCAGAGAGTGCCAGCAAGAATCTGCACCACTGTTAGAGAGGCCTTTTTTCAGAGCGTATCTGCATTCTCAGATGTTTCCTGTGCTCCTTCTCCCCGAGGAGCCCGTTTGAAAATTGAAGTGGCGAATTCCTGTTCCGTTGCGTTCGGGCAGGACTGTGAAGTCAAGCTCAGGGCCTGATAAATAATAATGACATTTCACCGTTTTCTAATAAACATGGCTTGCTAAAAGCTGAATTTTAAGCATGGAACTCACAGTCATATGTTTGCAAGGGTGCTCCAGAAAAGATGAATTTCCTTTAACATTCAGCACTAGTTAATTTAAATTCTAAGCAGTGGCAAAAGGCCGCAAATTTTATAATGCAAGTATCAAGGGAGGATTCTTTTGTTTAATTGGGAGAGTTATTTGCCTTGTTTTCTAAAATGCAACATTTAGAGGGCAAAATGAACTTGTGGTCTCCTTTTAACAATGATTTTTGAATTTCAGATTTCCTTCAAGCCTATTTATCACTGGAAAAAGACACTGAATGATCTCTGAAAAACTGCCTTCTTAAAACATTGCAGAGAGTTCATTATTATTACTATTGCAAACCTAATGTGACATTGTTCTTGCCTATCTTCACCCTAATGTGCTATAAATCTTTACTCTGGATTGTATTAAAATTGCCAAATGCCTTTCTTGGATAATTTGGGCCTCATATCCTGCAGCCAGAGATCTGGGATGCTGTTCATTATTGTCTTCCAGAGTCTGGTAAATCGCTGTTATTTCACAAGTACCTCAAGGTTTTGATTTGCAGGTGCTCACGAGGAGAAAAGCCCTTTTTTTCACTTTCCTTCAAAGAGGTTTTATATTCTGCATAAATAGCACGTGAAGAGCAGGATAAATGTTCCTCCTTGAGTATCTTCAGCTTTGTTTTTAACGACTAGCTGGTATCACCTAACACCTTTCTAGGCAAGGCTGATGCTGAAAACATACCTGACCCTGTCACCAGTTAGGTTAGCCAGCCTCTCTAAGCAGATCCTAACGAGGGCTTAAACGGCACTTGGAGATTCGCTGTCAATCTTTTATTGGCTTCCCTTCACGCCGTTCAGCTCAAGCTTTTCCCTTTCATCCCAAATAGCAAACGAATGCTTGGGAAGTGTCATCTGTTCGTGGTCAAGCCACGATCAGAGAGCAGAGCTGGATTCCACAAGTACATTTCTTGCTGCCAGCGGCTCGTCTGCTCCAATCAGCCGCAACCCTCAGCACTTTGGGTGAAAAGCTGCACCCCTGGAAATCAGCTTTGGTGCTGAAATTGGGCCAAGACTTGCCTCATAATATTTCCTCTGCTGGAAAGTTCCCGGGCTAAAACTGCTTCTATCCCTGGTGTTTATAAGCTTTGCAAGGGAAAGACTCCTTCTCTTTCCAGGTTCAGACTTCACAGGTTGCCTCTTACAGCAGCTCTCATCCTTGTCTGTCCAATGCACGTGACGTATCCTGACAACTTCAGATTGCAGATATGAATAGCAAATATAGACAGAGAAGTGGTCAGGAGTGGTCCCCTGTCATAATTTTTGGAAGGAAAATGACATTAATCTACTTTTCCTTCAGATTCCAGGTCAAAACATACGCTTAGATATAGGAAATTCAAATTAGCCAGAAACTCCGATTCTTTTTCTTGCTTTTTACATGGTTTGTAAGGAAAAGAATTCCTTAAAGACCAGATAAGCAAGGCCTGTCTGTTCAGCAGACAAGGAAATAAGGCACAGAGGGTTGATGCCAGTGGTACCTGCTGGGACAATGACTCTCCTCTCGTTGGTGGTCATGTTGGGGGGAGGCCCGTTCTTCTCATCCATGTAGGTGCTGTAGCTCATGGGGTTGGGCTCTGTTCCTGCTCCGACGAGTTTGCTGCATTTGTTCACACTACAGTCTACGGGGGACTCCCTAAAAGGTGGAAGGAAACAGATGATCAGCCTTGTTGCTTTTAGGCACTTTTGTGCCAGAAAGAGGTTGGGGATACAGGAATGGGAGCAGAGGAAGGATAAACATCCCGGAGGAGGGAAGTTCGGAGGAGTTTCTTTATATGTGGGAGAGCACAGGTCTTGAGAAAGGGAGAATGGCAGATAGAACCAGATAGAAAGCCAGTGTATATGAGCACCTAACACGTAGGTTTTCCACCTGCCTACTGGTTAGCAAGCACGGAGCCCAGATCCAGCACAGTTCAGGCCGCTGCTTTAATCACACAACCATCCTTCTTGGCTGCCAGGAGCGACGTGGCCGGGGAGGAACCCGTTCCCCGAAGGGTGAGAGCTGTGACACTGCCCCACGTCCCACCCCGCTGGCGAGACCTCCACGTTTGGCCACTAAACAAATTTGCTTCTTAATCTGAACAGGGGGGAGGGAGAAATTACTGCAATTCAGTTATCGTGGCTGGGAGATAAATGCTCCGCCGAGATACTCTGAGGCAGATGGTAATTTTTTCCTCATGTCTTGCTGAGGGAATGTTGCTTGAAAATGGAAATAAGATGTATAACTTACACATGTTCGAATTTAAGGTTTTACTATTTCGCCTACTGTTTTTCCAGGCAGGGAACCAAAATCCGCCCTCGGAGAAGCAAACTGCTGAAGGTCGAACGTCCCCGTGGCAGCCGGGGGAGAGCCGGAGCAGCTGCCGGGACGCCGGCGTTTCCGTGGGGAATGTGCTCCCTGCTAACGTGCCGCTGGAATTCTCCGCGTCAGGTGCTAAACGCTGCCCGTGCGGGCAGAGGAGGGCACCGAGGAGCTGCTTCTTCCCCGAGGGTGTCCCGAGAAGACTCGGCGCTCACAAGAGCGGCGTCCGCGCTCCGTTCCGCTCCGACCCCTGAAAAAGCGTTTTGGGACGGCTGGGTCCGGAGCTAAACTCCGTGGAAATCTGATAGGAGGAGGAGGAACATTCCTGGGAGTAGAATTACCAATGCTTAATTGGGCTGGAGACCAAACTGTCCTTCTCTTAAGAAAAATACCATGAAATGGGAAGATCCTTGCTTTCTTGTCCTCTCTAAGCCACAGTTTCCAAGCAGATCCAAAGGGGGCCTTTTCCTGGGAAATGAGACAGCACTACGTGATTGAGTCAGTTTTGCAGCTCCTGGGGGTCTGTTTCTGTACTGCCAAAGCCCAGCCTGCCCCCAGAAAAGGAATTTAACAGTATCCCAGCAGGAGATAGGTGAGCTGTGGGCCACACAAGGAATTCTGGATGAGGAACAACTACAGGATCAAATGGGAACGGGGTGCCGCGTGCCATGAATAGCGTATTCATCGCGTACAGCTCCTTCCTTCGTTCATGCATTACCCACAGCAGTCTTGGATTTATAGAAAAATTCCCTCATTATTTGAAATGATTTGTGTGACAGCACTTCAGATGCCAAATCATGAGTATTCACGGAGACCCCCTACTTTGGGCTTTGGAAAGGCTGGAATTGCTCGTGTTTGGGACAGAAAAGGCTGCAGAGCCCCAAAAGTAACTGGATATAGGCTGCTTTCACAAGGTCTCTTCAGTTTCTTCACTGTGGCAGAGCCCAAGGAGCACGAAGCTCTACTCGTTCCCTCCGTCTGCCCAAAGGCTCTTCGTTCCAGCAGCTCCCGGAGCAGCCTCTGGGATGCCAAGAGCCTGGTGTTTTGGGAAAGCTGCTGCTAGACTGGCCAACACGGACAAGCAGCTCCCTGGCATGGCCTAATAAATCCTCCAAATAGCTCCGTCCTGGGCTCCAGGTACCTGGAAATAAAGCCATTACTGTCCCAGGGCCTCTGTCTAGGAATTGCCTTTGGCTTTCATTCGAAAGGGCAAAATAAGGGATTACAGCGATGTCCGACCTGACTCAGCTGTGCTCAGTGGGCGATTCCCTCCTCTTTTCCACCCTTTTCTTCCTAGCCTTCTATCCCTCCTCTCTTCCCATCATTTTTAAGCATCTCGCTTCCTTGTAGAGGACCCGTTTGACCCGTTTCATGGTGAGCTTTCCAATCCAGAGGTTCAGCAAGGGCCAAGGCAGGTAACACAGCCGGTGCCTAGAGCAGGGAATCCCACTAGAGGGCTCACATGCTGCTCAAAGGGCATTTTTCTTCTCGCAGACATCATTGCTTCTCCCTTTGTTTTACCCGGGCAAAACGATGATGGCATAAAAATGTTTGCAATGTTTGGCCATGAAGCAGGCTGAGGCCGGAGGCAACTCGTGACACTGCGCCGGAGCTGCCCCTGCTTGCCAAGGAAGGGAAGGGAAGGGGGCACCGTCCCTTCCCATCCCGAGGCTCCGAGCGTGGCTCGTGATGGGCAGAAAAGGCTTTGGGTGCAGGTGAAGCCCAGAATAAATCTGCCCCCTCCGAGGAGGCAGCTGGGAGGCCGTGCTTGGAAAACAAGAGAGGAAGAGGGAGAGTGAGGGCAGGGGGGGTGTTACTGCCTTCAGGTTAGTGGCTTTGGAGCCTGAGGTTGCCGCTCACACGGCCCTGCTTGGAAACAGCCGCGAAAACAATCCCGAAATCTTCCCAAGTCCAGAAATGACAGCGAGGCCCAAGCAGGGCAAGAGCAAACTCCGCCCGTGAATCATCAGCAGCAAAGAGCCACTGACGCAAAGGCTTTTATCTTACAGTAAAATCTACTGTATACTTACGAGGAAAAGGCACGCTGCTGTTTGAAGCCTTCAGCAGCATCCTCTCTTTAGAGAAGGCTACAAGCCGTGGGGCTGCTTTCTGTTTCAAACTGCGCCTTGCAAAGTTCTCAGAAACCAACAGAATAGGTTTCAAGAAGCAAAAACTCCCCCAAGGTACCCCCTGTAAAGATGCAGGGCAAGGGAAGGAGGGCCGACTGCTGAGCACGTTTAGCTGGGCCTGGTTTTTTACACGGGCTTCGACACAGTCAAATTGGGCACAAGCCGTTTATATGGTTGTTTAGTCTCCGAAAACTGAAGTTGAAAATCGCCCCCCTTCTGTTTACTCATGCAAAACGGTCTGACACTGAGCAGGGCCCAGAGGAATCATGAGCGGTGCTCACGACCAAACTCCAACTTCAGCTTTAGTCTAATGATCATATTAAGTGTTGGCTGATTTTCCTTTCAGGGTTTTCGAAATGTTAGACCCTACAGAGGTTAAATTTGTGTATTTTTTCATAATCAGAAAAGCAAGAAGATCTCACCATAGATGCTCCTAGGTGTCAGCCATGTTTTCTGTACAACATAACGTCAATCAGGAGGGATTTCAAAGGCTCATAGAGTGTTTCGTCCATAATGCAAAGCCACTATCCAAACGGCCTATCCTTAAACATAAACCACCCAAGATTGGAATTGCAACTGCTTGGAAACACCTAAATGCAATGTTTTAAGAAAGGGGAGTTGTTTAAATGTTCCATTCATTAGCAAGGCTCTGTTTCAATTCATTTCTCCTTTAATACTTTATGTTTCCAATTGCCCGTATGAGTATTTTATAAATGTAAGGGTTCTGTTTGTGACTTTGAAGTTAAAATTAAATTTAAAACAAATACGGACTCCAAATCCTTCTGTTTAGAAATGAAGTAATTATTGCAATGATTTAAAACTGGGCTAATGTGAAGGTTTGATATGTAAATATTCTGGCTTGCCAGTGAGGCAACGCTCTGCCCACTGGTAGGTTGTGAGTATTGACTGTTATTGCACAGATAAATGTGTCTTCAGCAGCATTTGTGGCACGTTTGTGGGATGCTGGAGCCAGCGATGAGCCGGGGACCTTGTCCCCACAGCTGCAGCGTGAACCCCCTTCCTGGTGCGGGCAACAGTCCTGGAGACTCGCAGGGATGCAGCAGAGCTGGAGGGAACTGGAGGGAGAAAGGAGCCCTTGGCTGCAGGGGGAGCGGGATACTGCCCAACGGGGTGCTTTGGTGGCATGAGGACAACAGGGTGACAGACACTTGGCTTTTCCTTGAGGTGCGGCGCAGGGCGAGCTGCCCGTTCCTTACCTGGAGCCGTTCATGTGGTCGTACTCCCGCTTCACGTTGACCCGCACCGGCTGGTTGATCCACTCCTGCTGCGGCGGCAGGGGGTTGATCTTGTGCGGCTGCCCGTAGTCGGGGTTCCCCGAGGCCGTCATGTCCGCCTTGGCGAGGTGCGCGGCGGCGGCGCCGTACGCCGAGTCGAACAGGGACTGGTCGTCGCTCACCACCGACAGGGCCTCCTGCGGGGACAAACGCGAGCGCTCGCGGGCGGCACCGCTCGCCGGCGGCACCGCTCGCGGCCTCCCTTCGCGCCGGGAGCACCTGCGGGGCCCCGCAGCTGCCCGCCTGAAATTGCCACCTGCAATTGAATTGAATCAGCGCCCGCGGGGGCCGCCAGCCCCTATGCAAAACCCGCGGGCGGCTGCGGGGCCCTTGTGCAGAGAACCAGAGCTCCCTGTTGTTCTCCTTGGAGAAGTGTCTTCATGGGCGAGGTTATACACTACAATAAATACCTGCCCACCGCTGGGCACCCAAAATACCCAAGGAGATGGAGGGTTACATCCCTGGAGCGGCATTCCAAGGCTCCCATATACCTCCCCTCAAAGGGTTTTCCGCCGTGGTCAGATTTTGAGGGAAGCGGTGCAGCTCGCGGCTCTGGCTGGTAGTGCTGCAGGAAAATATGCATTGCTTGACACTTTCTGTTTGTTTTGTGGGCAATATAGGCCTGGCGAGTTACCACGCCGTGCATTTCTAGGAATGCTTCAAAACAGGAAATTGTTATCCCCCTTTTTGCCCTGCCCAAACGCCAAATGTGGACACAAAGTTTGGACTATCAATTTGCTTGCACCGACGCGCTTCAGTTTTCTAAATAATAAACCTCTAGGCTCAGAAAGGTTTGGGGCCAGGTCTATGTCTGGGTACAGCAGCGAGTGGCTAGTGATTCTGCAGGGAGCATTTCTGGTGGTTGCCACATTTGGAGCAGTCCTGTTCCACATTCACAAGACGCAGTCCCGAGCTCTCAGAAATAATAAATTCCTAATTTGTTTGCCCCGCGCCCCCGCAGCAGCACGTAGTTGTCTGGGGCCTGCAAACTTTTTGCTCAAGCCGGGAAAGAAGAGAAGTAACTCTGCAAACTTGGAGTCTCTCGTAGTCAGGGGATTGCAGCAGCTGCACATTTCTAAGCGAAAAGCGGCTATTTTCAGGCCCATGACATCGTCATAAAAAATGTCCACACTTAGAGCCTACTGGGCGAATCTGGGACTCCCTCCCAGCTTGGAAATAACCTGCTTGGAAGCACCAGCGGGTGTGAGCCGGGCTCCAGGAGCGAAGCCCTGCGCCTTGGCTCCATCCCTGGGCAGAAAGCGGGAGCTTCCCTGCACGAGGGCTGATTTTGGGGGGAAATCCAAAGCCTGGGGGGCTGGATGGAGCCATGCGGCCCCTTCTGCGAATCCTTTGGGCTCGCTGAGGAGGGCCATGGAAGCAGGAGCTGGCGAGGCGGCAGCAACGGGTGTTTCCAGCCCAGCTTGGAGCCCTTTCCAGGTGCCCGGAACGCCGAATATTCACCCCGAGCTCTCTGCGTTCACTTTTCTGGCCGTAACCACATTTAAAAGGCATTGCTAAAGATCAAAGATTCAGCCTCCTCCACAAAGGCTGACTTCATACGAGAGAGAAAGGAGAAAAAAACGCTGAGTACTTGAACCCTCCTGCCATGCATGGAAAGATCACTTCCTTCTCTAGAGAACTGGTAGTTTTCTGCTCCTCCTTGCTTCTTATATTGATTTTTTTCCTGGGGAAAATCACTCCAGGTATTTTTTTGTAAGGAGAATGTGACTATAACTCACCAGAACCTGGTTGTGGGACGCAGAGCACCAAAACCTTGGCAGCCCCAGCACCAGCTATGCAGGGCTCGAGGCTAATGTGGACGGTCTATTCCCTGGGCTTTACGAGTCAGCACTTCTCCTGCCAACGTCTCATACGAGCACCGGGCAGATAGCATCGCATTTACAAGAAAGTGAGTCAAATTCAAAGAGGAAAGGAGCCCGTGTGCAGCAAAACCTGATGGATGGCACCCAAAATGAGAGGCAGGAAGGCAGAGTGTTACTCTCCTCTCTCTCCCTCGGTCTTTGGCCTCCCTTTCAGCAAGGCTTTTCCCTGGCGGTGCCTTTTTTTCCCGCTTGCAGCCTCGTGTCTTCGCGTTCGTATTCGGATAGACGCGAAACCGTAACGTGGTAGCTCATCCTAGGAGGAAACGAAGCAGGAAGGAGATAGGCAGAAATAGCAGAAATACGCTGAAACAGGGTGTCGCGCTCAAAATTGGGGCACGATGATTTTGCAGAATTTCTCCAGCGGAAGTTTTCTGGGTATTTTTAAATTCACTACGTTTCAATGGGATGTCAGGACAGACAGATGCGAGGGAGACTGCTAAAACGCAGGGCATATTATTTGGATCTCAAAATGGAAATAAGGGACCTTGAGCATCCCTTAGGCCAGGTTTAATGGCACTCACCAAAGGCTTCCCATGCAGGAAGCAACCAGCATGGGTTTCAACCTACATTACCTTTACAGGTAACCAGGCAGCCTTTAACACCGTCCTTGGCCAGTTTGCCCCACTTACGGCACCACAAATCGCTGCCCACAGCTTTCCTGCTCCAAAACTGCCCATTTTCATTAAAAATACCTTAACGCAGCGCGGGCTGTCGCCGATGGGGAGGCAGCCACTTATATTGTGCTCACTTTGGTTCACCTTCCCTTCCAATGTATTTTTCCTTGTGAAATAGCTGCCTGCCTTGCCCCGAGCGGCCGCGTTCGTAAACAGAGCCACATGGATGTAACTGTGAACATACACACTTGGGTAAATATTATTGTAGCGCTTTTATGGTCTGCTCTGCTGAAGACACATGGAGGGAAGCGGCAAGACGGTTTCGGAGCCTGGCTTGCTGACAAAGCCCACAAAATCCTGTCTTTCCAGCCTAGGTTCTCCCTGCCGAAGTGTTGGCAACGTGGCAAACCTTCTCCCAAGGTTTCGGGAGCAGTGCAGGGAGACACGAGGATCCCGGGTCCCTTCTTGATTTTGCCATGATCCTATTGTCCCCGTCGCGTTCGCAGAGCCCGCGATCGTATCCTGTTTTGGTCTGCGACCCCATTCCCTTCACAATCGCAGGAAGCCCATCAGGAAACGTTCACCGGGTGCTGTTATGTTTCCATCCGCAGAGAACAAAACATGCACTTTCAGCCCGAGATGACTTATTCCAGACTAAGGAAAAACAACAGCATGAAAGAAGCAGAGCGGAGCCTCCAGGAGAGCGCGCGGCGTGGACTTCTCCCCGGGAAGAGGGGTGGAAATCCCGAGTGCTGCTGAACTCCGCCAGCCTATGGAATGTGGAAAGCCGGGCTCAAACCTTACGGAGAGACCGGCCCACGAGGAGCAGTCGGTAACACCCGGAGCGGTGTCCCCGTCCCAGGGCTCCTTATCCATTTCCCAGTGTCCCATCCCAGCAGGGGAGCTGCCAGGGATGCTGTGGGCCTGTGTTTTCCCTCCCTTGGGACGAGCCTGTTGCGCACATGCCTAGAGGAAAAGCAGAGATTCGGGGGTTTCTCCGCTCGCGGCGCTCCAAGGAAAACAGCGGGATTCCGCGCGGATGTTCTCTTTGTCAATGGAGATATTCGTACAGGAAAACCCAGCTTGCGCCGCTGGAAGTTCCCTGGGACTTTTCACTTGAGCTCGTTTCTTTATGAAGTTCTGCACGTTTTAATCTGAGAGGCCGGGCAAGGGCCTGGCAGGCCTCGGGGATTCCTGCCTCTTGGATAAGCCGCTGTGGTTCCAAATCACAACTCGGTACCTGGTGTCTCCGGCGCCAAGAGGCCGAGCGGAGGCTCCTTTTCCTAGGGAAATGCTGCTGGACGGAGAGGCCTTCCCCGGGACAACGCTCCGCACCCTGGCTAAGAGGAAAACCCCGTCGAAAAGCGGCTTAACGATCTTCTAATATTTCCATGCAATTAAAGGCCACATCTGTCTCCCAGACCCCGTCCTCCTTCGCTAATGTACAGACATGAACTAAACAGTCTGTCTTGTCGATTCGCAGGGTAACAAAGGGGCCTATTCATAACACAGGCACTTGGGCTATTCGGCGTGTGCGAAATGAAATAGAGTTTGCATTTGGAGAATAACCCGGGCTGCAGCTAGCAGGAGATTTCTGCTCCAATAAATCAATCAGCTTTACCGGCTAATAAAATAGCCCCCCTCGCCGCTCCGAGCGCGCGAGCCAGACGGCCGCCCTACGGAGAGGCACCCACCGCTCCGGAGCCTTGGCAAAACTGAGAGCTGGAGGGGTGCAAACTTGAAGAAACTATTAAGTTTTTTAGTTGGGTTAAGTGAAAAATAGGTATCCGCTTGGCTGGGATTTCTGCAGCTGCTTAAGGAGGTGCCCTGGGCCCCAGGAGCTTGGGTGGCCTCTCTGCGGCCTCACCTGCCTCAGGTAGCAGGTTCCCATTGAACATTTGTCTGGGGGAGGATAAGAGCCAAATCTGGTCGCTCTGGTTGTTCCAGGTACTCCAAATGCCTCATTTCAGCTTTAACCTTTTCAGTTTTCTTCAAGCGTTTTGTTTCTAAATGAAGAGCAGTTTCAAAAATTTGGAAAATATTAGAAAGTACCAAGTAGGACTTTCAGCAATTTAAATCCCTTTTGCTCTTTCAAAATGAGCAGGCTGGCGAACACTAACCTTTCCTGCGAAATAGGTAGCCTTGTGACAAATTTGCATCTTTCTGATGAAAGGACATGAAGCTGAAAACAAACGCAGTGTTATCTGATGTGAATCCGCCTGTACTTTGCTGCCTGGGCGAGGTTCTGCTTTGGTAAATGTCTTATTTCTGAGCGTCCACAATTTGGGATGAAAAGATGATCCTGTTGCATAGTGAGCAGATTCCCACTTCCATTCCACGCGTGAAGCCAGGGCTTGTATCCATCACGGTGCCCTGGCAGGGCACATTTTATATATGTTATAGGGATATATATGCTCACGTAGGCTCTGCTCTCCCCTGCTCCTTCATTCCACGCTAGACATGCATGTTTGGAGATGCCTGAGGATCTCAGGATCCATCAGGAAAGCAACTTTCTTCAGTATCCCCAGAGAAAAAAAAATATCAGGCGTCTGCATTAAACACACTGAAAAAAACAGTCGAGTTGTGTCTCACACGCAGAGCTTTGCACGGAGGGGGAGATTTCAGGCCACGTTTCTCACCTGTGAAAAAGGTCACCTCTCTTTTTGGTTAGCACACGGGCAAACGAGGACACGAAGGACTCGCAGGAGCTGCCAGAGGTCGAGGAGCCCGACGGTAGTAAAACCAGGCGGCGAGCCCAGCCGGCTGGACGGCCTCCAAGCGCCTCGGATGCCGAGCCCGGAACGCGTTTCCTTTAGGGACATCTTCAAATGCAGAAACATGAGTCAAGCAACCAAAGCAGCGTTTAACTTCCTTTAAGGCTTTGCAGAACGGGGCTTTCTGCCTCAACCCGGGTGATAAGGCGAAAAGGTAAGAAATAGGTGGGCAAGAGCTCGGCACGCAGGAGCAGGCGCCCCGCGTTGGGGTTCTGCTTCATTCTGCTCTGGTCCTCTAAAGACTTAATTCGTCCTGAAAATCAGAGGTGTCTCTCTGAAGTCTAGTAGTTTGCTCAGGAAAGAGCTTGAATTTCTCCCCATCTCAATAGCATGCTAAAGGCATTTGGAATGCCTTGAAGTGTGATAATTGGAAGTAAGAATATACACGAAGCCGAAATAACCCAGGATTAGAAATATATATTACCAGCACTACTTGCATTAAAGTGAATTAATCCACCCAGCAGCACCTGAGCGCACCGCTTTGGTGCCCTAAGTAAAGAAAAAGAGAAAACTGCCGGATTCATTAGCGATGAATCCCATGTTTAGCGGGATGAAGCGCTGCCGGCGAAGGAATCCCGAGGCCGTTTTCCTGCCGTGAGGGAGAGGGAGGTTGATGTGTGTGTTAGTGTGTGGCTGACAGTCACACCCTGGCGCAGCCGCGAGCGCCGTGCGAGCTGCTGTAAGAACAACAGGAAATGGCCGCGGGTATTTATAGCGTTATTGTGTTTACCCGAGCGATGCTGTGCACAGATTAGCGCCGAGGCGTTCGAGGCAGCTCGGGGCAGCTGGACACTCACGGGCACCCCATGCGGTGCTTCCCTTGGGACAAATCCCAGCTCTCCGCTGCCCCCAGAGCCCTTTCCAAGCCCTTTATTCCCAGGTGGGGAAAAAATCCCTTCTTTCTGGGCAAAAAGGGGCTGTTTCCCCACAGGGACCAGCTGCAGGTGCCTTGCCTGGGCCTGGCAGTCTTTCTGCTGCCTTGGCCACGGCAAAGGAGCCTTTTTGAATTCGTTGCCTTTTCTAGAGAAAACCCCCTCCCCGCGGGAGATGGAATCGATACCGCAGCAGCCGAGTATCTCGCTGGGCTGCGAGGCCTCCGCCCGCGCGCCACGGCCGTGCCAGCCTCTATCCATCTCTGCAGGCCATCGCAGGGAGAGATACAGAAGCAGCGACAATAAAATAATGATGATAAAAAGCAGTCTAAGCCAGGAAGCAAAAAAAAATTTAAAAAAAACCCCAACCCTGTTATTACTTCATTGTCAGAGCAGTTTTCCTTATCTTAGTCAAATCTACTGAGGTTTGCTCGGAGCCGTTCAACAGTTGCTCATTTCTTTGTTTACACCCCATGATTTCTAAAAAACGCGATTAAAAGCGATCAGAAGGACCCATCATATGACACCGAGGCCATTTACGGCCGGGGGAGGCTCTTCTTAGCCAATGTTAACCTTCTTGCTGGGAGAGGTGAAGGAAATCCTGCTTTAATTTGAGCTTCCAGCCATCATCCCCGGCCTATCTCTAAGGGAAATCAGAGCATCTCGGCGGTGCTGTTGTTTGCAAATATAATAAGTCCCCTTTTTGTCTGCTCCAAAACCACCCAGCGGCCGAGCAGCGTGGGGAAGGGGCTGCCAATGGCAGCGAGGCCCCGTTTGCCATTAATTCCTGCGATTGAGCCAATATCCAAGGCTCGTCCCCCTGAATGCCATTCAAATCATTATCAGTTCTACTAGCGCTTCATTAGGGATGTGCTCATCACGCCGGGGCTGATTTGCATCCTCTTGTGCCCGCTGCTGCTCCAGGTGTCCCATTGTCACGGGGAGGCAGGAATTAATGAACATTAATGAACGCAGCGGCCTCCTTTGAGCACGGGCCCGCTAGAAGAAACAGAGAAAGGAGCGGGGCCAAGGGCCTATCTGACTTCATCTGCACTGAGGCCTTTCCTGGGGTTTCGGCAGGTTTAATTTTCAAATTAGAGGCTCCCTTTTCGCCGCTTCCTTTTCCCCAGGCTGCCTGTGGCAGTAATTCCCCTCGTGGGTGGCAGCCGTGGGGCCGCTTTGCCCGGTGCCCGCGTCTGCTTGGCCACAGGCAGCCTGCAAAGCCTCGACACGTTTAATATCCAGATTCAGGCTTTATGGGAAACACTGCTGAGCTCTTCCCTAAGGAATAGAGTCACCTGTTCTTGGGCTGAGCCCTTGCGTCTCGCAGAGCTTTGCTAGCGGACACGGGTAGAGGGGGCAAACGGGGACTCCATGTGCTTGGGAAACACCAGGAGCCCAGGTCTCCTCTGCCTCATTCTGCCTCTCTGGCCTTCCCTGGGCATCTTTTTGATTCGGATGAGCCAAAAATCAGCCTCTTCAAGCAAAATTGCCCGCCCAAAGTGAGCAGACAATCCGGCACGCGGGTGTCAGAGCACGGGCTGTGCTTTTCTGCTGCGTTTCACAAGCCACCAGCGCCGTGAAACGTGGAACATGTGAACGTGGCTTTTATCTGCTGAGAGAAAAGATACCAGAAGAGAACGCTTCCCCCCTTATCTTTTCGCTAAATAATAGATGGCTGATTAGGATGCGAGATGCAACGAAAACGTGGGGACAGACAATTTGTCACATACACTCATGGTCCACAATACACATCTCCAGACAGGTTTGCATGGCATGGCAGCTACAAAAGTGCTGCTCACAAGGCAGAATTTCTGTGGTTTAAGGTTATTTTAATTTTTTTTTTGGGGGGGGATAGGTCTGCAGCTGCTAGTTTTGAAACGACCAATCCTTGAGCTGTGAAAGTACAAAAGAGAGGGCAATTCATGGAAGAAAAGGACCATCAGAGCGGGATTCTGCCTCTAGAGCGGCCGCTGTTATTTGAAAACACATCAAAATTTGGCTTACGGAAGAAACCATCTGGTATTTAGGCCTCGCTGCAACAGCAGGAATTATTTTGCACTGTTAGGATGTGTCTGTGGTGTCACCGAGAGGGTTTTCCCAGGAATAGCATGTGGAGCAGGTGCAGAGCGGGACGCTCGGGATAACCCCACGGAGGAGCTTGGAACATTTGTATTCATCCTGGCTGAAAAAAAGCTGCGAGACGATATGGGAATAGTCCATAGCTAAACTGGGAGCATCATATCACCAAGGAAAAGTGTTACTGAAGTTAGGAAAAAATAATAATTTGTCCTTTAGAAAGTTTGCAAAGGGGATTATGGAGCGTGGTCGTGTCTGGAGGAGGGCTGGACTCGGCTCCAGAATTGTTCCCGCTCTGGAGTTCAGATTAAGGGCCTTAACTTTCCTCCACTCGTGAGGAATTTCGGAGCAGAATCTCTGGTTACAGACGGTGCTTAGCACAACAGAGACCGCTCCGGTCTCAAGGCACTACTACAACACAAATAATTCCTAACACTAATGATCGGCCATAATTACATCCTTCCTGAAACAGAGATGACATCTGAGAATAGCAAAAAAATGAAGAGCAGAAAACGGCGAGTTTGTTTCATCCGCTGCCCTGTATTCTACGCGAGTCGGAAAATGCCTCCCCCTCAGCTCCAGAGGTGTAAATCCAGAGGAATTCCAGAAGATTAATTGCAAGCAAGCGTGGATGCCAAGGATTTGACTTCGGAAGGGCTCTGTCCAGTCGCTAAAACCTTTGCCCGCTCGTCCACAAGTGCTGGGAAGGCATCGGATTCTCGGGAGCACCGAGCTGGATTTGGGATGTGGTCCTGAAACCGGCAAAGCGGATGCAGACCGGTCTCATCTTTATCAGGAAGAAGGAAGATCAAGTAAAAGCGTCCCAGATCCTGCTAAAACACACGGGATATCTGGATATCCCTGTGTGAGTTCTTCACTTAACCTAAGTTCATTCTTCCTCTTGCCAGAGAGGTGCCATTCCAGACAATTTTGGTAATATTTGCAGGTTGATACTGGAAATTCTTGCCCTGATCTAGCAAATCACTGCACACATTTTAAATTCGGAATGGTTTTAATGCATTCATTTATGGTGCTTGGAAATCCCACCAAAATCTACATATTTGTGCTGCTGCAAGCCAGGCATGTGCACGGTAGCTCTAACCCAGGAAGGATATTACCGTGCATGAGTTTTCCCAGCAAGTTTGGGCTAGGAGTGTCATCATGAGGAAAATGACTTCTCACAGCAGCTCTTTTGAGTGTGATAATGACCCGAAATAATTTGCGGTCCTTCGGGATCAATTTATGGATGGGCATCTATCTATCTGGCTTTGCAACCCGTGTGTGTATCACTGATGTCTGGCCCAGGTTCGTGTCGTTGAGGGTTTCGTAAAACCTCCCTTTCCAGGTTTGCACAAGGGTGTTTCGGTCCGAGAATCCACGGACAGCTCTAATACCAGGGAATGGCCACCAGGACTCGGTTTCTAGCTGTGACTTGCCGAGTGCCCCATTTCTTCCTATATTTTACCTCCTAGTTTTGCTTTCTTGCCTTGCCGGTTTAGATTAGGGGCTCTTATTCCACCTACGTGCCACGCTTCGGCCTGCTGGGAGCCTCTGGGGAGCACAGCCATAATACGAGGAATTAATCATAGGAGTCACAACTTCTGGTTCTAATCAGGAGTCCATCCGAGAAGCTGATCTGCAACATGACCCTCGTGGACAAATCCGGAGAATTTAATAGGGATTAAATCAATGGAGTTTTTATAGAAATTGAATTAGACTGTATAGAAATCGCTCCATAAACGGAGCACAGCAGAAAAGGCTACACTTGCTCGATTTTCCCCTGGATTCTGCAGAGAGATGTAATTTTCTGTTAACTTTCCTGGGGTAATCCCAAATTATTTGATGACACTGTATTTCCTTCCCTGGCAGTGCTAAATGCCCTCACTTGAAAGCTCCGATCCTGCTAAACAAGAGCAAATGGCACCAATTTGGGTGGGAATTTGCAGCTAGCCATATATGTTTCTCGGGATTAGACCCTGCTGGCACTTATCTCCATGCTCATGTATAACTGTACCCCTGCAGCCATGCGTTGGGTGGCATTGGGTCGCATTCCCCTCTATCAGAACAAGAAGACAAGTGATTAAGGAGCGGCGGTGTAAACGAGATTGCGCGTCTCTAATTCCACATCAAGACTGCAATCACTGCGGACCTGTGATTCTGAGAACCACGGAAAAGCAGCACTTCCCCAAGGATTTTGCACTGATGCTTTCACGGGAGATTTGCAGGGTTGGATGAGCTGCTAAAGAAACAGGGGCTGCAAAAAGAGAGTAAAAACCCTTCGGCCAAAGGGTTTGGTAGGGGGGTTGTTCCCATCCCACCGCGGACACGGCTGAGGGCGATGCCATTTCCACAATATATCCATGAGTGTTTTGGAGAGCGCTTCTGCCCTGCATATTTTAGGCACTAAGTTGTAGTGCCAAGTTCAAGCACCAAGTATCTTCACCCTTACGAGCCACAATGCTCCTTTTCTGCTTTGCAGGGCACGGCTGCAGCCCGTTTCCCCCCATGGGGCTGCATTTCTGCAGCCCAAGTGTTGCCTCGTGGCAGCTGGCAGTGCAAAACCCAAGTGGATACGAAGAGGGCACTGTCACTCTAGGCAGAAAAAAAGAACGGCAAACACGCGCGGCGAGCGCCGTCCCAAGTCCCAAGGAGATTTGGAACAGGAGCAGCTACAGTTTCCTTTGTTCTGTTAAAAGGAAAAAGGAAACACATCAGGAAACCAGACTGTGGAGCACAGGAAGTCTCACTTTGGCTGATAAAAAGGAACTGATGGGAGCTTGGTTCGGGCGCAGTTATAAGTCAATCAAGCTTGGAACAACAAGAAGAGCTATTCAGAAGAAGCCAGAGAGCCGAGCTCTGCTGCTAGCTATAAACATGGTATTTAACCTTTCTAAATCTCCTGCTTACCTGCTTTTTTAAAAAATAAATCTACTATAAAAAAACATTCACATAAGACTTTTCTCATCATACAAAAGTCGGTTTCCAGAACTCACCACACCTTCCACTGAGACCACCACGCTTCACTCCACTTTCTATCTTTCACTCATCAGCTAGCTTTAAAAAAGCACATTTTCTTGCTGATTTGTCTCCTTCCCTCAGATCAAAACCAGCATTAGTTCAGAGCGGCAGTTTTTTGCTGAGTGGGAAATCGGCAAATGAGTAATTAAAGGCTCCCCTGCCCGTTAGGTTATTTTCACCCGCTCGGCTTGATTGACAAGTGTGGGCCAACAGGCCAACGTCCCGTCCCTGGGGCTTGCTGAGGTTCCCTCTGGGCTTGTGAGCTGCATTTGAGGGGGAAGAAAAGGGGGCAAAGAGCTTCCCGTGAGGAAGCAGGACAGATGCACCGGGATTGGCTTGAGCAGCAACACACAGCAAGGTGCATCCCTCTGCTTTGGGCCCGTGCCTTCCAGCTAAGGGAAAACCTTTCTGGTAGCCGGGCGGAGGAGGAGGGAGGTGACATTTGTGGCTTTACTACAAGAGCGGGTTTCTAGATCAGTGTTCCTCGCTGGGGAGATACGCATCAGTCCTTATGTGGCCTGGGTAATGAGAGGGAAAAAAAAAAAGAAAAGAAGTAGTAGATGCATTAACCTTTTGGAGGCTCATGCTGCAGCACCCACTGCTGCTTCTACCACTGCAATCCTGGCTGAGGATAAATCACCTTGAGGTGCCCCCGATCGCCCCGGGTCTATGATGGCACCGCAGGTTAGCGGGGCCCGGGGCCTGCGCTCGGGCAGGTTATTTGCAGGAGGCAGCAGAAAAGCACATTTGCATGGGGATATTTTAGTCTGCGTTTTCAAAACCGCCACTAAATACGCGCTGAGAGGCCCGTGAGAAAGGGTTCGCTCGGAAAGTGGTCCTGGGCATCACCCATGGAAGTGGGAGACTTCTTAGAATGTGAGAAACAGGCTCCTCACCAGTCCTTTTCATATGCCAGTGCTATACCTGTTCATTTATGTTCACACATGCACGAGAGCAGCAGCCAGACGCTGCAAGCAGATGAGTTGCTCAATTCAGAGGAGGATCTGAGGAGAATTTTACCTTGAGGGGGAGAGTTGGTTTTGGACCCGTCTCCTCAGCTCCTGCTTGTGTGTGTTTGTGCTGACGGGACCCAGGGCCTTCAATGGGCACTCAAATAAACCCCAGCAGAGCGACAAACTTTCAGTTTCCAAAGGCAAGTGCTGTGGAAACACCTCAGGTGCTGGTGTTTTAAGGGGAAGAGAATGAAAGACAGCCCATCTGTAAGGTGCTGGGGTCGGATGCTTGCAGCTCTGCTCTTTTAAAGGCATTGGCATCCAGAGGAAAGTCTTCTCTCAAGACAGGAAGGAGAGACTGAAGAGAGTAAATTGTTTGCTGCAAAAATTGCTGTAAGGCCATTTGCACCTTCCGAGCAGATCTCACCTTATCAGTGTGCCATCTAAGCCCTCACTCTGCAGTGTAGTCTTCTCTTCTCTTGATTTCTGCCCCTTTCTCATAGAAATGCAATGAATAATTCTGCTCTGATACACCCAGGCACAAGCAAAATGTTCCTTGGGATATTTGCCGCAGGAAGCCGGCCCTTTCCCTCATCTGACAGTAGCAGCATCACGGAATTAGAAGAAATAACTAAAACAAAAGCCTGAAATCCTCAAGACTTGCATGCTACTACTCAAAGTGACCACATCCTGTTAGGGTGAAATCCACAGTGGCAGAGAGAAGCTATAAAAGGCTCTCAGCACCTCTTTAAAGCCTCAATTTTAGGCACCCCATGTGCCTAAAATGGAATCAGTTGTGCTGCAGAATGTGCATTTTTTTTGTTGTTTCAGACCACTTTTCCTTCCCATACCAGGAAAAAAGATCTAGTGCCACCCTATGTGTGACATCAACGCCGAAATGGGAGGTGTCAAGGCACTTGTAAGCCTTGGAGGTTTCAGAGGGTTTGGCTCAAAACTGCTCTTGAGGGAGAGCAACGCGGAAAGATCCCGCGGACAAACATCCATGTAGCTTTTCCAGCTAAGATTCTCGCCCTAGGAGTCAATGCCTTTTTGCCAGGGAAGGCCAGGGCCGTCTGAGAGCGGCCGTTGAGGCTCTCTCGGAGAGGAAACAAGTTCTTAGCTGGAGATACCGAGTTTCAGGCCGAGAGCAACCGCCTGCAGTTCACGAATGACAAGGAACAGTGATTGCAGCAGGAGCCCTACCCCACCCTGGGCCCTGGCAGCACCAGTCGCACAGAATATCAACAGAATATGGAAATGAATTAATAAAGATGAGGATTTGCAGCACTTCTTTCCCTGTAAAAGCCCTTAGGACATTATTCTGGAGGTCGCTTGCCAAATCAGCCAATCCAACCCTCAAGCTGGGGATTAAATAGTTTGAAGAATGCAACAAGAATCGCTACCCACCCCTTGGGAATTAATGTATATATTCCTTCTGGATAAGCAATGATTTTGAGGAAAGAAGGGACGTTTTCCCGACCCGATGCATGGGGTCAGCAACACCGCGTGTGACGTAGGGCAGCGCAAAACGTCCCAACGTCCCTGCTTAAACGTCCCCTGGGAGGGCAGCTTCAATTCACCCCCGTGTTCAGCATCCACGGCAGAAGAAAACGCAGCCCGGGCTCATCCTGGCCTAGGAATTTGCCCTGCATTTCAGCAGGATTCCAGGGAAACTTTCCCAGCTTGGCAAAGCAGCCATCGGAAGGCCGGTCAAGACCGTCAGATGCCCCCATCTCCAATTCATGTGCTGGGCTGTATAGCACTTATCTTCTATAAAGGCGGGTATATAGAGATCTATTTCGCTCTCCAGTCGCCTCTGTGTGCCTTTTGCTGTATGATTTCCCAATCCAAACGCACAGCTCGGAGAGAAAACCGCACATGCAAACATCAGGCAGGCAGATCGGGCGTAGGGTTGCGTCCCAATTGCTTCCCCTGGCCACAGTGCAGGTTTGCTCGAGGATGTCCCAGAATTTAGCAAACCCACCCCGAAGCGCGGGTTATATATAGAGCTCAGCACATTCAAAACACTGCAGCATCTCAAGCCACATCCTCTCCTGTTGCCCTTCACCTACGAGAAACCAAGCAGGGTGGCCTAGCCCCTTCCTTGCGGTGGTAAAACTGCAGCAAATTTGTCAACACGCTGGCCTAAGGCTTTTTGGAACCCTGCTCTTTTTTCCCCTCCGGGAAGAAAATCCGCAGGAAACCGAAGGGCACCCGTAGAGCTCGGGGAGCACCAGGGTTCCGGGGCGCGAGGGAGCCAAGGGCTGCAGAGCAGCGAGCGGGTCGCGAGTTCCTCCTTTCGCCACCGCCTGCCCAACGTGACCGGAGGCCTCGCTGCTGCTCTTGCAGTTCCTCATCTCCGCAGCGGCGGGAGGAAGAAGGGGGATAAGCAGCAAGGGTCCTTTGCAAGGCCTTCTGCCGTCCCCCTCCCCTTCCAATTGCCTCTTTCTTCCCTCTTTTCGTTTTCCTTTCCTGCCGGTCTCCTCCCCTGCCCTCCCCCCTTTTTTTTTTTTTCAGTTTGGAGGCTCCTCCAAACCAGTGCACTTGTCGCAAGCTGCAATCTTAAGGGCGAAAGTTTCAGTTCCTGCCAGTTTGCAGCTTCTTTCTCCCCAGGTCAGCAAAAACAACAACAACAGAACGACAAAAAAAAATAGACTTTTGGGAGACTTCTTAGCGACCAACACCCCACCCAGGCGGGCGGGCAAGGGGCATCTTTCGAAACCCTCCAAGCCCAACTCGCCCGCAGCGTCTCGCCCTCCGGCAGAGCCTGTCAGGAGGGCGCGAGGGGCCCCCCAAAGCCGAGACCAAGGGGCAGGGGCGGCCCCAGGGGCAGGAGCCGCTCCAGGGGGTTCGGACGGGGCTGATTTTCGCCTTGCGAAGGCCCGAGGACGGCTCGGGTTTGGGGGGAGAGGGGCCCCGCGAGCCCTCTCGCTTGCTGCAGGGGCTGGTTGCGCTCGCGGTTTCTTTGGCACCCTCGTCGCTTCCCCTTGCCTCGTCCCGAGCGGGGCCGCCGCTTCCCCCTGCGGAGGCTCTCCCGAAAAAGCCGCGGCTGGAGAAGCCGCCCGGCAGCGCCGCGCGAGGGGAAAAGCGCCGGGAGCAGCAGCGGCAAGAGGAGGAGGAGGAGGAGGAGGAAGGGGAGAGGGGCGGCGGGAGCCCCCGGCCGCGCTTACCTTGATAGTGCCGTCCATCTAGAAAAACGTCCAGCCGCTGCCCGCGCTAGTGCCCACATTGACCCGGTTTAGGCTGCGCCCCGGAGCGGCTCAGCCCTCGCGGCGCCCCGCTCTGCTCGCTGCCCTGCCGGGGAAGTCACTTTTCTGCCTTCACCCCCCGTTCGCGCTCGCTCCCTCCCTCCCTCTCTCCGTCTCTCGCTTTTTTTTTTTTTTTTTTCACCCGGGCTCTTGCAGCAGAGCGAAAAAGAGACAGTTAACCGGATGAAACGTTTTTTTCTGCTAATTTTGGGAAGTGAAGTCACTCGAGGAGGAAACTTTCGTCTCCCCGCTGGTCCTGCCTTCTCGGGAAAAAAAAAAAAAAAGCTACATATATATATTTTACACACAGGATATTTGCTGCGTTCAGATAAGACGGGCCAGAACAATAGGTACCTCTGGGAGCTCCCGCTTGTCGCCGGCCAGCGGGGACCTCGCCTTGCTGCATTACCGAGCACTGCGGCTCGGCCCCCGGTTTAGTTTAACGTGGGCTTTTTTTTTTTTTTTTTTTTTTCTTTTTTGTGCTTTTGGCTGGAGCGGCTTCAGCCTGACTCACTGAATTTCCGTCTCTTCCCCCAGATTTTTGCGCTAATGCGTTTTCCAGTCCCGGCCTGGAATTAAAGGAGCGGGGGCCGGTGAAAACGGCTGAGTCGGGGCTGGGGGGACAGGGCTAAAACGCTGATTTTAGAGCCCAGAGCGGCCCCTCTCCCGCGGCTCCTCCCGAAATGCGCCTTGAGGAGAAGAGGAAGGAAAAAGATCACGGAGAGAACGGCGGCGAGACTGAAAACATCGGGAATTTCCCTGGGATCTATCGGGATCTCCAGGGAAGCCGCTTTCACTGCGGGCACCTTCCCCCGGCTCCCGTCGCACGGCGCTTTTCCCGCTAAGATGCTAAAAACTGCCCCTGCGCCGGAAAAAGCTGCCGAAGATACCCCAAAAAGCCGACCAAAAATGACAATAATTGGCAGCCCCGGCGAAATTTCAGTCCGCGGCTGCTGGGGACTGAAGGAGCCCAAACGCCAGCCCTTAAACCTCACTTTAGACCTGGCAAAGTCACTGCCGTGAAATCCCCTCTTTCATTCCAACGGGAGCCATCATCACCAGCAAAGAAACGCGATTTCCGTATTTTTTCCCATTTTTCCCTATTTTTCCCCGCCTGCCCAGCTAACGCGTTTAACCCCTCGCGTTTTCTTTTTTTTTTTTTTTTTCCGCAAACTGCTGCGGTCCCGGGAATATATATATGCATATATAATAAATACGTGTAAGAGCGGAGTTTGCAATAAAAAGGGGGTGAAGCCGAAAGTGTCAGAGCAGGAGGACCCCCCTGGGGGGCAGATCTCGGGCCGGGGGGGTTACCTTGTCCTGCGCCAGCTGTGTCCAGCCTTTTGGGCCTTTTAGTCCAACCACGGGGGGACGGGGGGAGAAATAATCAAATTACATCCGAATTCCCGCGCCCCTCGCAACGGGCAATACCCGAATGCCGCTCGTGTTTCCTGGCTGGTGCCTTATTACTACTTTATTTCGCCAAGAGCGAGGCTGGCGGGGGGCTGGAGGTCCCCCCCCCCCGTCGCCCTCCTCTTCCCTCCCCCGCAATTAGCCCCATCAATTCGGCCCCAATTTGCGGGGTTTTGTGCGCGCAGCCCCCGCAGCCCCGCGGCCACGGGGAGGGGGCTCCGGCCTCGCCCCCCCCGCGCTCCGAGGTCCCCGGGGGGGTTGCTGCACATCTGGAGCTGCTGGCGGGGTCACCCCCCCCTTGCCGAGGGCCGCTGGGGCTGCAGCTCAATTAAAAGAAATCACCGTTAACCCTTCGCTCTCCTCACCCCCCCCTCGGTGCGCTCTGGATCCCTCTCCGTGATTTTCCCGTTTTCCTTTTTTTTTTTTTTTTTTCCATGTAACCCTTTGGTCGGAGGCGCGCGGCGCCCATCGCCGCGCCTCGCGCCGCCTCCGATATCCCTAGGAACGGGAGCCTCTGTGGAAAGACACCTGGGGTGGGATTTGGGACTTGCTCCCCAGAAACGTATCCGGTTTAGCCTGAGCTAATGGGGGTAAAACTTGCGCTTTTCAGCCAAAGGGGGAAGCGGCGGAGTTTTCCCGCGGGATCGAGGCCCCCCTGGGAACAGCTCCGGGGATCGGGAAGCAGCAGGCACAAAGTTCCTCACTAATGGTGAACCACTGGGGAAAATCCCGTGTTTTGGAAGCGGAGCAGATGCTGGGAGCCCGGGGAGCTTTTCCCTCCATGTCCCAGGAAAAGAGCCCTCCCCCAGCCCGCAATTCTGGAAAAGCCAAATACTGAAAGAAAAAAATAAAATCCACAAAATCAGCCAGGCTGCAGCGCGCTCGCTCCAAACGTCTGGCCCCTCGCTCGAGGCCATAATTAATTTGGGATTTATTTTTATTGGAGAAGCCAGTCTCGTCTGACCTTAGCCAAACACGACCGGGGAGCCCCTTGATGCGCTTCAGTGGAACGGCCGATTTCTCCCGAATTTCTCTGCTGCTCTGAATTTGCTCCTCAGACTCCATCTATGTGAAGATTTGCAGGAAAGATTTAAAGCATTTTTCCCCTCTCGCTTTTTTTCTTCATTTTTTAATTTTTTTTCTGCTCTCCCTCGTGCTCCTGGGCAAGGATTGGGCAAAACCGCTGCGATTCCCGGCTTCCTTGGAATAATCTGCTCCCATGCTCCGGGACGAGGAGCTGAAACTCTGCAGGAAGCCGATAACTGCCCCAAAAAGGTGCAGAAACGGGCAAAGCGCCGGGGGACACCGTGTCCCCGCACACCTGCAGGATGCTCCGCAGCCCTCGGCCCTGATTCCCGCATGATTCGTGGGGCATGATGCGCATTGCGAAATTTCTGTCCAAAAACCCCTCAAAAACCCTAAAATTATGGAATACTCTTTCCTGGCAAACTGCTGGCTGCTGCTGCTGAGCGGGAACGGGAACGTGTCCGTGTCGGGGGCTGCTGGAGCCTTCCCACTCCAGTGAAAATCTCCCTGGTTTGTTCCTCAAAAATAAATTCCCTCTTTAGGGCTTCTGTAAACTTTCCCGGCCGAGTGCAAGCGCAAGAACAACGCAAATATTGTTCCCAGCCACCCAGGCTATTTTACCTCCATGAATATCCCTCTTTGTACCGTCCCACAAACATTAGGGCTGCATGAAATCCATTTTTAAGGCGAAAACGGCGCTTGCACGGGGGGTTCCTTCCTCCCATCTCCTGGAGCAGTCGAGTCCATCTTCTCGCCCGCTCCAAGCCCTGACCCAACCACACGCTTAAAACTCCAGCATTTCGAGGTCACGCTGCTTTGCCCAGGGTCCTAATTCTTTCCATATCCCGACAGGCAGGATCCCAGGGCTGTCTTTTAAAATTACATTTCCCAATTACGCTACATGTTTCGCTCTCCAGGCAAATCCGCGTGTTTGCACGAGATTAGCGCCCTCTGATAGACTGCGAATTACTGAGTACTCGCAGAGCAGCGCGTCCCACGCCGGTTTAAAGGACACAAATACATCGCTAACTGTGTGAAATAGAGGGCGACGATCAATTTGTAATATTTGTGACTTCCTCGCGCTCTGTTGTGCTAAGGCCCATGCGAGCAGTGTGTACGAGAGGAGCGGGGCTGTCAGGTGGTTATATAGGACCCCGTTGCATACGTCCTACGTGCAAATCAAGGTAAATCAAGGTGTAAATCAAGGTTACGGCAGCGAGGGGCTGAACGGGACTCAATGCAAACCCTTCTCCTTAAAAGAAACCATCTGAAAAGGCAAAGCCTCCTCTTCCTCCTTCCCTAACCTCTCAGTCCTCACCCCTTTCGCGTGTTGTCCTGAGCAGAAAGGTGAGGGGGTCCTGGAGGTCTCACAGTTGCACCCTTTTCTGCTGCAAATTTGTTCCTCCTGGAACACCTCGTTGACCTCTTCTGAGTCTGGGACTCAGAACCTGCTGCTTTTTCACCTTCTTCCTCGAGGAGGAACATGGGGAGCGGGCAAGAGAAGGCAGGAGCTGTCTAAAACAGGACCACCACGTCCACCCTGGCAGAGCCAAGATTCTTGAAGCCTTTGGGAGATATTTCCTTTGTCTACAAAGGATTTCGGGTCAATTCCTAGGAGAATTCTGTCAAAATCCTGTTGCTTTTTTTTTTTTTTTTTTTTTAGCACAGCAACAAGCCCTTTCCCCAATGACATTGGTGTGAATGAGACTTCCCAGGCAAAACACCAGGCGGCCAAGTCCTAGCCCCAAATAACGGCAGCTGAGGATGAAGGGTTGTAATAAAAGGCAGAGCGTTCGGCATCGTGCAGCTCACTTATCTCCCCGCCACTGAAATGCTGGGTATACGTCCTTGGAAGCTCTTCCTGATGGATAAAACACATTTATGTGATGAAAACGTTGCCCAAGCACTTTGCCTGTAGGATCCTACTTAACAAGAGGGCTGTTTTGATGCTGTTACGGCTTGACTTATTCAATCTCTTTGTGAATGTTAAATTATTTAGGCCTGGAACTTGCTGCCTCTTAATTCAAAAGGAATTTTGCTACAAAATCTGATCATCAGCGTTCGCTGAAACACTGAGCTATGCATGTGCTTTGGGAGACATGAACTGAACATCAGATTTGACAATTTCCAGTAGAATTTGCTCCAAACTGGTCCAGGAAGCTGCTAGTTCACCCAATCAGGGAATACAAGTAAAGCCACATAACCTGCACTTGCCCCACGAAGAGCATTTCAAACACTAAAACTCCTAACCAACTACCTGCAAAATGAGTTTCAGCCTGGGGATTATACCCAGGAATTATCCAGTGAATCATTCCCAATAATGTGCATGTAACAGGAATATCACAGTCAGCTTGTGGATCAATGACTGAGAGAAAAAAAGAGACAAAATTCCTGCAATAAATTATTCATTACAAATTATCCACCCAGCTCTAGTTAACACCCTTCTGTGTTTCTTCAGCCTGGGAGAGGGGAGACTTGTGTTTTAGATTTTCCCTAAGTGCTGTTGCATGCAGAGTTTGCCTTAAACGTGTAACCCAGATGTCTCGGGCTTGGTTTATTTACATTCTTGGGAACTGTTGTGGAAAAGAAAAAAACTACATGATGTCAAATATAATATAGTCCTCCAGTGCGCTATAAAGGGACAAGACTGTGCCAGCCCTTTTCAGAATTTGTTTTAATCACAGGAAAAAGAAGGAGGCAGAAGTGACCATTGAAATACATTCCAAGATTCATTTTTTTGCTTAATCAAAAGATATTCAACCAACTATCAGAGTGCAAGATCTAGTAGTACCTGGCGTTACCCATTATCAGTAAAGCTTATAAAAATCAGCCTAGCTGCTGAAGTGCATGGAAGAACTGTTCAAGAGAAGCCCTGAATAACACAAATCCCAATATTATACACTGTTACCTCATGTGACGATTCATTTATTTAGCCACTGAAAGAGACAGTTTGGTTTAATTCATTAAATATCTTTTTTTTTTTCCTGCCTTGAAATCCACTTTGAAATGTACCTGCTGAAAACAGAACTATACGCAACATCTTGTATATTGAATTTGGTGGCTGGCTCAGCAGCGAGCTAGGGGGATATTAAATGAAATTTCGTCTTGGTTTAAGACTAAACGGTATCTAGGAAATCAGAAAATTGGAAACCAATTTAGGAAACCACTATGATATAATGCTGGTAGCACACCACCACTATCATATTGGTTTCAGCCTAGGAAACCACTACTATAATGTAAGTCAGGACACTCTCACTATAATATTACTTATAGTATAATCTACCAAACCAAGCACCAATGTTCTATAAAAACCAAGAGCCCTCTAACATACTGCTGGTCCCTGATGATTCAAATTTTGACTCAGCCCAGAACTACCAGTGAGATACTTCAGATTCTAGCCCAGCTCCCCGTGAAATTAAATGACATTTTTCTGCTAAATTCAGTGAGAATGGGAATGAGATTTTCAGGGTAAGACTGTGAGTTTGGGAGGATTGTAATTGTGGACATTACCTGTTTAAAGATGCTGTCATGTCTTACCTTGACGTAAGACGAAGTGTCCGGAACAGTCTGGAACATCCTTACTTGTTCAACTGATATCTTTAAAAGGTCCTAAAATTGACCTGAAATAAAATAATAAATAAATACATAAATAAAACAACTCATAAATGTATATACACAAGAGTGAAAAAAAACCACCAAGCACTGTTTAAAAATGTTAGTGACAAAGCTTAATGAGAAGTGATCAAGCATTTGAGTGTACACTTTAAAGAAATGACATAGAAAAACATCCACCACAATAATTAAATGCCAAGTGACAGACAGGACATCATAATTAGGATTTTTTTTTTGCTATATATTAACAACATTTTTTTGCTGTTGTTTTGGGGGTTCCCTTCCCAGGAAAGAGCCTTTTTCACTTTTGACCAGAGCTGAAGGAAATGTTTGACATATGATTAACTGAATTTCTTGGCCAACAATTAAAAGGGAGCAGAAACACTCATGTTTTCATGTCGAGACTAGTTAACCCTATTGACTTGCATCTAAGGGGTTCACTTGGCTAAATGAGGGCAGTTGCCTTTGGTGACTCATTGGAACCACACGAGCCATCCGCCTGCTGGCCCTTGTTGATTTAAAGAACCTTTTTTAAGCAATAATAATTAAACAATAATAATACAAATAGCGAACAGAAATATCATTCCAAACAGCAATAAGAAACCCCAGCGTTGCCAATCTCAGCCTTTCTGTTTGGGATAGTGCCCTAACTTTGCCAAACAGAGCAGTGCTTTATCTTGGACTCCTTTCGCTGCGGTGCATCTGTTTTTCTGCACTTCTAAGACTTGACGATCTCCTCAGGAACAGGGTATTTTTTGTGCCACCCCCTTTCCCCCCGGCAGCTCTGCAGAGATTACCAACGATCCTGAAAAACATAATGGTGTGTGGGAAAAGAAACGCGTAGCCGCTAAAATATCTACAATATCTCACAGCTCTCTATTTTTTCCCCTATCTGCTCCTCTCGGGATCTTTAGCCCCTCGGAAAGCGATGTAATTAGTCCCTCGTTAAGAGGCTTGAGCCCCCGTCTTGGTAAGTGCAGCGATCCCGGCGCTCCCGTTTTCCCGGGGTGGGAAGGCAGAGCCAGGGATTCATCCAGAGCCTGGAGCGGGAAGAAAACCCCGCTTGGAAGCTGTATTACAAAGCCAGAGGCGTGAAGAGTCGGGCGCGATGCTTAAGCGGGGGCAATACCCCTGGCTACAAATAAATAAAGAAAAGAAAGAAGAGGGGGAAAATAAAACCCGACAACTCTGGAAAATAAAATCTAAGTTCTCTATCTGCACGTAAGCCCCCATTTTTATTGATTTTTTCGAGCATTTATTAGGCGGCCAGCTGGCACAGAAGGGCAGCCGCGTATAAACCGGGCAATGTGTTTCTGATAAGCACGATTTTCCCTTTCCTTGGATTCCTCCCTGCTAACGCATTCCAGTTTCCTTCGCTCCTGAACTTGCGACGGGGGGTGGGGGCAGCCGGCGTGGAGGGACAGGGTGATTTTCCTTAGCCAGTAAATTTTCTATAGGGTCAAGGATTCACATAGCGGTTTCCTCTGCTCCCCTCTTTGCCCCTGATTACCCTCCCCTCTCCCTATAATTACACATGTTCATATAAATAAATACATCTGCATACGTGGAGTCAGCCTGCAAACGCCTGTTGTGGATTATTTATCCATCACGTCGCCCGGGCGAGACATAAAAGGGCCTCTTAAGCCGCTTTCCGATGCACCTCTTGCTTACTCTCACGATTGCGACTATCATTTTAAAGGACTCACCTTTTATACCCTTTCCCCTCAACCAGTGGCAGGCCGGCTCGTAAAGATCCAGATTGAGAGCGAAATCGAAATAATAACAAAAACGAACTCCCCGCCGGTTCTGGGCTGCTGCCCTGCGGTTTTGCAAGGGAGAGACTCAACGTGTCGGGTCCAAAGCGGCGCTGAGGCTGCAATTCCCAGCCCGGGCAGGCGGTTCCTGCGGGACGGGCTCTGCCTTCCCCCGCTCCCGTGTCCTCCGCTTTTCATTCGATTCCCGGCTCGTCCTTATCGATATTCCCCCCCTGCGGGCGGCTCGGGGCTCAGGGACACGCGGCGCTCGCGCTGCTCGCGACTTTAAAGAGCGGCGACGACAACGAAAGTCACAACTTTCTTACCAAAAAAAAAAAAAAAAAATCCCGTGGAGGAGTGAAGCCGAAAAGAGACGCTGAGTGGAGCTCAAGTGCTACTTTAAATCCCCCTTTTTAAGTAAGGAAGTTTCAAATATCCGTTTTTAAATCATCATTCCTTACTTTGGGCTTTTTGCGGGGGTCTTTTTTTTATATATATCTTGAAAATACTTAACCCGTTGCCCCCCCCTGAAGCAGGAGTGCGAATATCCCACGGAGCTCTGCGCTGCGCTCGGAAAGCGAGATGAAACCACCCCCAAACTATTCACCGTTGCACCCAAAACGCAGCCAGCCAAACCCTCCAGATCCTTTTGGCTATTTAATAACACCCTACCAGATAGTAACACGTTTAGCGAGGGGAAGAAAATGACATCTTCAATCCCGGGATATTTTTTCCCCCAAAATTCACATTTCTGGCGCACACTGCTATCTCAGAAGAGTTAGCAGGCTTTTTTTTTTTTTTTTTTTTTTTTTTTTTTTGCATTAACCTAGGGAAAGCCACGCATTTCAGTAAAACATCGCTTTTCAAACGTAACCCTCCGAAGGGTTACCAAAACTATTCGGAAAATGTCCTTCCACTCTCCGTTCTGTTTCTCCCTTTCCCGGCTTTGCCCCAAATTCCAACATATTGAAACATTTTTCTCCTTAATAAGAGGAACATATAAAGTGAAGGGGTGAAAGGGCAACCTGGGAGCCGTGCCTAGAGCTCCGAGCACAATTTACTCGCGGGTAGACGAGGCGTTTAGCATTCCTCCCAATTTCCAAGGAAAACACACTCAGCCCTGGACCGAGTGACCAGGGACCTCGCCAGAGCCACCCCCCCTTTTTTTAATATAGAAATTCTTCGGATTCCTCGTTATTATTGTTGTTTTTGGTGGGAAGGGAGAGGTTCCTGGAGCAGGTAAGCGGCAGGGATTTTCGGGGGAAGATCTCGGGAAACAAAACCGAGGGGAAAAATGAGAGCTCAAATGATAGGGGGTGCTTGCGAATCGCTCGGGGGAGCGGCCATCGAAAATACGGCTGGGGGAAGTAAAAATTAGTCAAAACCCATCATTTTGGTCCTTAAAGGGCTTTAAGGATCGCACGCAGCCTGGTTAAGGCTGCCGTTTCCAAGCCCTGATCTCGTTATTCGGTGGGGACGGCGACGCCTCCCTCCCGCACGCCCAGAGCCGGGCTAACTAGCGACGGCAGCAGATCACATTTCAAAGTCATTTTTCATCCTTTTCTCACGTTTCCACGTGTGAATTACACAGAACACGCAGTTGAAGGGGAACTCACTATTTTGTTAGGAAAAGCTTTTTTTTTTTTCCCTGTTTTGCTGGTTTTGTTGAGGTTCTGCTGGCAAAATTTGCATCCCTTCCCGTGCATTTCCCCATCGCTTACTTCTTATTAAATAAATATATATATAAGCAAAGGTGCCCCAAATTTTAACTTACTTCCAGCAGAGATATAACAGGGGACCCCAGCGTGCACACACCTAATAAGTTGCACTGAAATAAACTTTAAAGGCCGGTGTTAACAAAAAAGTTAGGGCGTAAAGAGCTTGGAAGCACAGGGAAAATGCTTCCCCTTGGATCCGGAGCCGCCTTCGCTACCTCTTGTAATGAAACCCCCCAGTTGAGCGGAGAAGCCCATGTGGCCAGTTGCAGTCATCTTGGGAGCTTTACTAGCCCAAAAGAAAATTGCCGGCAAATTGGAAACAGCTGCGGTGCTGAAGACAAGGCAAAAAAAAAAACCCTGCCCCAGAGCAGGGAAAGTTACAGGAGTTTTGTTTATCCGAATAGCTCCGTCGCAGACGTGACATTTCACGTCCTGGTCAACAAACCGTAGGTGACTTGAGTGTAAGCAACATTTCGGCGTTCCTCGCGGGCGCTGAGTTTTTAAAGGTGCCTATGAAATCCCTCCCCGTCGCACACACACACGTTTCCAGCGCCCTTCCGTGCCCGAGCCCCCTTTAACAGGGTGCTAGCAACACAAACAGGGACTTAAAACCCACAAGGAATTTTATCCAGGCGAGGGGGGAAGCTGACAAGTGCTCACTTCTCATAAGCCCCTCGGACAATTGCTAGAACAAATGAAACGGGGGGAAAGCTCGGAGTCCTGCAAAATGTGCTCTTTTCATGTTTTCTATTTATTAGAGACGTTAAGAGAAAACAGACTCATATGAGCCCCAAATGTAGGCAGAGTATTAAAAGAGGCATGTGTATGCTCCAGCAATTACAGCTGAATTTGATTAAAAACGTCATGAGCACTGCAAAAGCAGGGGTTACCTGATACACTAACCCTGAGGTTGCTTTAGGATGAATTATAACACAATTCATTTTATTTTAATAGGTCACTATAAGATTAACTGTTTAAGGATGGAGCTGTGCTATAAATGTTTACATCAAACCAGAAATAAGCAAGCTTTACTTTCTGGTTGTTTAGAAATAATGTTTATTACATTTTAAAACTTCTCAACATGTTAATTAGAAATAAGGGGAAAGAATGTGTAGTCAAAAGGAGTTGCAGTGCTTGACATGGAACCACACACACACACACTTGTGTCCTTCAGTTTCTCTTTCCTGGGAGGAAAATGTGGGGACTTTTAAGGGACCATCGTCCTTTCCACACGCTATGGGAAAACAAGGACAACTATTTTTATTCCTTCTTCTTCTCAATGTCTTGGTGCAAAATTTGGACTTTGAAGCCTGGGCACAAGATATCGAAAAGACCGGCCAGGTCTGGGGTCATGATTCTGACCCACTCACACTCTGGAATCAGTTACCAAAACATCTCACCTTTTGTGTATTCCGGAGCTATCTGTGACAGCAGCACAAAATCACATAGACACAAAGGACTTTGACACGTCTTCCCCTTTCTGTCCCCAAAGCAGGGGCTGTGTCTTTGAACTTGCTCTCGCTGGGACAGACACATCACAGGGTCAGCTCCAAGAGCCTGAGTAAAAATAACCTCATAAACTTCCCCCTCAAAAAAGAAAGGGTGAAACCCAGAACTGATTTTTCATCTGGGGTACTGCTGGGGAGTTTGTGGATGAGATAAGAACCCCTATGTCTGTGGCTGCAAATATATATATATATATATATATATATATACACACACACTATCTTCAAGCATCATCTAATGCAATATGTATTTGTGCAGAAAATCTAAGAGGCAATTGACTTTAATTATCATTAATCATAACAGTACCACATAGTTGAAATGAAAATATTACTTCTCCGGGAAATTCCTACCTGTTGGAATTTATTGTCATTCAGAATCCAAGAGAAGGGCAACTTCAGAATTTTACCAAAAGAAACTTCACTAATACTTACTTTGCGGGAGGCTGAAGTGGCCATCTCAAAAAAAAATATCATTTTGGGAAATCAGAAAGGCCTGTTTCATGACAGGATGTTCCACTTTAACAGAACAGAAATAAAAGCTTTTTGATAAATTCTACTGAAATTTAGCAACAACTATATAGATATTTTTTGGAAAAAAAAATCAGCTTTGTCAAATCACTATCTGCCAAAGAAAACCACCTTTAAAATGGAATATTTTTCACGTAGTTCTAATATTAATGATGTGATTATTATATTAAAATATTGTCGACAGAGAATTATGACAATTAAAGATTCTTTTTTTGTAACAAAGATGAAATGAGGGGATAGGATTAAAAAAATAACTAACTAAAGCCCTGCGTGACTGGCATAAGCATCTCTCACCTTTGCTGCCCTGCCTGGGCTGGGGTGGTCGTGGTGTTCACGCTGTCTGTCTCCTCTAATGTTACCTAGGAATTAAAAAAAGCGTGACTTTTGTTGTTTTCTGCTTTACAATGTCATAATCAATAATAAAACAATCCTATTTTATTTCCCGTTGTTTGTAAATATTTGGAGGAAAATACTTTCAGTTACGTAAGGGTCTCGGTAAAGTCGGCTCAGTCGGTGACTAGGCTTGGTAAGTCACGTAGGTCATGTGGATTGTTTTGTTTTGTTTGTTTTTTATTCTTTTTATGACTAGACCTCAGAGATGGGTGACGTTGAAATTCAGCTCCGTCGGGGCCTACCTGCGCGGCCACCGCCAGGGCTCTCCTGTGAAAATGACGTCCCCTGCGGTGGCCATGCTCCCCAAACATGGACCCCATGCCAAGGGGAAGGGGTTCCTGGGGTTTCTGAGGGGGTAAAGGGAGAGGGAGGGCGCCATGGGGACATCCATGTCACCCTTCACAGGCCAGACAAAATGGCGGAGCTGTCATGAGGGTGACTCTGCCACCCTGTCAGCCTTGGGAGTGGGAATCGGCTCCTGTGATTGGCTGCGCTCCCCAAGGAGGCGGGTAAAGGGTAGAGGCAGCCAATGGGGAGTGAGAAGAAAGGGCGCCAAGGCGCTGTACCTCAGGGACCACAAAATGGCCGCCCTGCGGCTACCCTGAGGAGGAGCCCTTTAAATAAATATTCCCAATATTTGTTATCCCACATAAACCCCTTCTGCTGTGTTTGTCTCCAAGCTCCAGCACAAACACCTATCTAGCAGCCTCCAGGAAAATAAAACAAGTCTAAAAAAATTAAAAACAAGCCTCTTCCTCCAGCAGTTTTGTCTTTTAATTAAAAGAGAAGCAGCGGTGGCTCCAAGCTTGCTGCAAGCTGTGCTGTCATTTGCCTTTTTTCATTATCGATTTTACATGAGCCGCTGGATTGCAGCGGTGATGGAGGATGAGTAAAAACCTGAGGGCATCCAAGCTGCAGTATTAGCCATTAGGCATTTTTGAACATATCCCACCTGTTATTCTAGAAATAAATTAAAATGGACAGAGCCTGTTTGTGTTTTTATTTTCCTGAAATTTATGAATTCCGGGTGATGCTCAATCTCATGCAGAGCTCCCCTTCCCCATGTGGCCAGTGTGGCTGGTAAAAGAGAGAAGCAGGAGGGAAGGGAGAGAGAAAGAAATCAGCTGTGCAAAATAATGATTTTTTTTTAAAAAAGCATAAACAGCTGAATGTACGAAAAGCAAAACGAGGTGAATTGAAAAAAAATGCCTAAAACAGGAGCTTGAGGCAGGTCCAAGTGTTTTGCCATGGAAGCATGTTTCCCATTCCACTTCTCTGCGGAGAGGGTTTCTCCTCGAATTAGATGAACCATAAAATAAAAAGGAAATTTGGAACAACACTGTAAAACGGTGTTTTACAGCCCTTTCCACAAAAGGCTTTTCCTTGAAGAGTTCTTATACCTTGGGTCTTGTCTACGCACTATCATCAGACAGCTTGGAATATACCAGTCAAATTAAAGCATTTCAGTGCCCGCTTCTCCTGAGTGAGGCTCTTTCGGTATAAAGGTGCTTTATGCTGGAATAACTATTCCCATATGGAAAGGAGTGATGATTTGGGAAACCTCTCTGGTTAATATTATGAAGTGCTTGCTGTGAGCATTCGCTACATCGTGAAATGGCTCCATGTCAGTGCCTAGGCCTGCTTGCTGATGGGTGCATCCCTACCGGAAAACATAAATATATATATGCTGTAAAATGCTGGGTTCAAAAAAACTGTATTTTGACAAGCAGTTTATCGGGCAAAGAGACTGTCTGCCACAAAAAAGTAATTTTGTTCCCTCTGCAGGGCATGAGATAGGAGGAATGGTTGTCAGGAATCAATGCCAATTTGGTCTCCAAAAGGCAAAAGGGACAGATTTCTGCAAGGGAGCTTGCACTGGGTTGCACTAGGTTTACACCAGGGTCCCTGAGATCAGAATCAGGGCAAATCTGTAGGAAATGCGGAGTAAATAATCACAGACATGGGCTTGTGGACTGCCCTGACAAGGGCTTTCTCTTTGTGTCACATCCTGTACCTATGCTGGTGACCTGGCGCAAACTTCTTGTTTATGCAGCTCATCAAAGAGCAGAAGCTCTGACAGGCGAACGCGGCCACAGCCATTTCGGAGGGCAGTCGTGTTTAGATTTGTTTCCTGTCTCGGGTGGTTAGCGCGAGTTAGATGCTGCAGTGTGACAGCGGAGAGAAATATTTCCTGAGCGCTCCCCTCTGCTTTATAGAAACACACAGCCCTTGTTTCCCAGCTCAGTAACTAAGATATGAAAGGTCTCTCATAAATTACATGTTGTAAGGTAAAGAAAGACCATATTTCCTGAAGGACATGGTTTGCGAAATTCTTCTGGTTTAGAAATGCATGAAGAAACCTTCCAATGGGCTTTATGGGGAAGAGTATACAACTTCACTTTTCCATTCCCTGGCCATGCTCGGAGACAATTTTTTTTTGAGCTGCCTAGAACAATATGAATTACTGTTCCCTGATGTAACTAGCCCAGATATTTTTGTCTTTGAAATACGTTACAGATGAACCTACACACTTTTCCAGTTACTATCGCAAACCTTGCCCACATGAGGATAAAAGGTGATTACAAAAATATCCTAGTGACCATGTGAACAGCTACTACCTCGTCCTGTTGGTACTAAGCCACATTGCTCTAGGTGGCACATGAACAAAGACCAGATGATGATCCAGGCCCCACAGAGCTTCTAGATTTACACGACACGTTATAAAACCCCGCAGCGTGATGGACTGACCCACGAGCTGCTGCCGAAATCCCCATGTGCTCTGCAATCCCCGAAAATCAAGCGATATATTTTCAGAGCCTGACTATGGATAGAGGAGCTTAAATGGGGGCTCCTAATTGGAAAATATTCCAAGTCCATAAAGAGATCAAGATGTTTCCCTTTTCCAACCCAGGCACAAAAGCCCCCTGCCCGATTCCGAGCGAATCCCCTCTCCGCGCTCCCGTTTGCTGCGGGAACCGACGTCGTGACACTGAGTCACACATCCTCGGGTCTTTGGAGGTGTCCGGTTGCTCCCTCAACTTGTTGACTCTGCTCCAGTCACTAGCCCTATTTCCTGGACTTATCTCCTGGACCAGATTTCCCCTGCTCTCTCTCCCTCCTGTGGCTCATAAACACTTGAAATCTCCTGTAAACCCAATCTGGGCTCGCAGCTTGCTGTGAGTACAAGCGGCAGCAGATAGCAGGAGATAAGGAGCGAGGCCACATAGTCTTTTTCCAGCCTGCGCTGAGAATTCACTTTTAAATCTGAAAATTGTTTGCTTAAGGAAGAGGAAACGTGCGTGTGTGCGCTGGGGAGCAGCGAGGGCAGGGAAAAAGAGGAAGAGAGCTGTTTTGGCGACCAAATTGGGCTGTACGAAAGGGAGGATTGATGGAGATTGATGGAGGAAGCTCCGTGCCAGTGCAACAGGCACTTGTAAATCGTGCGCTCCGATTATCCCGCCCGGTTCCTAAAAGCTTGGCCATTCCCAAAGGGGAGGCAGCGTTTCCGAACTGGAGGAGCTCTCCGTGTTGGGGGCCACGCAGGTATTTGTGGGCTGGTAAAGTGCTCGGAGCGAAGGAAAACTCTGGAGCTGCGCAGCCATAAACACTTTTATGGAACTGTTCCTCCAGCAGGTGCCTTTTGCTCTATCAGCCAGTGCAGCAACGTGGATTCCCATCGCCAGGCAAAGCTCCCACTGACTTCCATGGGGGAAAAATCCTGCTCCAACTAAGCGCATCGGCCACGGCCGGAGCGTTTCGCTCTCAGCCGTGCGAATTTCCTTTTGATCTCGGAGGTGCCGAGATATCCCAACATCCATGGATCAGATAATGCCGCAGGGCCTGCGGCAGCTGAGGCCTGAAGGGGATGATAAAGAGAGAAAATGTAAATTTATGAATTGATCTCCCGATGCTGCTGGAGTCAATAAAACTGCAGTCGGCTCCGCTCGCTGCAGGATTCAGCCCCCGTTTGGTGATTGCGTTTGGCACATGTCGCTCAAGGGGCTCTAGTGAAAATCGAGGGGCCGAAAGAGGAGGACGAGCTGCAGGTTTGGCTGCTAAAGAAGCATTGGGTGCCTTGACTTGCAGCAAAACGAATGCCCAGAGAGATTTCTGTGCCCTTAGGTGGGGATGGCACCTGCAACCCACATGGTGGTGGGAATCAAGCCCCGATTTGCCTTGTCAGGCGCGATTTAAGAGCTGCAGCGCTTCCCAGATCTGCCCCTGATGAGTTACAGGAGGCTTTTTGGGGCTTCCCCGGCCAGCGCCCGTCGGGGTGAGAGGTTTCAGCTCCCGTTCTCCATCCGAGGCCGTTTCCTGGCTCCCGCGGCGACACTTTGATTCATAGGGCCCAGCCACCCGTAACCACCCGGGGAAATAGAAGTGGGGCCGGGCGGCCCCGCTCATTCGTTTTCCCCTCAGGGGGAGGACAACAGGCCCCAGATAAGATCGTTTCATTGAAGCCAGAGGCCGTTTTCCACCCGCTCCGTCTCCCGAGGGCCGTCCCGCTGGGATAAACGGCCCGGCAGCCGCTGTGCTCAGCAGAGCCGAGACCTTTGGGGCCAAAATTCCAGGAAAAAAAAGATTCATTGGGGGAAATAGCACGTCCACGTGCTCTTGTGGGGATTTAGTATGTTTTTTCCTGGGAATTGGAACATTCCGCTCTGGCATAGACTTAGCAAATGCCTCAGTTTCCCCATCCCTGTTCCTCAAGAACTTGCAGCATCTCCACCTGTTTGAAGATCCACGGGGACCGAGTTCGACAGCAGCTTGGGAAGAGACGGGGCTTCAGACATGCTTCCCTCTCCCCTTTTATCCCCTTCAAAAAACAGAACTTTCATGGGCTCTGTTTTTCTGTTTTTCTCAAAATCTGGAAGAATTTCCTTATCTTGGGGACATCTACCCTTTCAGGTGCTGTTTGGGCAGGGTTAGGCCATGGGGTAGTGAGCCCAGGGGAGCTTCGTGCCATGGCGGGTGGTGACATTGCTCAACGGCACCGAAACCTTTCATAAATACGCCCCAAATTCAGACTTTTTCCCTTAAACGAGCACGCGCAAATTCCAAGGGTCCTATTTGGACTGTTGTCAGATGCTTATATCCCATCCCGAGAGACATTTTGATGAACACTCCTCTAATTTCATTTCAAATAGCAGAAAAGCTCAATATTTGGGGGTTTCAGGTCTTGTGAAAACAAATACTCCCCAATATTCTCATTTTTTGGCCCCTCTCCCCCCCACTTTTGTTTTTTTGGACATTTTGAGCTGAAACAGTCAAAGCTCCAGGATCACCGAGCAGCCAGAAAGTGCCTTTTTTTTTGCTGTGCTTTGCAGAATCGCCCGTCCTGGGGGAATCAGCCCTCAGCGTCTGGCTAATATCTGCCCATTCCCTCCTCCAGCTCCAGCCGGGATTTTCCTATCGGCTTCAGCGGGACCTCGATCCGACCCGCTCTCGCAGCAGACAGAGCCTCTTTTTGCCCTCCCAGAAGCTGAAAAGCACCTCGATTTTCCCTGTAAATGCAGCTGAGGGTAAGCGGAGAGCTAAAGAGCCCGAATTGCTGACACGAGGGTGTCCACACGCGGGATTGCGCCAGCCCCGCGATGCTGCTGCAACCCAACGAGCTTCCCTTTTTGCGGGGACAAAGTGCTTGCAAAGTGCCACCGTGGCCCAAATTTGCCCTTTTTAGGTATGTTTTGCCCCGAGGACGCTCCTGGCCTTGCTCTGAAGGCCGAAATGGGTTTTTCTGCTGATTTTTCGGCCCGTTCCAGGGCGGTGGTGCTGGATCGGGAGCCGCGGACGCGCTGCGGTGCCTCCCTCGCCTCGTGTCCGTGGATTTTTGGAGCCTCGGCCGCAGCAGGGCGATGAGAACACTTCCTTACCACCCAGGGCCGCCGTAAACACAACACGGATTATGTCATGTGCAGATGAAACGGGCCATAAACGTCCAGCGCAGGCACCCCAAGGCAGGAGGGCTGGGGATCCGCACGGAGAGGCCTTTGGGAGGCAGGTGGCCGAATCCCACCGCGTGCCACGGCACCGGGGACAGGAGGACCTTGGCATCCTGCTCCCACCTGCATCGCCCTGCGGATTTTGCGGAAGGCATCCGAATAAAGACAGAAAGCCGCGACCTGCCGTTTTCATAAAGCCTTTCCCTTCTTTTTCCCGGTTGCTTCTTGGTTGTTGTTTTCGCTTTACGGGGCTGGCCAGATGTTCCCAACATCTGGCGGCGGCATGTTTGTTTCCGAGGCTCTTCTGTGTTGTGTTAGCGACATCGCGGCGGAGCCGGCGGCGGGGACGCGGCTGCCACCCGCGCCAGATGTCCCCGCGCCTCCCGCGTCACCCCGGCCGCTGGCACCGTGTCACCCCCCTTCCCGCCGCCCCATTGAAATGGGGCGGCCTCCGGGATTTCCCGGTTTTCCGGAAGGAGAGGGATCGGCAGCAGGGGCTTGGAGAGCAGTTTGCTCCATGATCCATGGAAAGCTCCTCTCCCGCCTGTTTGGAGCGCCAGGTAACGTCACACGGAGCCTTCTGGACGTTGCCCCCCTTAAGAAAACCACGTCCTTCTCTTAAGTGCAAAGATTTCGCAGATTTGCCCCGCTGAAAGACAAGAAAGATGGCTCGGAAGTCCCAGCTCAACACATTTTCCCAGGAACAAAAGAGCCGAGCAGTTTTTCACCCCAAAAAAAAAAATTGGCATGAAATGAAACATTTGTTTTTCCACTTTTTAGGTTTTTTTTTTTTTAATGTGTGTGGGAGAAAAAAAAAAGCGTCCTGGAGCAGCTCCATGTATGAGCATCACCCGCGTGTCGCAAGCGCGCGCGCTGTCAGCTCCCCAGCTGTGGTTTTGAACCGCCGGCCTGTGGTGAGCAGGAAAGTCCTCCCTCTCGAGGGCCGTTTTCGCAGCCCGTTTTTACGGAGCCGCCGGCGCCGCTGCGGATCCCCGGATCGAACCTCCCGGCTCCTGAGGAGAGGCAAAATTATCCTCAATAATAAAGTTCCTGATCAGCCGGCGGCCCTGCTGTACCCAAAACCAAAGGCCTTTGCCCATCAGCATCAATGATATGGGTTTTTTTTCCCAAGATCAGTGCAAAGAGCCACAAAGCTCTCCAAGAGAAACAGCGAGGTGTCCTTGCCCACGCGGTGGCTGTTTCCCTGTTCCTGTTTTCCCTGTTTTCTTGAGCCCCCTCGTTTCTCCCTGGGAAGCGGGCCGTGATGGGAGGTGCAGTGATGTTCCCGCTTCCCTTGCGGCTCCCTTGCTCCATGGAGAGTTGGGAGAGCGGGATTTCGGGCCGTGTAATACTCCCCAACTCTCCGTAACACTCTGAAATGGTGGCACCTTGTGGCAGCTTGGAAACATAGCACTGAAAGTGAGGACAGAGGTGGCCTTGGAATCCGGCTGCTCCGCTATTTTGATCCCGATTCTCCCTCCGGCGCCGCATTTTGCCTCCCTTGTGGTATCTGGGAGGCAGTCGGCTGAGGACCTGAGGCCACAGGAGATGTTTTCCCTCATCCTGGACATCTCATCTCATTTTGGAAGAGCTGAGACCTGGGCCTTGGTGGCTTACCTGGCCTGCTTGCGACACTAGAGGTGTCACAGGGGCAAAAACCCACTGGTGAGTCTGGCTTAGACCCAGTCCTACCTGAGACCCAGGGCAGCGCTGGGGATCCTCACCCAGCCAAGCAAGGGTTACTCAAACCGCCTGATCAAACCAGTTCCCAGAGATGCACGTGAAGGTTGATCCATCGCGGGGCTCGGCGGGAGCCAAATCTCCTCATGGAGAATCCGGACGGCCCTTCTGCAGAAACGCGAGTTTTTATCTTAGTGCATTAACTTGTCAAGAGACGGCAGGACAACTCCCATCCTGTCCTCCTGCTCCTCCGCACCGCGACGCTTCCCGGATTGGGATGCAGCCCGGGATGCTCCCGGGGCTCACGCGGCCCTGGCTGCTTCACGGCTTTGGAAATATCTTGGGGAGCTGCAGCCCTTTAATAGAACAGGAAGCGTCACGTATTACACGGATATAAATAACTCAGTAAAAGCGGGTTGCAAGAGCATCTGGCCTTGCATATGCAGAGGGCACCGGTGGGGATAATTCACCTCCTTTGGGGATGCCAAGTGGTGGTTGATCCGCAGGGCCAGGCCTTGGATTCTCCCTGGGAATAAGCCCTATTCATGATGGATCAGTGGGATAAAAAGGGGACCTTGTGGGGTGCAAGATGCTTCTCCAGTGACTGCTTGGTGCTTTTATTCTCATGCTGAGACTGCCTGTGAGTGCTGTTACCCAAGGAGGATTCTGACATGTAAGCTCTGAATAGCTTCCTCCTGGATTAGAAATAACCGTTGGCACAAGCTGCCACGGGAAGTGATGGATTCTCCATCTCTTGAAGTCTTTAAATCAAGACCGGATGCCTTCTTGGAAGAGATGTATGGCCCAACACGAGTTATTGGGCTCTCTGTAGGAATAATGGGATGGAATCATATGGCCTGCGTTAGACAGGAAGGCAGGCTGCATAATCTATGGTCCTCGCCGGCTTTAAGATCTAGGAAAAGTTCAGATCTGCAGCCAAGGCACGGGACTCTTCACGTGTCTTTAAAATCAAAGCGCCCCAGGGCACGGCAAAGCCGCCGAGCTGCCTGCAACGCTCCCTACGGATTTATTTGCGCCCGTACCTGCAATGAGGCCATTTTGCAGGAAATTATCCCCCCTCTCGAGCTTCGGAGCAGAAAGCCCCTGCGAGAGGAGCTCTGCAGGCGCGGGCGGTAAAATAAAAAGGAAACCGAGGCTCCCTCGGTCAGAAAAGTAGGGTAGACGGCGCGGGCTCGAGGTTCAGCAATGAGTCAGTGCCAGCCGGGCCTGCGCGAGCGGCTCCGGCTCCGTCGCGGCGCTGCCCCACACCTGCCCGCTCGGCGCAGGTGGCGGTTGCGGTGGTTGGAGCTGCAGACAACCCGCGCGGGCGCCGAAAACCGGCCCTGCAGACCGGGGGAGCTCGGAGAAGAGGTTTTTGGCTCCACCTCTGCTTTTCGGTGGGAGACGAATGCAGAAAGCGGGCCGGAAAATCCGGTAGCGACGGAATCCGCTGGGTGAAAAATGGAGAGGAGAGGGACGAGCCAGATCCGCTAACAGCTCCGTTCTGCTCCAGACCTGGCAAAGGTGAACTGAAAAGTCTGGAGACCAAAGGGCAACCGAGGAGTTTAAAACCCCGGCGCGTGTTTTCCAGCTGCGTCGGGTGCGTTAACACAGAGAGAATATATTGAATAAATTGCCCTATTTCTGGCTGCAGCCCAGGGCTTGCAGTGCCGGCCCGACGGCACCAGGCGGCTCCCGACGATGCTTTTGAGGCTGCTGCAGGCTGCAGGTTTCCAGCAATTCCAGGGATACGGCAGAGGCCGACAGCACCGCTGCATAGGGAGGGAAATTGCAACCTGTGTGCAGATATTCGGGAGAAAACACCGTTTTAACCAAAAGTGCTCTGAGACGTAGGCGATTTGCTGGGAGGGCTCCCCTGTTTTGTCTGCAAACCCGGAGCGCAGATGTTGCTTTGCACAGGGGTTATCTTTTATGTGAAGCCTCCGGCTGACAGTTTAGAAATCTCTTGACGAGATCAAGCTCCACCTGAGAAAACAAGCGGCCTTCACACCCCCTCCTCCTCCCCTCCGCGTTAGCGACTCCCTTTCCTCTCAATGGCAGCGTCGGCGCGTCGCGACCCGAACGCCGCGGCCCCGTGCGAGAAGCGACAAGCGGCCCCGGCGATAAAAGGAAGCGAAACCGCTGGAAACGTTTTGCTTTCGTCGCCCGAGCAGAAAGCAAGAGAGGCAGAAAAGCGCGCGACGGTTGGAGACGTTTCTCCGCGGCGCGAGCGGGCTCCGCCACGGGGCCTGGGCTCCCTGTTATTAAATTGCCCGTAATTCCAGGCGGCGCCCGCGGGCTCGCCGAGAGGGCCGTATCCATCACGCCGCAAACTAATAGCCATCAGGGCGCATAAAGGCTAATGGGGAGGCACGAAAGCCAGAGCGCAGGTGAGCGCCGAGGCCGGAGGAGCCTTTTAGCGACGGCGCCGCTAAATCATCCCGCTGCCCCGGCCCAGACGCCTCCGCTCGCGGCGCGGAGCCTTTTGGGCCCTGCAAGCCATTTTGCAAGGACATTTCCAAGAGGATGGGCCTAAAATAACCGCCCGGGCGCTCTCGCCGGGTCCGCGACAATTAAGGGCATCTCGTTAATTGGCTGCTTTGTCTTTTATTTAGCAACGGGGAAGCGGCGCCTTCCACCCCGGCCCGCCTCGTGCGCAAGCGCCGCCGAATCCCGGCGGCTTTTCCAGCTTTTCCAGCGCGGCGGGCGGCTCGTGACGGAGCCCCGGGGGGCCGCGGCCTCGGGGGCACTCGCAGGATGCTCCTTGCCCCTTTTCCTCCCATTTCCTGGCCTGCTTGGGAGCTGCCCGGCACGCCGCGGAGCCGGCGGGGGGGACAGGCCGCGATAAGGGCCCCGGCGCGCTGCGGCGGGAGCTTCCTCGCCGCGCCGTGACTCAGGGATAACGCTCACATCCTGCGGCCGCCCGGAGCTAAAAATACAGCCGGGAAAGGGCATGAATGGGAGCGCCGAGGGCGCCGCGTGAATGGCGGGGAGGCCGCGCGCGGGCCCGGAGCCGCCCGGAGAAGGGTCTCATCCCGGGGGTCTCATGCCCAACGGGACCCAAAAAGAGGGGCTTTAGCACAGCCCGCGCCGTGGAGAGGAGCGTTGCTGGCGCCGTCGGCATCCCCAGGGCCTTCCCGCTCCCGTTCCCTGTGTCCCAATGCAAGGCAGAGGCACCTGAACCTGCTCGCCACCCACCTCCTGTCTGCGCTCAAGATGTTTCAAAGCTCTCCCCTTTCTATTTCCATCCTCACCGTCATCCTGCTTGGAGAGGAAGGTCTATTATTCCCCCCCCTCCTTTTCTCCCTGCAAGAAAATGGGACATTGTTTCTTCTTTCTTTGATTTAAAAGCCAAAAACAGTTATAGGAAACTGTTCAGCAGATGTTTTACAGTATGAACCTAGGGGGAAAAAAAAAAGAAAAAAGAAAAGCTCTCCGATTTTGCTGGAGGATCTATATTTAGCTTAATGCTTCCTCCGATTCAGGGTTTGTGTTGGCATCGCCGAGGCGTAGGCCTGAGCGCTTTGATTGGAGTATTTATTTTATTTCTCCCATTCGCCGCATCCATTAAACCCTGGAAGCGCCTGCGGGAGCTAACGAAGCCCTCGGAGGGCGGAGGGGAGCCCGGGCGGCTTCGCGCCTCCCGCGTGCACCGGGATGAGCCGGGCAGCGTCCCGGCTCGCTCCGGCGCCGCGTGGCACCCGCGGCCGAACCGAAGCAGCCCCCGGGCCGGGATTTGTGGAATCTCCGGGATTTGTGGAGTCTCCGGGGAAGATAACGCGCCGGGAGACGCGGGACGGGCTGGAAAGCTGCCGCTTCCCCTCCCACCCACGCGCTTCCACTTTCGCTTCGCACGTGGCACCCAGCGCCGCCGGCCAGGGCCGCATCCGCAGGGATGTCAACAACCCCTCCGTTGCCAGCCTTGTCCCCCGGCTGCTCCAGGGGCTGGTGGCATCGTGCTGTTAAAAAAAATGCTCCACCTGGCAACAAAAAGGTCGTTTTTTACGCCATTTCCCAGCTCTACCAGCTCGCCATGGCACCCAAATGCAATGAAATCCCTGTCCCTTTTTGTGCCACTGGAGGTTTTTCCTCCTCCTCACCCCACCCTAGATTTTCTGGAGGTCTTTTCAGCTGCTTGAAGGTCTTTCCAACCCAAAATGCCAACGTCACCTCACCTTGGTCCAGGGCAAAGCCACGTAGCGCCTGGATGAGGACATGGAAAAGAGAACGGTGCCGAGTTCCACGCTGTGCTGCTGCCGAGTGAAGCTCTTGTGGCCCATGCAGCCCAACCCAAAACAATATCTGCCCCTTTCATCTGCTCAGGTTCCCCTTGGTGACTCGAATTCGGGCACCTTCGAAGGACGGGGTCAGCCAGAGCAGCCAGCGCAACAGGACCCAGATTTCAGATATCACCCGGGGTCCTTAATCAACAGCAATAACCACTTATCATTTCGTTATCATCACAGCTGAATCATAATAAGCTGGTTATCATTTTCAGATTGTCTTTTTTTCTTCTAGGAGCTGTTTTCTCTGCAGTGTTAATCTTACTTTTTAAGAGGAGATGCAAAGGGAAGCGGCTAAGCGATCTCAATTCCGTCTCTGCGTTCTGGGACCGCCTTGAGAAGCAGTTGGCTTTTCAAAAATGCCAACATTTTCATCAGCATTTTGCATTGCGCTAAAGCAAGATGAGGGGAGCGTTTTAACGGATAAAAAGAAAATAAAAATATCTCTTTTCACCCCCATGCTATTAGTAAGTTAAGTAGTACAGAGCGAGTAATTAACTGGCTGCTGCATCCGTCTGGAAATCTGGCCAGATGTGCTCTAGCAGTTGTTGTTAGTTCACAGCATTTTGTTTATTTATATGCTCGAACGGGAAAAGAGCCCTTCTGAAATCTGCTAGATGAAATCATTTTGGACAAGGATTTTAATTTCCAGATTGGCGGGGGGATATGTGTGAAGAAACCCTGTGTGTTTCTGCTGCAGGTATCAGCCAGTCTAATAAAAGATATCCTCGCCCACCAACAGGTCTCATTTTTCTTACTGTGAGCACTGGTAAATGGTAACTTTTCCAGGTAGCATTTTCACAAAGGAGGAATTGATTTACCTTTTTTTTAGCGTTCTCAAGCATCCCCATGCACCCTTCCACCACGCAAACGGGCCAGCACCTGCAAAAGAGGAGATTGGACCCATAACCTTTCTGTCTGCTCTTAGAAATCTGATCGTTGCTGGTGCTTGCACGGCAAAACTGACAAATTTGCATCGTACGGGCGCAGCCTGGCAATGTTTTGGCTAGAACTTCCTTAGAGATGTTGCTTAACTCCGCGCCGAGCTGAGTGGAAACTTCTCACTTCCTCTTCCAGAATGCACTTGCGACGGGAGCTGGGGCTATTTTCAGTTCCATCACACACACACACACACATATATGTGTGTGCATGTCTGTATTTATAGTGATATGTAGACAGGGAAGCTGGATTGCAAATCCCAAAGGAAAAGGCAGGAACTTTTTGCACACATCAGAGCACGGCCAGCCCCTTCTAACATCTTCAGACCCATGGTTATTTAAAGCTGCTTGCTGCACGGTTCTGCTGCCCCTTGGAGAAGCCGGATAAACCGCAGATGAGCACGTTTATAGCAGCTAACTCGCTCCATATGAAGGAGATTTATCTGCAGCAGCTTCCAACCTCATAGAGCCTCACCAGAGGCAACTGTAGACCCCTCTTAGCCCTCAGGATGCCCCCAGAACTGCCTTTCTTTCCAATTTATATCCTGTGCCCGTCACACGTGCCCAGGACGGCGGGTCTGAGCTCCTGCCTCTGTCAGGGCTGGCAAAGTCCTGTCCTGGGCTCTCGGGGACCTGTTTGCCCTTGATGTGGATGGGGCTTTCTGGGTGTTGCACAGGAAGGCGCCGGCGGCTGCACATTTTTTGGGACTCTACCAGCTCCTATCCTGGTTTTCCCAGTGTCACAGGGTACTTACAGGTCCATAAAGCGATGTGGAGGGGTTCTTCCCTCATCCTGCCATCCTCAGGGATGCTCCCGCGCGATGCTACTCTCACTCCCCATCTACTCCTCCACCTGCCAAATGGAGGCAAAAAGGGCCTTAATTCCCAGGAAAAGATGCTCTTTCAGCCATCGTATAAGGCCACGATGTCACTCGAGCTCACTAGGTGCCACTGAAGTATCAAGAGCCACCAGCGCAGAGCCCGTGAAACCTTCACGGCCATTTCGGGTTCGGCAAAACCATTAACGACGACTTTGATTAAGCATTGAGGGAGCATTTGAGTCTTTTCACTCAAAGACTCCCCCACGAGCCACCCGAGACGCAGCCTCCCTCCTCACGGAGGCCACCGACGTGGCACCGGTGACAAGGCCAGGAGCCTCCCCGCTCCGCAGAGTTTATTAATATAGGGATTAGTGCATCCATGAACCGTCTGCTCCGGAGCAAACCTGGGGGAAACATCTTGCTCGCAGCTGCCAACGGGGTTATCCCGATGCCTCGGGGAAGGGTTGCCCGGAGCAAAACGGCCTCGTGGCTGAATTCCCTCCCTTTGGCTCTCGGATGGGAGGGAGCCTTTGTGCCGAAGCCCGGGAGGCTGGAAACCTTCCTGCGGAGACGGATCCCTGTAAATAATTTCCTGCGTTCAAAGGGCTCCGAGCGGCAGCCGCGCTGCAGGTTCCCCAGGTGACGTCTTCGTGCCACCTGCCACGTGTGCCTTTAAGTGACAGCAAGGGCTCGAGTGCCAGCGCTGCAGGGAACCCTCCAAGTGCCTGGTTTATGCCCAGAAATGCTGCATCCGTGCCCATGCTCTACGTGTCCACGCAAAGAGCCCTTGGGGCCACCGTTTTGCCGGTTTAGCTCCTCTGGGAATGGTTGGAAGCAGCGGGTGCCGGCAGGACGGATGCATCCAAAGGCCCCCGCGCAGGCTGCTCCGGCCTTTCCCGGCTCCGCGCGGGATCCCTGAGCCCCGGCGGGCGCCGCGTGCGGGGCCGTGAGCGGGGCCGGGCCGCGGGCGCCGCCGCTCACGCCGCGGTCGTGACTCGTCGTGACGCGCCGTGACGGGCTCCGCGGCTCCGGGTTTTCCGCCTGGAGCCCTCTCCTGGAGGAACCGGCGGCCCGGCCGGAGCGGAGGACACAGAGGGCACCCCCGGAGCGGATGCGCCCGGCTCGGAGGAGGGAACGGGAGCAGCGGCTCCTTGCAACGCACGGCCTGAAACACGGGGACATTCCCTTGGCCTCCTCACGTTTAAAAGCCAGCGGGAGCTGCCATCCATTTCCTAGGCACACCCGGGAGCGGAGCGGGGATCGGAGCGGGTTTCGGAGCAGGATGGCCGTGTCCTGCCCGGCTTTAGGAGAGGGGCTGGCACCAAAAAGCGCCACGGAGCCAGCAGAGCCCTGGGACACCCAGAGATGCCCGGGGGGCTTTTTAGGGACAAAAGAGCCGCTTCTAGTGCCAGGCAGCTCCAGGGAGAGGCAGGGGCTTGAGCGGGCATTAAGGGAGCAGAGCTCAGGCCGTGCCCGGCCAACCCTTGCCCTGACCGTGCCTTCCTTTTGCTTTTAAAAGCCTCCAGGAAAGACTAATTCCAGCACAATTCCCACATCCCAAGGACTTTGCGGGGCCCACCGGGTTGCCCCTTGCAAAACACAACCTGATCCCCCCAAGCTCCCCAGAAACGTGTGTCCCCCCCCTCCCCAGCGCCATCCGGCAGCGCGTGCCGGCCGCCGAGGTGGCTCATCCCGGCGCTCCGGCGGCTCCGCTCGCCTTTCCCACCGCCCTGGATGCGGGGCTGACCACTCCCCCTCCCTTTGAATAGGCGGCCCTGCTGCAAACACCATGGTATTTCCATCCTCTCCGGCTCCGGCGCAGAGGATAGCACCAGGTAGTTGGGAAGAGAGCGGAGACAAGTGTGGCGAGCCGGGCAGGACGGTCCCTTTTTCTCCGCGGTCTCCCAGACAAGTAGTAAGTGGCGGCGGGGAGAGATTCCCTGCAAACTTCTCGCGCGGCCTCCAGGTACCTGTGCTGCTTTTCAGGGCGCCTAGGACTCGCTTTGCTGCTGATTTACTTTTGCTCTCCCGTTTGCGGCACCGATCCCCGCGTTTGCTCCCGGGCCCGCGGGATTTTGCCTGTGGATACCTGCCGTTTCCCCCACCTAAAACCCCCCCTTTTCTCTAGAGCACATGAGGTTTCTACGCCCTGGCGAGGAGAAGGCTGTTTTTTCCTCCCCTCGGGGGAGCGGGCTGCTGCTAGGTGTTATTGCAGTCGGTTGAGGCTGCAGCTCGCTTGGGGTTTTCGAGTTGCCTCTTCGTTTCGGCACTGCCTGGTTTGTGGTTGCTGCGAGGCAGGGGGAGAAGCAGGGCGCCCGGGCTCGCGTGCTCGCCTCCCTGCAGCCCTGTTTGCAGGCTGCTTTGCACTGCTTTCTGCCTCGGCCTCCGCGCGTTTTTAGCAGCAACGGTGTCCTCCGAAGGGCACGAACCGCCGCGTGGGCCGGCGCTTGCAGCAGGACCCGGCGCCCGTGGGGATTTGCGGACGCGCTGCTGCCGTTCCCTGCATCCTGCTTCTCCCGGCCAGCCCACAAAGGCGGTGGGAGCTGCGTCCCCAGGGAGCGCGGCCGAGGCCTTGCAGGCTCCTATTAGCCTCTGAATTATTGCTCTGCATGCGGCCGCTCGCTCGGTAGTGCAGTTACCATCGACTTCCCATCCAGCGCTGTCAACTGACACCTTTGGGGGCTGTGGGCCGGCTCCGGCGCCGTTTCCTGGATACCGGCTGCTCCGGCTGCCTCGGATCCTGCCGCTCTCCGTCTTGCCCCCAAACGTCACCTCGGCAGGGTATTTCGGGCTGCCCGGGCGTTCCCTGCTGCTCCCTGATGTGTTTTATACCTGTTCCTTCATGCAGGGAAGAGCAGGTGACCCAATTACCCTTTCCCTACTGCCCACACCTTCCTGCGGGTGCAAATAACCTCGGGAGAGCAGCACGAGATGATGGCGATGGCTGCTCTGCTTGAGCCTCTCACCCAAGCCCGTGTCCTTGGGGGGTCACTTTGTGGTAGCTCTGCCAGCCTGGCATCATTATAACTTAATCGTGATCTGCGAGCACTGCTGCCAGTGACATTATTATAACTTAATCGTGAAATAGCAATAGCTTCTATGTCTAAATCAGAAAGTGTTTAACTGCCAGGCTCGTGTGTGCTTTGGTATCTACCTGCTCCAAACCCTACCTGTCCTGGTAGAGTTGATCCGGCTCTTAAGGCACCATCAAATCTGCTCCAGATCTGGCGGATCCTGGGGAAAGCCAAAGGGAAAACGTTAAAGCAGATAGATAGATAAATAGATAGATAGATTGATAGATAGATAGATAGATGGATAGATAGATAGCGACGTGCTGAGCAGTGTTTTGTAAGCAGTCTGCAGCACTGAAGCCTGCTCGCTTGGACCCCAACGTGAGGGATGTTCCTTTTGTTTTAAACTTGGTGCCAGGGCTGCAGGAGCTGAATGAGTTTTTAATGTACCAGCAGATCCACAAACACAGCTCCCCCGGGGACTTGGAATTGGCAGCCAGCCTGGAAAATGCCAGCGTTTCACGGGTTAAAAGCTCTCGGAAGCAGGTCATTTCCATGAGCTCCTTTCCCCACCCCCTCGGTGGAGGATAAATTATTACTCGATGCAAAAATAAAATCAGCTGCCCCCACGCAGCAGCCCGCGGGGGATGCAATTTGTAAAGACTTCATTCCTGGAGGGCAGAAATGCTGGGATGGGGTTCCAAACATGCAGAATCCCAAGATATTTATGGGGATATTGTGAAGGGTCTTCCTAAAGGCAGCGGGCCACGTTGGCCTCGCTTTAATATATGTTTTTCCACTCCCTCCTAACTTCCACAAAGGTGTGCATGCCCATCATAGAAGGGGGAAATTATTTTTCCCTTTTCCCACTAAACTTGGTAGTTAATTAAAAAAAGAGTCTCCTGTAAAAGAAGAGGGATGAAAGGAAAATTTTAATTTATCTTCGAAGTGACCCAGGAGTCTAACAGCTTTGGTGGGTGTTTGATCAAGCCCTGAAAAAAAAAATGCTGCTTCTTCGAAATAATAATAGCAAACAAGAAGCCTGAAGTCAAGCTGTTAAGTCATTAAGGATTTTACCAATTGATTCGGATTCCACTTTTATTTATTATCAGCTCTCAGCATGCTGCGGGTCTTGACTGCCTGGGTGTAAATCGGCTGCAATATGGGTGTAATTTCTCCAATATTTGCCATGATATCTGGCATGCTGGATGCAGAGAGCTGCAGGCTCCTGAGCGGACCTAAAAGCTGCCTCAGAGCCTCCAAGGGGAGGCCCTTGAGGCTCATAGAGGCAGTAAAGGGAAGAAAAATATGGCCTGTACATCAGGGAAACTTGCTGACGGTGGGAGACGTGTTGGGCTGTGAAGTAGTTTCCTATGGGAAGTGGTGGAAGTTCTGTTAAAATTAGCCCGGACGAAGCGTGCCAGAGCTCCCTCTCCGAAGCCTCCTTGCCTCCCACTGCCAGCCGTGCGTGCCTGGTTTTCCAGAGCGTCATTTTTTGGGTGTCTGCTCACCTGCAGCAGGGCCCATCTAATGTGGGCATCGTTTTATCCTGTCACCGGAGCCTGGTTGCCCACAAAATCTATATGGGCCTTTGGAGAGGCCAAGGGAAATGGGTATTTTTAGCCGGACCAGCCTTGGAGAGCTGCAGCCCCTGGGTGGGTGCAAAGTTTGGTGCGGCCGGCGGTCTCTCACCGCCGAGGTAGTTTCCCGTTTTGCGAACTAAACCATGGCAAGAAAAGGGAAATAAAACAAAAATAAATAAATAATTAAACAAAACAATGCTGGTGCTAGAGCAAGAGCGAGCAGCAATAAGCAGGAAATGATGAGGACCGTTCAATACGTGCACCCGTTGCAGGTGTTTTGCGTCTGGCCATGAGTCACAGCGCTCGGTGGCTCTGCAGCCCCCGCTGTGACCCTCTCCCTGGGTGTCACTCGTGCTAGTCCTGTCCCTGGGACATGGTTTTTGATTCGTATTTGTCAAAAAAAAAAAAAGGAAACAATTTCTCAGCAGTCCTACGGCAAAGGAAACATGATCTCATCTATCCTCTGAGTAGCTCCATCAGCTTCCAGCTGATAATTCATTCACCGTGCTCAGGCTCCCATCACAGTTTACACCATCAAGTTTGTGTTGTTAATACACACACAGTCCCAAAATCCGCGTTTAATGCAGATTTTTTTTCACTTAACCTCTCCCGTTTAGACAATAGTCTAATCCCACCTTTTTTTGGCCGCGGCAAAGCAGAGGTGAGGAGGTGGGTTGAGTTGACAGCGTCAACTTCTGTGTCATGCCAGCGGGACACCCAACGTCCGCTTCCCTTTCTGCAGGCGCCTCGGGGATGATGAGCTACTACATGGACACAACCATCGGCAGTCCGGCCCCGTACCCGCTGGCTCGCCCTGGAATGATGGTAAGAGAGAAACTGGGTTAGTTTTTTAATCCCAATGAGGGTCTCGGTGGCTGCTCTTAATGCCGCGGGTTGTAGCAGTCGCCTGCTTTCTCATAGTGTCTTATATAGAAATGTGTGTTATTTAGACAGGCGTTATCCATCTGGGCTGTTATTTAGACATATTGCATTGAGTATTATTAGACAAGATATTTAGACAAATTGTTATGCTATCTAGACAAATATATGTTGTTTAGATGAATATAATAGTTGTTATTTAGACAAATGCGTGGGCGTTGTTTGTGCACAGAAGCACTGGCTCAGGTTCCGGGTGAGGTGAAGCATTAGGCGAGGCAGAAGACTTGCTGCAAAGCAAAATTTCCACCGAATTAGGGAGAAAAGGCCATTTTCATCCCCAAAACTCTCTCCTGGGGCCTGATATCGCTCCTTTAAGCAGGGCCAAGCACGGGCTGGCACATGAAGGGTTAGTTGGAAATGGAGAGCAATTATTTTTCCCTGGAAAAAAAAATGATATGAACTGAGGGAAAAGTAATATTCTGGATTTATATGTGTGAAAACACACACACAGATATACCTTACATATAAAACAACCAAAATATTTATTTTATATATATAGTTTACACTTGCATTTCTTACATATACACACATGTATAAAATATATAGTGTATATATAAAAATATGTATAACAGATTGTGTGTGTGTCTGTGTATATATATATAAAACAATGCGTATTTTAATGTGTATTTTATATATATAGGAATAGAATGAAAATGATATCCTGGGATTATTTAAATATAGTGTCACACACATATTTTTATATCTAATAAAATGTGTGCATATAGATTGATGATTCTTACAAAAATAGGTTGTCTTTTTTGTTATGCATGTAATACACGCCGCATATGCGTGTCACGCATTAACCTGATATGCATTTCCACACATTTAATATATAAACGTGTGTTGTATGCACTTTTGTAACCACCATAGAGGCGATATATAAAATGGCATGGCATTTTTTATACAATATGCACTTATGTGAAGGTTATATTGTTAAATAAGGACAGTTTATGTGCAGGAACATGTGGAAAAGCAGCAGCGCTTACTGGGTGCTGCTTCACCTCAGGGAGCAGCCTGGGCCTGAGCGGGGAGAGGCCTCGTCCCCCTTGTCCCCGTGCTGGCCCCAAGGGACTGTGTCCGCCCCACACTGTGTCACCCCGAGGGGACCCGCTCCCCAAGGTGCCCTCCTGTCCCCGTGGTGGCTTTCGAGGGTGCCTGGGGCTCCCCCGGTATCTGAGGAGCCGCGTGTGGAGCCGACCCTCATAGCCCTCCAAGTCGGAGCTGCTGTGAGGAAACCGGCTTCTTCCAAAGAGCAGCTGGGCCTGAGTGCCCCAGGGGTCTAGGGGACCCAAAAGTCGCTACACGTGGCCTCCTCTCAGGGATGTGGCCGAGGACTTGGGCCACCATGCCGGGATGGGACGGGATAGGAGCGGAGCCGAGCGGAGCCGCGGGCTCCTTCCTCCCTCTGCTGGCGCTCGGCGGTCTGGCCGGAGCCCCGCGTCCCCAAGGAGCCACCGTGTCCCAGCCTGGGCCAAGCCACGGCCCCTGGGGCTTCCCGCCATCCATGAGGTGATGGGTGAAGCGGAGGCTTCTCCTCAGCCTTCCCAGAGGCGCCCGCGTCCTCCTGGGGTTTCCCATCCCCGCGGCTCGCGTTCCCTTTGGAAACCGCAATGACAACTCCGTCTTCTTTCTGTTTTGCCATTGAATGGGTAAAAACACCCTTTTTTGGGGGGTGATTTGGGTGATTTTCGGTGGCCCACGCTGATGTTCTCCTCTCACCCCTGCACGCAGAGACAAGGCGCCGGCGGCTCCTACGAAGATCCCTGGATGAGCTGCGGCTTCCAGGCCGCCTGCTACCAGCAGCGGACGTGCTACCCCGGCTGGGACGAGGCCGCCATGCAGGAGGTGCCCACGGGCCTGGAGCACTACGGCACAGGTAGGACCTGAGCGGCTCCCCTTGCATGGTGGAGGTGCCCTCAAGCAACAAGAGAAGCTCCGGCAAGTCCTGCTCGGGGCTATATCTGCTTCCCTGATGGAAGAGGAACCGCATTCCTGGCTACAGGGCTTCTCCGTGGGGCCGTGAGGGGGCTCGGAGAGCGTCGCGGCTGCAGGAGCAACCAGATCTGCCCGCCAGCTGGTTGCATCCTCGGTGTTTCTAGCCTTCCTAATAACATTAGCCCAGCCTTTGGCTGCACTGGCTCCTTGCAGGTCGCTTTGAAAGGCAGCGTGGGGGCTCCTGAGTTTTATTTCTGGGTTTTAAATGCTCTAACTCTGCGTCTTGTAGCTCAGCTCTCTTCTCTTGCTCCCCAACGGGAGCCACGTGTGGGTCCTGCGGGCTCACGGGGCCGCAACGTGCACTACGGTTACGGCAATTCGCTCGCTCTGCGTGGATGAAGTCTCATATTTTGCAAGTCGTTTCAAAATGGCCAGTGACTAATTCTTGTCCCGCGCGTTGTTTCAGCCCGTGAATCTTGAAGCTGAACTTGCAGTTTGGGCTGCTGTTGTATAACCAGCTGAGTCAGTGCAGGGCCCCGCGCGGGCAGCTGGTGCTGGTGCTCGCAGGGAAGGGTGACCCAGAGCCTGGGCTTTAGCAAAGAGCTTTGCACCTTGGTGCAAGCTCCGTTTCCACCATGGAGTGTGCAACGGTCACAGACCCTTCTGGTTTGGAGGTTTCACAGCAGGAAGGTCTGTGCTTGGTGGTGGCTTTGGGATGATGTCCCTCCTGGGCCCAGATCCCCATCTGTTTCTCAGAGGTGCACCATGGCACAGGCCAGCTCTCTAACTGAGGGGAAGAGCTCAAGTTGCATGAATGTGACCTTTGCAAAGGGCCAATATGAAGTTTATGTTTCGCTTAAGTCCCACATAAGCCTATCGTGAAGCACTTAAATCCCACGTAAGCTTTTGCAGGGCATGTGCTGGTCTTCTGTGACTTGTTCCCGGCTCGTTAGTCCTGCACATCGGCCCCTAGGGAGGGGAAAAGCCCTGATGTTTAGAGACTCTTTGCAGCTGAAGAGTTCAGCAGAAGCAGTGACTATTGCGGTCAAAATGTGCAGTTTGAAATCTCTCCTTGGCAAATATTCAGGCATTTCAGACTTTTTTTTTTCCTTTGGTGAGCGCTTGCATGTTAGCCAGAGATGGACACAGAGAGCTGTGCCTGTGGTTGGAGCACAAGCTCTGATGTCTATTCCCAGCCGTTCTTATTTCAGCTATTTGCTCAACTCCTGTGGGTGACCTCTCTCAGCATGATGTCAACTGGGCTCTGATGAAATCTGCCCTTGCAGCATTTGGATTTACTCAAACATTTTGCAAATCTGTGCCTGGAAAGTTCTCTTTGCATTTTTCCCTACCCTCTCCCCTTTTCTGTGAAAGTGCTCTCTCCAGAGACCTACATATCTACAACCCAGATCTTCATTACCCCATGCTGGCTCTGTGAAATCTCTTGCTGGCTGCTTCAGCCCTCGGTAGAGCCTGTAAAACAAAACTGCCGTTGACTTCAACAGGTTTAGATCAAACTTTCAGGACGTGGCTCCTGCTAAGACAGGCCTCTAAGTCTCTTTCAGTACCTAAGAATTGCTTTTCGCTTCCTCCGGTTGCAGTGCACGTTACTCTTTCTCTGATTTTCTTCTTTTCTTCAGTCTAGAGCCTTTTCTAATTTTAAATGAGAGGAAACTCTCATTTGTATATACCGCTAGGAACGTTCTTTCATTTCTCCTTTGTGCTGCAGTGCACATTAGGGCCATTCATTTGTCATCTATTCTTCTGATGTGCTGGAGGCTATTTTGGTTTTCATGGGCTTGGGGTTGGTAAGAGAAGCCAGTCAGCAAGGAAAAATGCAAGTGTGAACATATCCTCTCGCAATAGAAACCCACAGCACTCCTAAAACTTGTAGAGTTGCTTGCAGTTAGAGAAGACGTGTTGCCTTTGAAGCTCGGCTGAGTTTGTTTGCACTGTGCTTGAAGGAGATAAGATTATTCCATGATATGGATAAGGAAAGCCTGGCTTGGACCTAGCTTGGTCGTAATCATGATCAGGTTTGGGTAGGAAGAGATTTTTATTGACTTTTTGGTCCCTTGGGTCAAAGTATCCTGAGATCTGAGATCTTTCCATGCCAACACCGGTTATCCAGGGCTCTGTGAGAGGGTAACAAGCCTGATCCCCAGGGAAACGTGGCCACATGGGCCCAGAAATTGCAACCAGCTACAGCCACAAGTGGCTCTCTTAAGATAAGAGATAAGAACCTTGTTGTCCACTGTCCGCTCCTGGCCAGAACCAAGGCCCTGGGGCAGAGCAGACCGTGTCCTCCTGTCCCCAGGCGTCTTAGGCAGGGTGGCAGATGCCACAAGTCCCTCGTTCAGTTGGTAGCAAGAAGGTTACGCACAAAAACGAAGCGGAGAGAAAGATTTGACAGCAATATTGCAATTTTGGCACCGACACAGGCCTTGCTGCGCCGCCTTTTGGAGCCAAGGTGATTTTGACAGCCCTTTCCATCCGAAGCCGCTTATTTTCCGTAGCGATAGGGGAGATAAAGCTGTTTTTAATGGCAAGAGGAGGATGGAAGGAGCGCAGCGGAAGACGTTTCTGTGCGTGTTGCTGGGCTGCATTAGCACGTTTGGCCTGAAGATGCTCCCAGCCTTCCCGGGAGCGCTTGCGGGAGCCATCCCGCGCCCGCCGCGGAAAACGGGATGAGCTGCATGGCAGGAATGGGGATGGAAGCTTTTCCCGAGGTGGGAGCTTTTCCCAGAGGAGCAAAGCGGTGCTGGGGGTGCTGGATTCCGCATCACTGCGGGAGCCGATTCCAGGTGGACTTCCAGGATGGATAAAAGGCATCACCTGAAGCTGCCCATTCCGGGCCAGATGCCGCAGGGGGATGTGGCCACTTGGCCACGTTTGCTCGGTGCCACCCTCATCCCACGGCCACGGCGCGTCCCTAGGGCAGCAAAGCTGCATCCAGCCCCGTGGGCATCTCCCCCAACTGCGGATTTTGGCCGGAGGCCGCCCCGCTCTTCCCCACGTTGCTCCTGCTCCCGCGCGGACTTCCCGGGAGGACGAGCTCTTTCTGCGAGCGTTTTTCCGGGCCCTCGTCCAGGCCCACGCTCGGAGCCGCGGGGGTTTGCGGGGGGGAAGGCGAGAGCCGGCCGGGCTCAGCCCGATGGCTTCTCCAGCTGCAGCACATTTTCCAAGCGGAGCTTAAGCGGAGGGGGGGGAAAAATCCGCATTTTTTCATGTCCTTTTATCCTATTTTTAACTGCAGCCTCCTTCCTTTTCTCAGCCTCCTCCGCGCCGGCCCGCCCGCCCCCAGCGCCGCGGCCTCCGCAGGGGGACGAACGGGCGCCCGGAGCCGCCGCTCCCGCCTCTCCCTCCTCCGGGAACGAGGGAGGATGCGGAGCCAGGGGAAGGGACACACGCAGGGATGGGGTCACCCTCCTCGTTGCGCCGGGGAGCGGAGCAGGTGAGGGCCGCCCTAGGAGACCTGGTCACCCTGCGGCCGCGCGGGACGTGCCGGGGCGCACGGATGGATCCCTCCGGAGGGATGCGTCTCCCCCTGGATATCCCCGCAGGAGGAGGCCACAAGCGCCGGCTGCAGGGCCTCTCCAAGCGCTCTGTGGCACCCAAGCGCCTCCTCCCCTCGCATTCCCGCCGGGAAGAGGCATCCGGGGGGCTGGGAGCTGGGAACGCGGCGCGTTCCCTGCGCTCCTGGCAGCACCTCTGCCGGCCTCCAGATGTTCCCTGTGTTTATAGCTGCGGAGGCAGGAGGCCGAACTCTCTCATTAAGGCCCTTCTGGGCTCTCCCGGCGGAGCCAGAAGCGGCTGCAGCTGGAGCGAGCGGAGGGTGAGGGGTGGGAGCGCGGAGGGAGGCGCGCGCGGCCTCCCGATCCAATCGCGTCCCCCCCCGGAGCCTCCCAAAATACACACGTCCCGCAAAAAAAAAAAAAAGAAAAAAGAAAAACACCAGCAGATTTTTTATTTCAGAAAGTAAACACTCGGGCCACGGGGGTCTGGAGGTTATGGGAAAAGAGGAAACCATTGGGCTAATCAGGCCGGGCCACACTTCCCCCTGCTGAAATAAGCCAGGAATCGGCGCGGCGCGGGGCGCCTCCGCGGTTAACCCTGGGGCTGCCAACGCGGAGCCGGAGCCCGTTTTCCCGGCTCCCTGCCTGGGAATTTCGAGGAGTTAGCGGAGCCTTTTTCTGTGTTTTCCCGGTGGTTTCCGAGCGCCCTTATGGAATTGTCCTTGGGGTGGGAATTCTTCCGGCTCTTCCCGGCGGGAATCTTTAGTGCTGCTGCAAGGGATGCGGCAGGTCCCTTGTGTCCATGGCACTGACCATTGGGTGTCCCCCCAGCTGGCCCGGGAGCCCCCCTGGCTCCGAGCGCATCCCGCGAGCGGATGCTCCGCACCCGGAGCGCCCCGTTTCCGGACCGCGTTTCAGCATCCCGGTTCGGGACCGCGAAGGAACGCCGGGAACGGGCCGTGCTTGCAAACGTGGCTCTGGTGCACGTGCCGCTCCTTCCCTCTGCATCCCGGATGCTCCTGGCTGCACCGGGCTGCTTCGGACACCGCTGTGGCAGCACGAGGATAAGGAAAGCCCATCCAGAGCCCTGGATAGCCAAGGAAAAGTGGCCCTGCGGTGAAAGGCGGCCCTCGCGCCATCCCCGGAGCAGGCGGCAGATGCCCGGATAGCCGCTATCTCGGGAATGCCGGGAGATAGAGCCGGGGCGAAGGCGCTGCGGGAGCTCGGATCCCTTATCGGGGCCTTATCGGGGCTGTTTGCATCGCTCCGGGCTGGAAAACGTGCGGAGCAGCGGGCAGCGGCCTCGGGAGGCTCCGGTTTTCCTGCGGCACCCGCGCCCGGTGCCTTTTCCCAGGAAGGGCTCCGTTGCTCCAACGGAACAGCAATGGGATGGATCCAGGATCCCAGGGATCCCAGCCCTTGGGAATGGGGACGTTTTGTGCCTGCGAAGCTCCTCACCTTGCCCAGATCTCACCGAGCTCCTGGAGCTCTTCCTCTCATGGAACATCCTCCTCTCCCGGAGCACGGGGCAACCCTGCGGAGGGGTGATCCCAGCATCCATGGGCTTTTTATGGAGGGAGGATTCTCCGGGGTCAGAACAGGGGATTTAGGAGACCTGGCTGCAGCTACTGGGTCTAACAGTTATCCCTATCCACATGCAAACTCCCATCAGGGCATGGATGCTCTCCCGGAAACCGGAGATGACTCCGGAGGTCCAGGTTGGGTGCCAGCTCGGTCCCCTTTTTTTGACAAAACGCTGCTTTTTTGGCTTCTTCTCCCCCCTTCTCTCATTGCCCAAAGCGCCGGGTTGCTCTGCAGAAATCAATATTTTGTCAAAGCAAAAGGCAAACACTCGCAGCCAAACCTCAGCGCTTTCTGCTCCTGGCTCCGCTCCCGCGAAAGCAAATCTCCGTGGGAAGTGCCAACGTGCAGAGAAAACGGAGAAACCCATCGGAGTCTCCCGCAGGATACTCCCCCCCAGCTTCCCAACGCATCCGGGTCTCTCCTCGTTCCTCGGAGCGGCTCGGTCGGAGAGGACGGGAAAAGGGTGAAGTTGCCCCGTGCGGCTCGTGCCCTCGGGCAGCCCCTGTCCCGGGGCTCTCCCACGGCCGCCGCGGGCACCGCGCTCCTCACTTCATTAGCGCCGCGCGTGTTTATACATGGAAGAGATAATATTTTGCGTTTCCAGTTCGGGTTTCCAGGGCAGCCACTTTCTGAGGCACTTAGGAAGTTTAGAGAAGAGGAGGTTATATAAACGGTTTTCCCCCCCTGGGCTCTTATTAATCAAGTGGCTCGCGGAGCCGTTCCCGGCGCTTTGGGAAAAGGGCGCTCGCCGGGTGAGGCAGTCGGATCACGCGAGAAATCTTCTCGTTTTCCACCTCGTGCCCTGTTTTTGTAGGTCCGAGATGAACGGAGCGCTCGGAAAGCAGCTCCAAGCCACACGCTGTAACTTAGGGCCCGTCCCAGCCGGCTCTGGGGCTCGCGCCAGCCCCTCGGAGGCCTTCGGGCAAGTCCCGTAGCATCGTTCCGGGATATTTTGGCCTGATATTTCCCTGGAACTCCTTGGAAAACGCGGGCGTCGCCGGAGCGCGGAGGCCGCCTGGTTTCGGCAGCGCCAGGTGAGGAGTTTCTTCCTCGTCCCGCCGCTTTCCTCGGGTTCGAGGAGCTGCTCCAGCCACGGACCATCTTCCCAATGGATTTCCTCGGCTTTGCCCAGGAATAACACACTAGGAATGTTTCAATGCATTAAACGGACGGAGCTCGAGCTGCCGCGGAGCATCCAAGAGCCATCCCGAAACCTCCCTGCGGAGCGGCCAACCTGGGTGCAAATCCTGCTTCTTCCAGGATTCCCTGTGATTGACTTTTTCTTTCTTTTTGCAATTTCCTTCCCCGCGTAAAAGTGCAAAAGCAGAAACTTTTCGGGCCGAGTGACACATGATTTTCCCCGCTTTTATTTTCTTTGCGCTGCTTTAGCCCACTGAGAAGAGCGCGTATAAAAGCAAAAAAAAAAAAGGTTTGCATCAGCACGGAGTGTATTTAGAAAAAATATTTACACATCCTCTTTCCCTCCAACTACTAACAAAGCAGGGAAAAGAGACAAAAAGAAGAAAAAAAAAACAGCTATTTGCACAAATTTGCTGCAGTGGCGGGAGGAGCGAACCCGCGTGTGCTGAACCCCTTGTACCCCCGGCTCTCCGCTCGGGATAACTGGGATAACAGGGGATAACTGGAACAAAAAGAGGGGGAAAGGAGCAGCGACGGTGCCGGGTGCTGCTCATTCCAGCTGTCCCTTGGCCCGGGGAGGATTTGGGACTTTTGGGCGACCTCATCAGGAGACCCTCATGGGGAGAGAGGCGTGTTATTTAATTAGCTTTACAATGGCCCGGCTGGGAGGCACGTGGTGGCTCTAATGCACCCGGATAGATGTCCTTTTAGGCGGGCTAATTGTGGGGAAATAGCGGGCGCTTTGTGCGGCCCCGGCATGTGGCCTGTGATCTCCCCGGGCCCAGGGGCTGCCCGCTTATAATTTTAGACAGCTCCATTGAAGGGCGCCGGGGCCGAACAAGCCGCGTATTGTTGGCGAGCCAGGAGCGCGGGCCAAGGAAACCACCCCGAAAAACCCAAACACGCGGAGGGCGGAACATTCCCCCCGCCTCTCCGCTCCGGACAATCGCGAGCCAGCAGCTTTCCAGGGTTTTGCGCTCGGAAAGGCGCATCCCGACCGGGGAGACTCCTTGGTTTTTAAGGGTGACGAATTCCGGCCGTTCTCGCCCAGCTCCCCTCATTCCATGGATTTCTTGGCCATCGCGGACAGGGTGACCGAGGCTGACGTTGTCCTCGTGCCCAAAGCAGAGGCCTTCGTCGCCAGGATGAGCAACCCGGTCGCCTCTTCCCAACGCAACCAGCTCCCTCCGGCGCTTCCCGGCTTGGAAGGACTCGCTCCCGCAGTTTTAAATTCCAGGAAAAGTCTCTCCCCGGGGAAGGGTCGCGGCAGCCGCTGGCTCTTTCCTCCCACGCCCAGGGCCCCCTCCCTGCGCTTCCCGACGCGAAATCCTTTCATGTCTCCGCGTTATCCCTGGAATTGCGCGCCGCTTTCCCCCTTTGCTCCCCGTTTTCTGCCCTCTGGACACCGCTCGCCGGACAAAGCATCAAACCGAGGCCGTTAAAGCTCCCGCGGCGGTTTTGGGGGGGAAGGCTCCGGTTTGGCTAATTACGCAGCGCCGTAAATCCCCTCCCTGCGGTTTTAATGGGATCCGGGGCTCCTCATTTCCTTTCGCCCCGGAGGTGGCCGCGTTTTGGGGCTGGAAAAGGGCCCTGCTGGGGCCACGGGTGCTCCCTAAACGGCGCATCCGGGTGCTCTCTAAACGGGGCATCCTCGAGGGACGCCAACGCTGCCGGGTGGGAGCGCATGGAAAAAAAAGCGGGAACCAAAAGGAGGGCGAGACTTGGATGCCCGAGCGGAAAGATTTTCCGGGAGGCTGCAAAGCGGGAAGCGGCTGGCGGGGCGGCCTGGCGCTCGGCATCCGCGCGGGAGCCTCCGGAGCGGGAGCTGGACGCGGGCGCCCGCTTTGCTAATAACCCGTTTGTTTTTGATTGTATTTTATTATTTTTTTTTCCTTCATGCGGGTTTTAACACCCGTACCGGTAAATTGCCGCCCGTGACTCATAACCTCCCTCCTGCGCTGCCGTTTGCGGTCGCCACCCGGCTCTCGGAGAAGCCGTTTTACGCGCGAGCCCCGTCTCGGGGGCCCGATGCCGCCGGGGAACGAGGGGGGGGTGCGAACGAGGTGCCCCCCGACGGCCCCGCGGGGCTCGCGGCGCCGTTCGGGGCTCGCGGGGGGTCCCCGTGGGCGCCGGGGCCGCCCCGGGGCGGGGGCCCCGTCTTGTCCCGCCCCCGCGTCCCTCCCCTCGGGCGAGGCGGAGCGCGGAGGAGGAGGAGGAGGAGGAGGAGGAAGAGGGGGCCGGGGCAGCGCGCAGGAGAGCGGGGAAGGCGGCGAGGGCGGCAGCCGCGGCCGGGCGCCCCGACGCGCCGCCGACGGCCGCAGCCATGAAGGCGGCCGTGGAGCTCAAGCCCGCGCTCACCATCATCAAGACGGAGAAGGTGGACATCGAGCTCTTCCCCTCGGCCGGTGAGAGCCCCCGCGCCGCTCCCGACTCGGGCGCCGTGCTTTTCCCAAGTTTTTTTTTCTTCTTTTTTTATCCTTTTTCCCTCGCGGTTCCGCGGGGGAAGCGCCGCGCCGCTTTGGGGGCACTTTGCGGAGTTTGAACCCCCCTCTTTGCTCTTCAGCAGCGCCGCCGCCCACGGCTCTGTCCCCCCGGAGCTGCCGTGGGTGGCCCGAGCCACCCGGAGCAGCCGCTTTCCCGTCCTTCCGATCCCCCCAACGCCGTCGCGGTCGTTATTCCGTGTTATTTCCGCGTTGTTTTGCTGCCCGCGGCCCCCAACGCTCCCTTTCCCGGAGCCGCGAGCAGGGGTCAAGCCGATCCCGCCGCTCCTTCCCGCCTGGGATGAGCGGCGGCGGCAGCCGGAAGAGACGAGCGCCGCTGGATGCGGGAAGGTCGGTGCCAGCGGCCGGGTTTCCAGGAAAGCCCCACGGGGGACAACGACCCGGCCGGTCCCGGCGCGTGGGGACGGCGCGAGTGGCACCGAGAGGCTCCGTCCGCCGCCTCCGTCCGCCGCCTCTGTCCGCCGCCTCTGTCCGCCGCCTCCATCCGCTGCCTCCATCCGCCGCCTCCGTCCGCCCTTGGCTTCGGCTGCATCCCGGGCGCTGCTCCGGCCCGTGACGGCTCCGCTGCTCCCGCCCGCACCCGGGATGCGGAGGATGCAGCTCCCCGCACGTTCCCGCGCCCCGGCACCCTTGGGAACGTGTGTGTCAGGGCTTGCGCCCTGCAGGTGCCGCGGGGAGAAGCCCCCAATTCCCTGGAGCAGCCTTGGATGCTCCCATGGGAGCATCCCGCGCTGCCAAGGGGAGCATCCCATGGCAGCCCCTTGGGCGCCGCGCGTTCCGGCGGAGCGGGAGCCCCGTCGGGAAGGGCAGGGAACGCGGGGAGGTGGCGAGCGGCTCCTGTTTTGGTGCTCGCGAGCCAGAAAGGTCAGCGCTGTCAATTAGGCGGCTTAACCTCCCTCCGGCCGCGCTCCTGCTCCGCGTTTCCCGCCCGGAGCTCCCTCCGCTTCCAGGTGGGGGAATCAGCTGGCGGCCAAAAGGCCTATAAATAACCCGGAAAACGTGGGAAAGGAGGAGGAGGAGGGGGAAGGAAAAGCCGGAGCCAGGTGAGAGGCCGGAGCGCTGCTGGTTCGCCCCTGGGATCCCAGATTCCCGCCTTGTAGCACCGGGCTGAGCCAAAAACCGGAGCTTCCCTGGGAAAGGGGGGATCGCAGCTGCAACGCCCCGCGCCCGGATCGTCTTCCCGCCCGGAGCGGCGCGTCCGGCCGCTCCGAGGGCCGTGACTCAGTTTCCCCGCTGCTTTAAGCAGAACCAAGCGGCTCCGAGGGCCAGGCCGCATCCGGCATCGTTTGCTCCTGCCGGAGCAGCGGGGCCCAGGGCCGCTGCTCCGGGCTGGATCTACGGGATGAATCATCAGCCCACGGGAGGGCGAGTCTAATAAATGGAGCCTCCGCCGGCATTTTCCGCGCTGATTGCCTGCGGAGGAGGTGAGAAGCTGGATGAAAAAGAGCCATTACCTCGCCATCCACTTACAAAATGCCCATCACTGTGGTATCCAGCCGGGATGGGGGCCCATCAGTTCCCAGGGAGGCGGAGGACGCTGGGCCTGGCAGCTCCTGGCTGCTCAGGGGGGCTGGAGCTTGGAAAAGCCGGGAAGCGGATGCGACTCCGATGGGTGCCGCCTTGCCCGAACGTGATGCTTGTTGTTGCTCCGTGCGTCCTTCCTCCACGTGCTGCCTCCGGGATCCGCAGGGAGCAGGCGGTATTCCTAAGGAAGAGGAGCCAGGCGCCGTTCCTGCCCCCTTCCCTGCATCCCAGCCGCGTAGGGACTGCGGAATTGCAGCGTAGCGACACGGAGCGGCCTCTAAATCCTCCGTGTAATTACGGCGCGCTCCGCTTTGCCCTCGGAGGCCGCCGCGGGACATCCCGGTATCCCCAACCTGGAGCAGGGAGGCAGCTTCCCGCTCGGCCTCAACGAGGCCAAGGATGCGGGAGGCAGGAGGGAAACGAGCCCTTGGCCTCCGAATTGGCGCCCGACGTCGCCTTGGGGGTCCCTCATCCGAACGGAGCGGCTCCAATCGTGCGGGTTTGTTTGGGAAGGGAAGAGCCACCCATTCCGGGTGGCTCCGTCGGGCCCTGCCGGCTGATGCTCCCGCGGCTCCGCAGGGAACAGGCCCGGGGGGCAGAGCAGAGGCAGGATCACCCCACGGAAACCGGGGTCTCGCCCGCGGATGCCAAATGTTTTCCCCGCTTTTCCGCGGAGTTTACGACATCCCGAGGAGCTGCAGCGAAGCCCCAAAGCCGCCCCGGCTTGCGGAGCCGGCGCTGGCGCCGCGCCATGCTTACATCTCCCGTCAAAATCCCGCTGCTCCAACAATAAATATTTATTGATCCCGCCGCGAGCTCCCGCCGCGTTCCCAGGTGCGGCGGCCTTCGGGGGGCCTTTTCCCGGCCCCTTCTCCTCGTCTTGCTGCTCGGACGGGAGTTTTGGGCGCCTCGGCCGCTGCCTTTGGCGCTTGCCAAGGGTCCCCGAAACCCCTCGATCCGGAGAGGAGCCGCTGGGAAAACCCGGAGGTGCTTCCCAAGTAAGGAACGCAGAGCCGCCCGCATCCCGGGGAGGAAAATGCCCTCGCTCCCGGCGCACGTGCTCTCCCGCAGGATGCGCGGGACCTTTCCCGGCCTCCGGAGCGCGTGACGCCGGAGCTGCCTTTCCTCGCGGGCCTCCCGGAGCGGCGCTCCGAGCCCTCCGGATGCGCCGTGCTGACTCAGGGAAAGCGCCGGGAGCCGGAGCAGGCCCCGGGGAGCAGCAGGGGGGATTTTTCTTTCGTTTTTATCGATTTTCCCCCCCATCAGCTGCATCTATCGCCATAATCGACGTGCGGCTTCGCGACCCACATAAAAGTGGCTCTTTTTTTTCTGGCCCCTATCTGCGTTCGTGCAAAACCGCCCCGCTTTGGTCAACGCTCTGCAGGCTGCAAAGCAGCAAGGGTTTTTTTTTTTTTGGTTTTTTGTTTTTTTTCATTTTTTTTTCCTTCTAAAGCTCGCGTTTTTCGGAAATTGTTTCCCCCTCCGAGCGACGCGGGGACTTGGGCGCTGGCGCCGCTTTCCATCCCTTTAAGCAGCTCCAGATTGGAAGCTGGCTCCGAAGTTTCGCCTCGAAAGACCTCATCCGTGCGCCCGCTTTTGCTCCTCGTTTCCATGTCCGGGCCGAGCGCCCGCTCCCGGCTTGGAGCTGGGACGTTGGTGTGGGATCCCTGCTTTTCCTTGGGAGCCGCATCCGTGGAGCTCTGTGTATCCTAAATGAACGGATTCGGGAGGAACGCCGTCCGCGCGGCGACGCCGGTGACTAACCGGGCCCGTTGGGAAGCGGAGCCGCCGCTCCAGGGCCCTTCCGTGCGGCCTTACTCATCCCTAGGGCACGGCCGCCTGACTCAGCGGGGCCCCGGGAGCCGCCGGAGCGAATTCCAGGGAAAAGGAGCCGGCGCGGAAAAGATTGCTCCCGAAAAAAGCCCTGCCGGAGGCGGCTCCTGCTGCTGTTTGGGCCCTCGGTCTTGCTGCTCCCCTTCCCGCTGCGGCGTTCCCGGGCTCCGGGCGGGATTCCCGGCGGCGCTGGGAAGGCCTCGGGGTCCCGAGGAGCCCCCGGCCGCCCCCTGCTCCGCTCGCGGCTCCTCCTCGTAGCCTCTTGGCCCCGGCAGCCGAATTCAATCAGCCCTTTCACCATCTGCTCCCAGGCACTTCTGCCGCGGAGGGCTCGGGGCCAGCGAGCCTGTAATTCCTTAATAGCTTCCGGATGCGGCGCGCGCGGAGCGCCTCGGCCTCGCTTCCCCCCCGGCTGCGCTCCGGCTTCCCAGCGCCGGGCACGGCGGAGCCGCTTCGGCCGGGAGGTGACATAATCCCGGAGTCGGAACGCTGCCGATGACGGATGCTCCCGGCTCGCTCCCGCCTTCCTGATGCCCAACGGGGCCTTTCCCTGGGCACGGGGGAGATCTCCAAGAAGCCGGAGCGGGGGGCGCTGATTCCGCTGATGATTCCGTGCTCCGATATCGCGGAGTCGGAGCGAGCGGCGCTGAGATTTCCCAGCCCCGCGCTGACCTCCCACCCCGCTCTGTTTGCAGGAGCCTGGGCAATTATTTGTTTGATTCCCAACCTAAACACGCTAATCTCCGCGCGCGGCTGCACGGAAGGCCTGGTCTGATAAGGACGCGGCTGCTCCCGCGGCCTCGCGAGGCCTTCGGCTCCCCGTCCTCCTCCTCGCGTCGAGCGTCGCCGCTGCGGCGCGGGTGGGAGGAGATGAGACCGCTAGGTCTACCTAGGTCTGGTGGGCCTGGGGATGGGGGCATCTACTAGATCCATGTAGGTCTGGTGGGCCTGGGGATGGGGGCACCTACTAGGTCCATGTAGGTCTGGTGGGCCTGGGGATGGGGACACCTACTAAATCTATGTAGGTCTGGTGGGCCTGAGGCTGGGGGCACCTAGTAGGTCTACCTAAGTCTGGTGGGCCTGGGGATGGGGGCACCTACTAGGTCCATGTAGGTCTGGTGGGCCTGGGGATGGGTGCAGCTACTAGGTCTATGTAGGTCTGGTAGACCTGGGGATGGGGGCATCTACTAGGTCTATGTAGGTCTGGTGGGCCTGGGGATGGGGGCACCTACTAGGTCCATGTAGGTCTGGTGGGCCTGGGGATGGGTGCAGCTACTAGGTCTATGTAGGTCTGGTAGACCTGGGGATGGGGGCATCTACTAGGTCTATGTAGGTCTGGTGGGCCTGGGGATGGGGGCACCTACTAGGTCCATGTAGGTCTGGTGGGCCTGGGGATGAGTGCAGCTACTAGGTCTATGTAGGTCTGGCAGACCTGGGGATGGGTGCAGCTACTGGATCTACCTATGTCTGGTGGACCTGGGGATGGGGGCACCTACTAGGTCCATGTAGGTCTGGTGGGCCTGGGGATGGGTGCAGCTACTAGGTCTATGTAGGTCTGGTAGACCTGAGGATGGGTGCACCTACTGGATCTACCTAGGTCTGGTGGACCTGGGGATGGGGGCACCTACTAGGTCCATGTAGGTCTGGTGGGCCTGGGGATGGGTGCAGCTACTAGGTCTATGTAGGTCTTTTAGACCTGAGGATGGGTGCACCTACTGGATCTACCTAGGTCTGGTGGACCTGGGGATGGGGGCACCTACTAGGTCCATGTAGGTCTGGTGGGCCTGGGGATGGGTGCAGCTACTAGGTCTATGTAGGTCTGGTAGACCTGAGGATGGGTGCACCTACTGGATCTACCTAGGTCTGGTGGACCTGGGGATGGGGACATCTACTAGGTCTACCTAGGTCTGGTGGACCTAGGGATGGGGACACCTACTAGGTCTATGTACGTCTGGTGGGCCTGGGGATAGGGACACCTATTAGGTCTATGCAGGTCTGGTAGACCTGGGGATGGGGGCACCTACTGGATCTACGTAGGTCTGGTGGACCTGGGGATGGGTGCAGCTACTAGGTCTATGCAGGTCTGGTGGGCCTGGGGATGGGTGCAGCTACTAGGTCTATGCAGGTCTGGTAGACCTGGGGATGGGTGCACCTACTGGATCTACCTATGTCTGGTGGGCCTGGGGATGGGTGCACCTAGTAGGTCTACCTAGGTCTGGTGGGCCTGGAGATGGGTCCAGCTACTAGGTCTTGGTAGGTCTGGTGGAGCTAGGGGTGAATCCATCTACTGGGGCAACCTCAGGGTGATGGACCTGGGGATGGGTGCACCCACTACGTCTACATAGGTCTGATGGACCTGGGGATGGGTCTGGCTACTAGATCTACATAGGTCTGGTGGACCTGGGGATGGGTCTGGCTACTAGATCTATGTAGGTCTGGTGGAGCAAGGGGTGAGTCCATCTACTGGGTCCACCTCAATCTGGTGGACCTGGGGATGGGTCCACCAACTAGATCAATCTAGGTCTGATGGACCTAGGGGTGGGTTCACTTGCTAGGTCTACGTAGGTCTGTTGGACTTAGGGGTGGGTGCACCAGTTAGATCTACCTAGGTCTGTTGGACCTGGGGTGAGTTCTCCTACTAGGTCTACCTAGGTCTGATGGACCTGGGGTGGGTTCTCTTACTAGGTCTACCTAGGTCTGATGGACCTAGGGGTGGGTTCTCCTACTACGTCTACCTAGGTCTGTTGGACCTGGGGTGGGTTCTCCTACTAGGTCTACCTAGGCCTGGTGGAGCTAGGGGTGGGTTCTCCTACTAGGTCCACCTGGGTCTGGTGGAGCTAGGGGTGCCCCCAGGCAGGAGGAGCTGCTGAGCGCGGTTGAGTCACTTGGCTGCGTAGGGAGGTGTCTGGGAGTTGAACATCACCCTGGCTCGAGGGCCCTGAGGCGGCGTCCTGCCACGTGGTGCCCACGTGGCCGCCGTGACGTGGCCGTGCTTGCGCCTCGGGGCCCGCGCGGGTGCCAGGACACAGAGGGATGGGTTTGGGAAGGACTCGGGCTGGAGATCAAGCGAAGCCTGGGGAATTCCAGGGCTTGCGACAGCCGCTCAGAGGCCTCCTAAGGAATGTTCCTATCGTGGCGACGGACGGAGCAGCCCTCGGCCCTTTCCTTTGGGAACGGGGCAGCGGAGCCGCTCGGGATTCCGGCAGGACATGTTGACCTCCTTCTGCTAGGCACCTTCTTCCAGGGACAACCATTGGCTCCTCCTTGGATCACCGGAGCCTGGCCGTGCTTAGAAGCCTTGGAAGGGCTCAGGCCCTGATCCCATGGCTACCTCGGCCTCAAGGGAGGCCGGTTGGTCCTGCGGCCTCCGCCGGGGAGTTTCAGGAGGCTGCTGGGTGCAGACGTGGGGCGCTCGGAGCCGCGAGGGCGGAAGGAGAAGCGGGATCCCGCTCCGGGCAGCGTTCCCGCTTCCTCCCCAGGGAGCCGGCTCCCACCCGGCTCCTCGGCCTTCCCGGGCCTCCCTAAGCGCCGAGGGGCCTCCCGGCTCCCAAATCCCGCTCTCCACGGGCAGCGGAAGGCGCTGGGGGCCCTTTCTCCGGCGCTGCCCCCGCGCCGGGCCGCATCTCCATAAGAAAGCTGCCGAGCGCCGGAAGAAAGCCGGCTTTGTTGTGCTTGCTGCAGCCCTTCGGCTTCCTCTCTTGAAGCCCAGCTTTCATCTCCGAGTATTTATTTTTCACCGCTTGAAGGGGAAAAAAAAAGGGTGATTTTTTCCTTTCTTTCTCCTCCAAGAAGGGCAGAGATGCGTTTATTTGAGGCGAGCGCTGGCGAATCCCCCTCGCTACCTGCGCCGCGGCCGGCTCTGCTCCGGCGCCGCGTTCCCGACGCGCATCCCGCTCTTCCCGGCCGCCTCCTCCCCCCCGAGCAGCGCTGCCCTCGCGGCCCTAATTGGAACAGGCCGGCTCCGCTCCGGCTTCCTGCGTGGGAGTGAGAGGCAAGGCTTGGGAAAACAGTTCAAAAGTGCACGCAAATTTTTTGCCTAATCCTGCCTAAATAAGCGGGGCTCAGCCCGGCTTATCGGGCCCCGCTGCGGCGCGGGGCACCGGGCTGCCCGGGGGTGCCCGCGGAGCCTCCGAGGTGCCGGCGGCTCCGGAGCGTGGGAAGGGCCTCGGCGGCCTCCTCGTTCCGTGAGAAAAAGCTCCTCGGTGCCTGAACCCGGGATCCCTTGGAGATGCTCCGAGTTTCCTCCCGCTCCGGGTTTGGAGCCGCGGAGGGGAGGTTTGCAGGGGTGTCGCGAGGCCCCCCGGCCGTGCAGCTTTGGCAACACTGTTAATTTTATGCCGCGATTTTAGCAGCCGGCTAAAATTAGGCGCCCGCGAGTGCTCAGGGTGTCTCGAGCGAGCGGCTCGCTTCGCTTTGGGGTTTCATTAACTAGCAAAAATAGAGCCCACCCTCTTTTAGCGCCTTGCAAACGTGTCTGCGTGCGCGGGCCGCGGGGCCTCCCGGGCTCGTCCCTGCGCCGAGGTTTTCGCCGGCGCTCCGGTGCGGCGCCGGGGTGGGAACGTCGGCGTTTCGCCCCTCTCTGCCTCCTCTTCCCGGAGCTGCCGCCGGAGCAGCCGGGATCCCTGGGTGGTCCCCGCGACCGCGGCGTTAAAGTGTAACGTGAGGATGAAGGGAAAGGGGCACGGAGCCACTTTCTCCCGGCGTTATCCGGGGGGGTCTGCTCCTTTCTCCGTGCCCTCTCCCGCTTTCCCTGCTCCGCGGATGGGTTGGCCGTTGGCTGCGAAACTCAACGCGGTGTTGGCCAACATCTTGGTGGCTCCCACGGATTCCCACGGGCGACGTAGCGTTCCCATTGGAACGGCGGGTTTGGGAAGGGCTCTGCCTTCTCCACGAAAGCCGCGTTGTTTTCTTTTTTTTTTTTCAGGAATGCTTAAAAATCCACGGAGAAGAGCCAAACCTTCGCTGAGGCGGAGGGGGGTTTTCGTTTGGAAGGCGGCCTTGCAAAACGCGCGGGTCGCCCGCATCCACCCCCTTCCAACTGCACGAGGGGAAAAAGAAAGGGAAAGAAAGGGAGCGGGACGGAGAGCAGGCCCGGCTCCAAGGCCCGGGCTCTCCCGCGGGGCCGGCCGAGCGCCGGCCGGTGACTCACTCCCCATCGCGGCGCTCCGCGTTATGTAACGCCGGCCCAACGTGGGATTTTCCAGCTCTTTGTTTTGCCTCCCGCCTTGGATGGGTTTCTGCTTTTTGGCCGCTCCTTCTTCGCCGGGCCTCGTCCTGCCGTGAACTTCCCCTTTTCTTTTCCAGGGCTGCTGGGATTCCATTAAAATGATGCTTCTCCCCTTGCTTTGGTGGGAAGTTGGGAGGCGACGGGGTCACGGACGACCCAAAGTCCATGGTGCTCTTTGGGATGACTGTCACCATACCCCAACATGTCAACATGCCCATGGTTGGCTTGTGGAGACCACGTGTGGCCCCTCAGCATGGGCTTCTCCCAGGAATATGGTTATTTCCCTTGTGTTTAAGCAAATCTACTCCCGAGTTTCCAAGTTAATAGGAGGGGGATCCCACTCTGCGCTTGAGGATGTGTCTTTTGAGCTCATGGTCCCGTTTCTCTCCCGCTTCTCGCAGACATGGAGTGCGCGGACGTGCCCCTGCTGACGCCCAGCAGCAAGGAGATGATGTCCCAGGCGTTGAAGGCCACCTTCAGCGGCTTCGCCAAGGAGCAGCAGCGCCTGGGGATCCCCAAAGGTAACGCTCGGAGCCGCCGGCCCCGTGCGCTCCCTCGGCGCCGCGTTTTCCCGCTCGCTAACGGCTCTCGTGGCGCAGATCCGCAGCAGTGGACGGAGACGCACGTGCGCGACTGGGTGATGTGGGCCGTGAACGAGTTCAGCCTCAAAGGGGTGGATTTCCAGAAGTTCTGCATGAACGGAGCGGCCCTCTGCGCCCTGGGCAAGGAGTGCTTCCTGGAGCTGGCGCCCGACTTTGTGGGAGACATCCTCTGGGAACACCTGGAGATCCTGCAGAAAGGTGAGGACTCATGCGTGGATCGCTCCGGTGGCTTTTGGGCCTGTCCAAAGAGGTTGGTTGGCTCTGTGGGGACGGATGCCAACGGCGTCCTTCCAGCTGGACTCCAATGGCTATCCCGGGTGGGCAAGGCAAATCCTGGCGCTCGTTGGAAGAGGAAGGGTGGTTATGCCGGGCCCTGGCCTGCCTGGAAACCCACGGCGGGATTTTCCAAAGCATTCTTTGCCGGTTCCCTCAGCTCCCGCCGTGAATTTTACAGCTTCCTCCAGCACGACGGCATCAACCAAATCCCACCCAGCTTCTCCGCGGTTCCGGCCTCCAAAGGTGCAAGAACGTTTAGGGAAGGGGCTGCCACCCCCGCCGGGCCCTGCTCGGCCTCCGTTTTTGCAAATCCGGCCTCTCTTTCTAGCTGCGTTTTGTGCAGGGCTGTTTTGCTTTCCGGGAACGTCCCTCGCGTGGCTGCGGTGGCCGCGCGCGCCTGTCACCGGCCTCCCTCGGTGGCAGGAAGGAGCAGGGGGGGCAAAGCCAGGCCTTCCAGGAACCCATTGACGGAGGGATGTTAATTACCGAGTACTAATTTTACTGGTACCTGTGGTTTGCAGAAGGTAAACAGGGCTCTCGCCAGGCTCCGCGCCGGGCTGTTTTGCTGCTCTCTGCTCCGTTCCTCTCCTCTCGGCGTTGTTTGGGTTGAGTGCTCGTATCAGCAGCAAGAAATAAGGAAAGCAGCAGAACTTCTTGGTCTCCCCGCTGTGGACAGAGCCCTGGGAAATCAGAAATCTCCATTCCGCCTCTCGTTTTCCTGGGGATTTTGGCCACTTCTTGCCTAAGTCTTGGCTTTACCTGTAACTGGGACCCCGCCAGGCCGCGTGGGGAAAGGCCGTGGCCTCAGTGTCCCCTGCTAACCTGCTCTTCCCGAGCGAGTGACTCACATCCCACAGGCTTCTCCGGCTTGAAAAACTGCAGACTTTTCCCTGCACGCGTTTGGGTACGCACGGGCATTATTATTATTTCTTTACCCCAAATTTCTGCCCAAAATAACCACCCTGCTTGCCTGGAAGCGGCCCCAAAAGCCGCCCTCCTTCTCCGTGGTCACTTGGCAGGGGCCGTGGGGAGCAGAGCGCAGCCCTTCTCCTTAGGTCCCTGCTTGCACAAACCCTCCTTTTGTCAGAGCAGATTTTCCACCCCGCAATCCCCAGGAGAGAGGGCCAAAATTAGGCTCCTTGCGAGCGAACGTGCGTTATCTTTGCTTGGCTTCTCTGGAGCCTCAGCAGAAATAAACACGACCCGGCGTTGCCTGTGGGTTTTTTTTTTTTTTTTTTTTCTTAATTATTATTTTTTTGCTACCCGTTGCAAAGCAAATAAACCCTCCCGTGCAGCAGCTGCAGCCCATGGGGAGAAGGTGCTGATGGAAAAACTGTGCCGGGAGCCAGCCCGGGGGCTGCTGCTTGGGAAGGTAAATTCAGGCCCAGGTGAGGGGGGAAAAAAACAGCGGAAAAAGCGGAAAATCCACTCCTGGATGTGCTGCACGCCCCTCCTTAGTGAATCATGCCCATGGGGAGGCTGCAGCTGTAGGTGCTGGCCATGCATGCGTGCAGCATCGGGCATGCGGCGCCGGGCAGCAAAGCGTTCCAGGGCGCCCCGTCCCCTGCCTTGGCCAGGTGTAAGGCAAAAGGCCTGAAAATAGGGGCTTTTTTCCCCCCTTTTTCAGGGGGAAACAACTCCTGAGCTTCGCGTGAGCTCATCCGTGCCGCGACCTTGGCAAACAATCGTCAGGAGGACGAAAGGCGGCAAAAATGAAAGGCAGCAAGGAAATTATGCAATGGATATTTCAAAACCACCTGGAGCCTCTGATTGAGAAAGGGGCCGAGGGCTTTTTTCTCTTGTTTTGCCCGTTTGTTTGGGTTTTTCTGCTTGTTTCACCCCTCTTTTACTTGTTTGCTGTGCCTGAGACTAGAAGCCCCGATGGAACCCACGTGCATTAGGCGCTCACCCCATTTCTGCGCCTTGAGAAGTCCCAGTTTCAGCTGGAGAGGGGGATTTTAGGGAGCTCGGGGCTATGTGTGTTCTGAAAGCCTTGCCGGGGCCATGTTCCTGCGTGACATTTGCTTCCTTTTCCCTTTGCAGAAGAGGTGAAGCCGTACCCGGCCAACGGAGTGAGCGCAGCCTATCCAGAATCCCGCTATACTTCCGACTACTTCATTAGTAAGTCCCGGGGTTTCGGGGCAAAAAAAGCGGCGCCCTTGGTAGGAAAAGCAGCCCCGAGACCTCCGTGTGCTGTGGGAGGCTCGAGGGGGATGAGCTCCCGAGTTCCGGGGCGCCGCGCTGACGACGTTCCCGCTGTGCCGGCAGGTTACGGCATCGAGCACGCGCAGTGCGTGCCCCCCTCCGAGTTCTCCGAGCCCAGCTTCATCACCGAGTCCTACCAGACGCTGCATCCCATCAGCTCCGAGGAGCTGCTGTCCCTCAAGTACGAGAACGACTACCCCTCGGTCATCCTGCGGGAGCCCGTGCAGACGGACGCGCTGCAGACGGACTACTTCACCATCAAGCAAGAAGTGGTGACGCCGGATAACATGTGCATGGGCCGCGCCAGCCGAGGTAAATCCGACCTCCTTCCTCGGAATCTTGCTGCCCCTGCCCATCTCCGTGTCTCCGAGTGCTGCTTTTCCCTCCCCTTTGCCCAACGGGGAGCCGGGCCGTGGCATTAAGGAAGCCGATTTCCCAATGTTTATGTTTCCTGGGGTTGAACCTCCCAGATAGATTCCTTGATGGCTTGGAGCCCTCCCTGGCCTTATTTTCCTCGGGGGAAAACATTAAGAGGGTATTTCACTGCTCTGCTCAGCTGCCTGTTTTTACAACATCTGCAAAAATACAACATTTCTGGCTCTCGACTTTGATGTCGAACTCGAGTGAAGTTGAAATAGGCTTAGAAGTTACTAGGGAGGACAGACCGCTGTGTGCTTGTATAAATCTCATTTTCCTAGGAGACCAGGCAAAAGCCCACAAATCCTTCACAAGTTCTCATCAGGAATTACTGTCCCAGGCTCTGAAAGCTTTTGAGCATGAGGATCTGAAGTCTGTATCCATTATCTCCATGGATTTTGATGGCTCTTTGCTTGAACTGATAATGTTTTCCAGTGAACCTGGGCCCTAGGCTTTATTAGGAGGTGCAGATGTCATGTTGGGCCGGTGACAGAGCCGAATGACCCCTGAATTCTTGTGCTAGAAGCTCCAAAGAGTGATAGGTGCAAAGCTCCTGTGTGACTCGATGGCAGCTGAACACCTACCCACTTTGGGGGATCTGGGCCCAAATGCCTCTTCAATTAATATTATTAAATTCTGGACACGTGGGGCCCAGGTGCCCCGCTCCATTGTAATGAGACTGCTTGAAACGGGGTTGAGGATCTGGTGTTTATTCAAAGGGGAAGTTTAATCCGGAGCGCTCCAAGCTGCTTACACGGGGGCATCATGAGCTCCAGCTTCCAGATAGGGAACCCGGGACCCAGGGAAGAGGCAGCTGTGCTGTAATTTTAGGTGAGCTCCTTTTTCCGGGCTCTCCCTCCTGGCTGTCTTTCATTTGTGCCTTTCCCTTTTCTTGACCTTCTCTTTCATGTAGGTGATTTCGTAATAACTCCCCTTGAAACACAACGATTCAGGTCTGCTTTTGCAATCGTACCTCGAGCCTGTTCTCTCTGGCAAGCCTAAAAAGGCTCGAGGGGAGAGAAGTGAGAGACTTTAAGCTTGCACTGGGGACCCAGGGCCACGAGTGTTAGCAAACACTTTAACCCCAGGTGGGATTTGAGAAATGCAGCCGGCTACGGTCTTGCTTACACGAACACTCATTTGAGCAGTGTAGAAGGGCCTCAGGGTGGCATAAATCCTCCCAGAGTGGTAGAAAGAAGCCTTAATATAAACCAGAGTCCAGCACAGTTGTATTTACATACGCTTTTGTACCTTCCACATCAAGTGACTGCATTAAAAGATTAATCAGCCGCAAAGTCAAACACTTCAGAGGGAGGAAGGCCAGGGGGAAGGCTCTCCTAGCGGTCCCGTTCTGCCTGTCTTTGGGCTAGGAGTTAATTTGGAGGCTCCTCGGGTGCCTTTTCTCCCCTCTGCCTTATCAGCCAAGGCATCTCTTGGAAAATAGAGCAAATCTTGGAAAATGCAGCTGCCCAAGGCTTTGGGTTTGGGCTCAGGAGGGGCAAGGGCTGATGTCCAAGCGCTCCCAGCCAGGTCCGGTTTAGGTGGGACTAAGTCTCGTGCAATGATTTTAAGGGCATTGAAATTTGAACTTGCCCTTTCCGGAGGGAGAGCTGGCACCTTCCTAGGATGCAGGAGGAAGATTCCCGGAGCGGGAATTCCCAGAGCTCGGCACCCACGGAGGCTAAGCCATTTGGTGGCAAGTGCTCTTCATGCTGAGCCCAGCAGGGATGTGGGGGCACGCGCCAGCGCTGCTCCGCGTGCCGCGCTCCGGGCGCCGCTGCCAATGGAAACTTCTCCGGGAGCCCTTGCGCAATCCCAGCAGCTGTTTTTAGCCCGCTTTGGGAAATCGGTGAACTCGGATGATCCCATCCCGCTCTCCCGCTCGTCAGTTGAGCAATCGGCGGCGTGAGGGAGATCAGAGGGAGCAACTGCAGCTCGTTCGAGGGATCCTTTTTTAGCAGCGGGTCTATGGGGCTGCCCCGGGCGGGTGTAAATCACCGTGGGGCTGCTGAGAATCCGTCCTGCTGTATCCTGCTCTTTGCTAAAAACACCCCAGGGAGTAGCCTTGATACGAGCCAGCTGTGCTCACCTTGCCAGAGCTGGAAACATAACGGAGCCCCCGGCCTCTGGCCCTGCTCCTCCGTGCAGTTTGCTGCTGCTTGGGAATTTCGGGCCTGGAAACTGGTTATGGCATGTGGCAAGGAAAGGCTGCCGCGGAGTTTTGTAGGAAACTTGGAAAGTCAAGACGCTGGGTGTCCCGTGGCCTTGACTATCCCGGAGCAGCGCTTATGTGGGAATGACAGATACAGCTTTGGGGAGACCGTGTCTTTCTGCAGCGGGTGCTGGAGGCCAAACGAGGGACCCTGGGGCGCCTGAGCTGGGCTCGAGTGGAGTATTACTCAAAGCAGAGGACATTCCCATGTGGCTTCAGGCATCTCGCTTGGGTGGCTGGTGGGGACGCCTCTGGGGCCGGGATGGCCCTGCTTTGGGTGCTGTTCATAGAACAGAATCACGGGACCGTTATGCTTGGAAAAGACCTTGGAGATGATGGAGCCCAAGGTGGTGTCATCTGACATGCCCCCTTCCTCCTCGCCAGGTAAACTGGGCGGCCAGGACTCCTTCGAGAGCATCGAGAGCTACGACAGCTGCGACCGCCTCACGCAGTCCTGGAGCAGCCAGTCGTCCTTCCAGAGCCTCCAGCGCGTGCCCTCCTACGACAGCTTCGACTCGGAGGACTACCCCGCCGCCTTGCCCAACCACAAGCCCAAGGGCACCTTCAAGGACTATGTTCGCGACCGGGCCGACATGAACAAGGACAAGCCTGTCATCCCTGCTGCTGCCCTGGCTGGCTACACAGGTAGGTGACACCGGCGGCGCGGTGGGGACAGCACCCGTGTCACCTCTCCTCCTGCAGAGCCGCTGCGAACTTGGCTTGCCCAAGGTCTTCTTGGCTTGTTCAACGTCTTCTTGGCTTGCCCAACATCTTCTTGGTTTGAGCAAGGTCTTCTTGGTTTGCTCAAGGTCTTCTTGGTTTGCTCAATGTCTTCTTGGCTTGCCCAAGGTCTTGGCTTGTTCAGTGTCTTCTTGGCTTGCCCAACATCTTCTTGGTTTGAGTGAGGTCTTCTTGGTTTGCTCAAGGTCTTCTTGGCTTGCTCAAGGTCTTCTTGGTTTGCTCAAGGTCTTCTTGGCTTGCCCAAGGTCTTGGCTTGTTCAGTGTCTTCTTGGCTTGCCCAACATCTTCTTGTTTTGAGGAAGGTCTTCTTGTTTTGAGCAAAGTTTTCTTGGCTTGTTCAACATCTTCTTGACTTGCCCAAGGTCTTCTTGGTTTGCCCAAGGTCTTCTTGTCCTCTTGCAACCTCGAGCCTCTTGTCAGCCCAAAACTGAGCACTGGAGAGCCCTTGGGATTGTCCCCAGAGGTCACCTACCAGCATGCTGCCCATGAGGACTGTGTCTCCTTCCAGCCTGGCCACTCCAGAACTAGCCCATGAGCAATCTAGGATCTTAGGGAACCAGGATTTTAGGGTTGTCACTCCACTACTTTGATGCAACTTGCTGGCCACCCTTGCCTCAAGCCAGGTGGCCATCTCCTGTGCCGTGGAGAGAAACGGGGTGCAAAGGAGCTTCGAGCGAGCGCCCGTCCCTCTGGACCCACCAAGCAAAAGCTGCAGGGCAGCCTCCTGCCGCTTCCCCTTTCTCTTGTGAGCGCTGATCCCTCCTGCCCTGCTACCAAGGCCCGCAGGAACCCGGCGGTGGAAATAGTTTGCGCAGATAAAGATCATCAAAAGGTTGAGAGCAGATCCTGAGGTGTGCCTGTCCCTGAAATCTCCTCCCACGCACCGCGCGGCTCGCGGGGCTGATAACTCGAGTTTTTTTTTTACATTTTTTTTTGCTTGCCGGGGGGAGCTGCAGAGGGGAGGGAGATAATTTTAGGAGCTATGTGTCAAAAAGGAAGTGGTTTGGTGCTGCAGCTCGCGTTAGAAAGGCAGCTCGGCCCAGCCTGCTCCGCGGGGCTGTGCAAAACAGGAGCGCGCTGCCGTTCCCGCGCGGCTCCCGCATCCCAGGACACCCCTTGGCTCTGCCGATGGAAATTCCATGGAAGAGGAGCCCCGCGAGCGCGAGCTGTCCGTTTTCTTCCCGTTTTCCCCCGCTCGCACCTTCCCTGGGGCCTGCCAGGAGCGTTTTGTGCACCCAGCGCCTCGTTGGTGACACTTGCTCGGTGCGGAAGCAGCAAAGGCCTCGGAGCGGAGGCCTTTTGCAGACGGAGGTGCCACCCGCCCCGTGGCCTCGTGCTGCTGCCAAGGGGGACACGGGGACGTCCCCGTCGGGGCCAGCAGCGCGGGGCCGTTCGCTTGGCGCAGCGGAGGAACCCGGGCTGCGTTGGCAGCTCCCGGCTCCTCCGGAGGCCCCGCGGAGCGAGGCCGGGATGCTCCGGCCGCCCTCGGGGCCTGTTTTGCCCCGCGCTCCGATGCTATCGGCGCCTCGGCGGGAAGGTGCATTTCGGCGGAAGCGCCGCGCGCGTTTGATGTGCTCCGCGCCCCGGCGCGCGGGCCGCCGCCGCGAGCGCCCTTATCTGCCCCCGCATCTTGACCTAATTTAACGGGTTGCCATGGCTGCTCGCGCGGAGGTTGGGGCCGGTTTTCTTATCTGCCTCGAAGGGGGAACGGAGCCGCTCCGGAGCGGGGCGGCTTCGGTTCCCATCGCCGGAGCGGGGTCGCTCCGGACGCCGGCGCCTCTCCCCAAACCGAGCGAGGGGTCGCTCGCGATTCCGCCTCCCGCCGTGGCCTCCGTGCCCCTTTTCCTCCATCCCGCTCTCCCGATCCCCTCGCGGTCCCGGCGGGGACGGCGCGGGGACACCGTGAGCGTTTTGGAGCTGTTTTGGAGCTGTTGCCATGGCCGGGTGTTTTGTTTGGTTGCAACCACAGACCGCAGAGCGAGAAGAATAGGTGTGCCGCTCGCGGGCGGGGGTGGCTTTTTGTCTCTCTTTTTTCCCTTTTTTGTACTTTTTTTGTTGCCGCTGTTTTTCTGCTCTCAAACGGAGGCCGTTGGCAGGGGCGGGGGCTCGAGAGCGGGGCCGGTGACGCGGCCGGGTGGCACCGGTGGCACCGGAGGGACGCGGAGCCGGCAAGGCTCCCGGGTGGGACATGGAGGACCCGCTCGGACAACGTTCCCGCCTTCCCAGGCATTTTTTGCCCGTGACGCCGGGACATTCCTGCAGGCTGACGCTGCCCGGCGGGCCCCGCTCAAGGACCCTCTTCAGTGTCCCCGAGCGAGACAAGGTCCCCTTTGTGAAGCCCCTCTATTCTTAGCAGCCGGAGCCGGAGCGGGAAGCCCCGGGACGCCTCGCTCGGGAGCGGGGCTGTATAAAGGGTGGCCTGTGCCCTGCGTCCCCTTGTCCCCTTGTGCAGAACAAGGCTGGTCATTGCTCCGAGCCGGAGGCTCTGTCTGGGCTCCCATGGATCCCGGCACGCTCTGGGATGCGCCTTTCCCCGGGGGCTGCTCTGGATCCGCTGGGATCGGTGACATGGGAGGAAAGAGCCACCACGTAGCTTTGGACATGGCTAAGGACACCGGGAAGGGAGCGTTTTCCCGATGAAATGGGAATTCGCCCAATTCCCCGTGAGATGGGAATTGGTTGTAAAGAAAACGCTGGTGGCAGTTGTGGTTTGAAGGGAGCAAAGGCGGCAGCTCGGGGGACGGCTTCGGTGGCACTTGGTGGCACTTGCGCTGGCACCAAGAGCGGAGGCGGAGCGGGTCGGCACGCTGGGGAATTCCAGCCTCGGCCGGAGACGAGCGGAAGGGCTGGGCCCACGGATGGGCCCGGAATGCCCATGGATGGGCCAGGAACTTCCCAGTGTCCCATGGCTCCGTGGAGGACCCGAATTCCCCGGAGCGGTTCCCCAAGGGCTTCTTAGTCTAAACATTCCCGCAATTTTCTCCGCTCCGTTGAGACGCGTGCGGAGCCTTCCCGGAGCCGAGCGGCGTTCCGGGTGCGGCCGCCTTGGCGAGTTGCTCATCATGGAGCTTTTGGCTCCGGGGCTTCTCCGAGCGGGAGCCGGCGCGCAGCGGAGCGCCGCGTTTTGCAATCCAGCCCAAACAGGGCTGCGAAACCGGCGCTCCGGGCACCGCGCGCGCCGGAGGCACCTGGAAGCACCGCAAGACTCCGGATAAACAGGGTGGGTTTTGAAATCTCCTCCTTGGCCGCTGCGTCGGCTGCAAAGCCCTCGGCCATGGCTGGTTTTGTGCAGCCGGGAAGGCTCGGAGCGATGCCGGGCTCTCCCGGCGCCCTTCGGAGCGCGGTGCCGCTCGGAGGCGTTTCCGAACCCGCTTGACAAATTGCTCTTGGCCACGACTGGCCCCCGTCGGCAGGAGATGCAGGTCGGGGCTTGCAGCCTCCCCGCGGCTCTCCGGGCGGATTAGGAGACCCGGGGGAATTTTCCCTACACTCCTCCATTGGGAAACCTCCTGCGGACGGAGGAAGTGCCGGAGAGCCTCAGCCTGCTGCATCCCCCATCCAGGAGGTGCCTTTGGAAGGAGGGACGAGGCAGGGGCCGTCGGTGGCTGCGCCCGGTGACGCGGCCCGTTCCTGCAGCGACACGTCCTGGACCGCGGCCAAATAATTTTCATACCTGGGTCCCCTTTATCTCGGTAAACACGGAGCGAAAGAGTCAAGGTCGGGAAGCAGGAGCCTGCCGGAGTTCAGGCGATGGCTGGGAGCTTTCTGGCACGTAGGGAATGGGGTTGCTCCCGTGCCAGAGCGATGACTCCGTGCTGTTCGGGTGCCAGAAGAATAATCCGATTTATGTAACCCGGAGCGAAGCGGCGCAGCGCGTGGATATTGGGCTCCTGCTGCAAAGAGGAAGCTCTTTTGCCTGCGGGTTTGAGCTCTCGAGCCGTCACCTCGGCCCAGGTCTTGCCCTTTGGCCACTTTTTTGGGGGGTTTCTTGTCCCCGCTCGGTCCCGATGCCGTTAACGCCTCCCATGCCCTTTGCTTTTCCAGGCAGTGGCCCCATCCAGCTGTGGCAATTCCTGCTGGAGCTGCTCACCGACAAGTCCTGTCAGTCCTTCATCAGCTGGACGGGCGACGGCTGGGAATTCAAGCTTTCCGACCCGGATGAGGTAGGGCGCCCTCGGCACGCTCGCGTTGGGGCAGGACGCGGAGGGGGAGCCAGGGGCTTAGGCCCTCAGCGAGCCCTCGTTAAAGAGCAGCCGCTAATTGGGCCGTGGGGAGACCCACGAGGTTGGAGGGCAGCAGGTGACATCTCACAGCTCCAACACTCTTATGGAGGAGCAAGAGGTTGGCCATTAAAGATGGGGCTTCCCATGGACGTCCCCTCCGGTCCCTCCTTTCCGTATCCCCCCGGAGACCCATCCAGGCTTCCCATGGGTGTCCCCACCCAACGCTCTTGGAGGAGCAAGAGGTTGGCCATTAAAGATGGGGCTTCCCATGGACGTCCCCTCTGGTCCCTCCTTTCCGTATCCCCCCGGAGACCCATCCAGGCTTCCCATGGATGTCCCCACCCAACGCTCTTGGAGGAGCAAGAGGTTGGCCATTAAAGATGGGGCTTCCCATGGACGTCCCCTCTGGTCCCTCCTTTCCGTATCCCCCCGGAGACCCATCCAGGCTTCCCACGCATGTCCCCACCCATGTCCCTTCATTCCGTCTCCCCACGGAGCCGCCCCACGGGGGCCTTCCCCGGCCCTCACGCCCGTTGGCCGTCGCTCGCCCGTCGCAGGTGGCCCGGCGGTGGGGCAAGCGGAAAAACAAGCCCAAGATGAACTACGAGAAGCTGAGCCGCGGCCTGCGCTACTACTACGACAAGAACATCATCCACAAGACGGCCGGCAAGCGCTACGTCTACCGCTTCGTGTGCGACCTGCAGAGCCTGCTGGGCTACGCGCCCGAGGAGCTCCACGCCATGCTGGACGTCAAGCCCGACGCCGACGAGTGAAGCCGGCCCCGGCCGGGACTCTTTTTATTTTCTTCCAGTTCTTTTATTTTTCCTTCGTTTGTTTCTTTTCCAAATTCTTTTTTTTTTAATTTTATTTCTATATTTTTTAAGAGCAACCGGGTTTCCATGCGTTGAGGATGTTGGGAAAGAGGGTGGCGGAAGAGTCGATGCTTTTGCCTGGACGCAACGAAAAACCCAAGTTTGGCTCAGAGCGATGATTTTTTTTCCGGGGAAGATCCAAGACGGGTTTTGTTTTTTTTGTTTTTTTTAAGGGATGAAACTCTGAGTTTTTAGGAAGCCAGAAAAAAAAAATGTAGCTCACTTTAAAAAACAAACAGCCAAGCCCCAAACCTTCCCCACGCCTTGATGTTTAGGGCGAGTATTAACAACCGGATCCCTTCGGTTCTTGTGTTTTTCATGCAACAAACTGACAGGTCAGGAAATGGCAATATTCTTAGGGATTGGAGGATTTGAAACCTCCTTCTTCTTTTGCGGAGTGAGGGGAAACAGGGAAAACCAGAAGTGAGCAAAACTCCTGCTTTGGAGAGGGGCAATAGGGAAAAGGAGGGATCCTTCTCGCTACGTTGCCTTTCTGCCCGCGGTCTCCTTTTCTGCAAAAGGCAGATTATTTTTTTATTTTTTTTTTCACTAGGAGGGATCAAGCCTTTTTATTATTTTTTAAATTTTTTTAAAGAAGTTTATTTTATTAAATTTTGTGCCAGTATTTTTTTTTTTTCTTGAATTTTTTACGTTTCGTTTCAGATAGTCTTAAGCTCTACGGTTGTCTCAGTATTGCAATCGCGTGTGTGTTCGTTTCTGTTACGCCAGCAGAGAGGTTTAGCACAGCAGGGAAAAAAAAAGGACGGAAAGGAAAATCCCGCTCGCGCCGAGCCGGCCGGAGAGGCGTCGCACCGGGATTCGGGAGCTCCGGATAGCAGGGATGCTGGCTGGATCCCCACCTTGCTGATAAAGCTGGTTGGAATTGCCCCCAAAGCGCTTTATTTGTTTTATGGTTGTTAAAAATAGGTCAAAATAGGTCTTTTCCATGTCTTTTTCCCTCCGAGCGCGCAGCGGCTTTCCGAAACGCGGCGGCCGGCGTGTCGAAAATGCCCTTCCCCATTTTCCAAATGGGATTTGCTGTTATTTTTTGGAGAGGAACCTGCGCGGCGTTGGGGGAAATGGCTTTTTTTCCCCTTTTCCTTTCCTGTTTTGACCAGCTCTATCTTTACGGCCGCGTGTCCCGCTCCCTGCTCCCGCCTCGGGCTGGGATGCGCGTGAAGCCGGAGCCGGCGCCGCAGAAACCCGCTTGCTTTTTGAGTCAGTATTATGAATTTGAGCCAAAAAGACCTTTTTTTTTAGGGGGAACGAGGGGACCGGGCGGCGCTTTAGGAAGGGAAGGAGCCCGGGGCTGCTCGGGATCCTGCTGGAGCATCCCGGAGAGGCGAGAAGGGAGCGCGGGAGGAAGGTGCAAGGAGCTGCTCCAAAAGGGAATAAAAAGGGAAGGTTAAATCCCCCCCCAGCATTCCCAGAGGCAGAAAACAGGGATAACGCTTCATTCCGACCGGGAAAATGCGGGTGCGGGTAGCGCCCTGGCCAGGCGCTGATTTGCCTTAAAGGTTCCCAAAGTGCCGGCACAGCCGATCCCGGATGGATCCCGTGCCAGGGGGGCCGGGGGGCTTCATACACTGGACATTTGCCGACCCGTTGGCTTTGCGGGATGCCGCTCGCTTTTCCTTCGCCATTCCCAAGAATGGGAGAAGAAGAGGGGTCGCTCCGGCCAAACGGGGCCAAAAAGCGGCGGATCTGTAAAAGCCTCCCGAGTTTTCCCTCTCCTCTCCCCTCCAAGCAGCATCTGCTCCCGAAAAGCACCTGAACCCACGGGAAACCTCTCCGCTTCCCGCTTCCTCCGAGGGCTTTTCCATGGAGCTCGGCTGGGATCGCCTCGGCTTCCGGCACGCTCCGGCCAAGCTGGTCGTCTACATTCCAAAGAGGTTTTTAAAGAAAGGATAAATCTATGTATACATATATGTTATAACGGAATATCTCCAGGAATTAACTGCCTCAGTGTAAAAAAAAACTGAAAAAAAAAATATTACCGAAATGTCTTTTTTTTTTGTTCTGTTTTGTTTTTACACATGGGATTTTTTTTTTGAAGCTGATAAACATAGAAGAGAAAAAAGAAAAAAAGAGATTGTTATATTGTGCTGTTCGACTATTTTCCAACGTGTATTTTCATATAATTTATATTTTTAAAATGGGCGGGGGGGAAAAAAAAACATTTTAAAAGCGAGATGACAAAAAAGCGAAAAAAAAAAAGGAAAAAAAAGCAGGTGCTTTTTAAAAAAAAATAACTGAGCTGAGGTAGCTTAGAGATGTAGCGACGTGTGTGTGTGTCCGTGTGTTGTGTTTTCTTGGGTTAATTTTTTGTTTTTTTAAAGAATACAAAAAGCAGCCCCTCCTCCATTGAAGCCTTAACGACGGAGGGCTCGGTCTCGTTTTAATTGCTGATGCTGGCACATCATTTTGCTGGAGAGTTTTTATATACTGTAGCCTTATTTCCTATCGTATTTTAAACCTTGTGGAATTAAAGAGAGGAAGAATTCCTAACGCGCCGGCTCCTCCTTTCCTCCGGCCGCCGCGTTCCGCATGGCGGGATGGACGCGCTGGGGGGGTTAAGCATTAAAAACATATATATATATATATATATATATATGTGGTGTGTTTAGTTGAGCGCGGAGCTAAAAATACAGCCCCGCGCACCTGGGCTGCCGGCAGCGGTTGGTGCTGGGAAGTCCCCGCGCACCAGCTGCTCTGGGGAGGCTGAAGGCCTCATCATCATCATCATCATCCTCTTCCTCATCCTCCTCTATCCTCCTCCTCATCTTCCTCGCCTTCCTCCTTCTCCCCCTCCTCTTCCTCCTCATCCTCATCCTCCGCCTCATCCTCCTCACCTTCCTCCTTCTCCTCATCCTCTTCCTCCTCCTCTTCCTTCTCCTCCTCCTCCTCCTCCTCCTCTTCCTCCTCATCCTCACCTCCTCCTCATCCTCCTTACCTTCCTCCTCCTCCTCATCCTCCTCCTCCTCCTTCTCCTCCTTCTCCTTCTCTTCCTTCTCCTCCTTCTCTTCCTTCTCCTCCTCCTCCTCATCCTCTTCCTCCTCATGCTCCTCGCCTTCCTCCTCCTCCTCTTCCTCCTCCTCCTCCTCTTCCTCCTCCTCCTCCTTCTCCTCCCCTTCCTCCTTCTCCTCCTCCTCTTCCTTCTCTTCCTCTTCTTCCTCCTTCTCCTCATCCTTCTCCTCCTCCTCTTCCTTCTCCTCCTCCTCTTCCTTCTCTTCCTCTTCTTCCTCCTTCTCCTCATCCTTCTCCTCCTCCTCTTCCTTCTCCTCCTCCTCTTCCTTCTCCTCCTCCTCTTCCTCATCCTCCTCCTCCTCATCCTCCTCCTCATCCTCGTCGCCCCCGCGGTGCCCTCGGCGACGTGGCAGCTCCCCGCAGCACCCGACATCTGTTTCCAATCAGCTCCCAGCCTCACTCCCTCCCTCCGCCGCTTTTCCACCGGGAAAAACGGAGGGGAAGGAACCGGGGGGACCCTCTTTTCCAAGCCCAGGTCCCCAGCTCGGCTCTGCTCTGCGGGAAATCCCTCCGGGCTCTTTCCGCCTCCGCGGATGCGCTGAGCTGCTCCGAGCATCCTCCCAGCCCTCATCCCAGGCTATTTTTGCCCCCTTCTTCCCTTCCAAGCATTGTTCCCGCCCGGAGCTGCCGCCGCGGCCGCCTGGGCTCCCGGTGGAGCGACTTTCCCACCACTTTCTCCCCTGGCACGAGTGATGCAGGCGGGAAGCGCGTTTTGCGGCTGGGAATAGCGGCCGCGAGGCCGTGTCCTCCCTATCCAGCTCCGGGATGATCCCGGCGCTTGCACGGCCAGGACGGAGCGCGGGGAGAAAGCGAAACCCGGATGGAGAGGAGCGCGGCCGGGCGCTTTCCAGGGACGGAGCTGGAGGAAGGAGGCGGCTTCCCGCCCGGCACGCTCGGAGAACCGGGATGCATCCGACCCCCGCGGCGGCCGGGGGGTCCTCGAGGCTCCGCCAGCACCGGGGGCGTTGGAATTAGTGAATGAAAGCCTGGAAAAGGCGGGATTTGCATTCCTGGGAAAGCCGCCTCCGCTCGGAGGCAGAGCGGCTGGCAGACCAGGGCTTTTTCTGGGAGAAACGCCTGCTTTCCGTCAAAACCCCGGGATTTGGGCGGTTCCCCGCTGCGGAAAAGTGGGATCCGGCTTCCGAGCCCCAAGGAGCCGCATGGGAATCCCTGGCGCGGGGTCGGCTCCCAGGCCCCCGCGGCGGCCACCGAGCGCCCCGATTCCCCGCGTGCCGCGAGCCCGGAGCGCGTTCCCTGGCATCCAGCACGGATAATGGGAACCAGAGCTGGCTCCCGGCCCCGCTGAGTCAACGCGAGCCGCCGCGTTGGGAAACACGGGCTGGGAACGGGGCATGAAAGAAATTCCAGGCAGGGCTTTTTTTTATTATTATTATTTTTTTTTCTGTTATTTTTTTTCTTTCGCAGCAGCATTTCGAAATTGGAAAAACATGAAGGGAGTAAAAATAGAAACGGCAGCGGCAGAAACCTCAGGCCTCCAAAACTGCTGCCGGCCCCGAGCCGCCCTCCCCGGAGCCTCGTCCCGCCCGAGGGCTGAGCCCTTTTTTCTGGGATCGGGAATAAGGCAGGATCCGGTGACGGAGAGATGAGTCCTGCAGGGCGGTGACAGGCCCGCGTGGAAGGATCTCTTGCGACACGGTGTCCCAGAGCAGCAGCGGGAAAGCTTTTCTCTTTCTCCTCCTTTCCCTCGAAATTCCCGCCCGGATGAAGCCGGATGAGACACATTTTCCGTGCTCCGGCTCTCCCTGCGCTTTGCGAGGTCCCTTTTCGCGGTCCCCTCTCCCGGTTTCCCATCGCGTGAGGGATGCAGCGTGAATCCCCCCCAGATCCTCCCTGGAGAGGCTGCAGACGGAAGGCTGCGAGTTTTCCCTGCGTTTCTTTCCCTTGAAACACATTTTGGGCCGCGTTTCCAGGTAATCCAACTCCGCTAACGTCAGCAGCGCCGACCACGCGCCTGGAAAATCGCCGTCATCGGAATCGCGGAGCGGCCGCCGGCTGCATCCCGCGTCCCTCTTAAAGCGAGACGATTCCCTGCCGGCTCCTGCCTCGCTCCAGCCTCTCCCGGCTCCGGATGCGCGCGCGGGGTCCGGAGAAATCCCGGCTCCTTCCCGCCTCGCCATCCACCGAGCATCTCAAAGGAGGATTTAATTTAGTTTTAATAAGACAGTTCGGCAGACGCTAATTAAATCGAGTTATTCGAAACACATGCGCCGGGCTCGGCTAATGCGTTCCCTTATTTTTATTAAGTCCATTAAAAAATAAGGCGAGATGGGAGAAGAAGAAATGAAAGATGCCAAAGCTCATCCGAAACGTTTTCCTTTGCTTTGCTCCATTAAATACATCCCAAATCAGACTGCTCCAACACACCTTGCTGTCCCGCTGCCTAATCCCATTTTTCCCAGGACAGGCCGCTGCGAATGGTTTTTTCGGGATCCTGCCCGGGTGATCCGATGCCTTTGACATGATGAATATTGCATTATGTGGAAGGGTAACCAGCTTTAATTAGCTTAGCAGCCCCATGTTAATACATTTATACGCTTTTAAGGACGCGACGCGCTGCAAGCCGCGCGCAGGAGGTCCCTCCAAGGCCAACGCAAGCTGTGACACCAAGCAAGGAGATATATACATGCACATACACATAAATGCACATATATATGTGTATATATTTGCTTTTCCTGCTTGGTGCAGCCTGTTTCTCCTCCGTTCCGCGCGCGCTCCGCGTAGGAAACATCTGGCGAGCCCTGGGCCTGGCCTGCGGCCACGCGATAACGGTGACGGGGCCGGTGACAGCGGCCTCGCACGTCCCGGCCTCCAGGTGGGAGCTTTTCCCACCGGCGGGGGGAAAAACGGGGGAAAACTCAACCCCCGGTGCCGAGCGTTGGGTTTCCCAACCCAAAAAGGGCCTCCCTAGGGATGAGGGCGTCTTCTCCCTCACGTTCCTGCTTGGAGAAGGGGGGGGATGCCAAGGGCCTCCGAGGAGCGGCCGGGCGGGCTCCTCCCGAGCGCCGTAAACAGGAAGGCCGGGAAGCGCTCCGGCGAGCGCCGGCTCATCCCGGGGCCGGCGGCGGGCAGGAAGCGGAGCGCGCGCTGCGCCCGCCCGGCGCACAATGCCGCGCCGGAAAGCGGCGCGTTATAAATACCCGGGGTCAGGGCCGGGGCCCGGCGAACAATAGGGAAAAGGAGGGCGGAAGAGGCCGCCGAGGCCGGGGGAGCGAGGGCGGCCAAGGCCGGCGGCGCGCGCGGCCCCGGCGCTCCCGTCTCCGGCGGAGCGGGGCCGTTGGGAGATAGGGAGAAGGGAGCGGAGCGTCCTCGGCTGCTCCTGAGGCGCTCGGAGCTCCTATGGCTCCGAGGACGTCAAAGGAAGCGAGCGCCGCGTGCCCACGGAGCGGCCTCTTCCTGCGCGGGGTCCCGAGACGCCGGAGCGGCGGGGACCTCGTGGGGACTCACCAAGGGCAGGGAGGCAAGAGGAGGTGCTCAGTGAGGAGGCTTGGAGGCATCTTCCCCTTCGAGGGTCCTCCTGGATGCAGATGTCCTGGTCTTCCCAAGAGGCTGCGGCACTCACCGGGATGACTCTGGGGAGTAGCAGGGCATCCGCATGACCACAGGGACTTCTCCAAGGCCACGTCAACGCTTGGACATTTTCCTATACGGTGACGTGCTCTTGGGATCATGGTGATGTTGACCCTGGTACCAGGCCCTTCAGATGAGGAGATGCACCAGGGCTCACGCTCTGCTTTGGCAGCCTCGTGTCATGAAGTTGGACCTTCTGCCCAACCCATCCAAGAGCATCAAGACCCCCTCACACACAAAAGTGTCCCCAAAGCCGGGGGGCTTTGGCCTGGGTGCTTCCTCCATCGGTGAGGAACCCAAGCAATGAGTTGTCCTCCATGGTGGAAGGAGGAGGTTGGGATGGGAGGCAGGTTTTTGAAAATGTTGCCCGAAAATGCAGTCTTTCTGGTGGGATTTCAGGCCACTTTGTGTCTGATCCTCCGACTAAAGCCTCAGACTTTTCCCTGAGGAAGGATGGATGGACAAAGCAGAAGGATGGAGGGATAGACAAGGGGCACTGGCATTTTTAAGGGAGCAGTTATGGAACGGGCACACGGGAGGGAATGGGTGTCACTCCAGACAGGTTTGGGGCCCTCCAGCAGTTTGCACTGTGCCAGATTTGGGTTGAAAATAGCTGCTTTTGTTCACCTTTCTTTTCCCCCAAAGCCCCAAGCCACGTTTATGCAGCGTGCCAGGCTTTATTCCATCTTCCAGGGAAAAAAATAGCAGCTTTTTCAGGCTCTGAGCAAGGGCGAGAATGGAGAGAGGCAACTTAAAAAGCCCCCTCCTTATGTTGCTGTTTGTTTTTTGTTTATTTTTTATGCAATAAGCTGTATATAATGAAATCATCCCCACTAGTCACCCGGTGTGTCATATCCTGCCCAGCTTTTCATGGAAAACAGCCCTATCCTTACCGTGCTGCTATAGATAGCGCTGCCACTTTGCCCCTTAGGGGAGTGATTTTGGGGCCAGAACTTTATTTAGTTGTTTTTTTTTTTGCGTATCACGGTGCAGGGCTTGCAAAAGGAAAAGAAATGTAGAAAGCAAAGCCTGGAGCAACCTCATTTTGCAAACGGCTGCCCCGAGGCCGCCCTGTGAACACAAATGAGCCATGGAGCTGTTTTCACATGCGCTTGAAACCGATATCTCACCTACGTCTGAGTCATGGCACTGGGCGCCCCAGCTCTTTTTTATATATGTGTATATATATATTTTTAATTTTACGTGCATGGCAACGCACGAAAGGCGACGGGCACCCTATCGCTGCTGCATCTGCAGCCTCCCCTTTGCAGAGAGGTGAAACGTAAGAGATAAGAGGAGGAAAAAGCCCCGGTGCGCCAAGACGTCTACCCACAGCCCCAAGGGTTTTTTTAAACAGACTTTTAAGCTGCAGAAAAATCGGGGTTTGCAACGGCAGCGCCTTGGGCTGCAGTTCTGCAACTTGGCAGTTTTGCAGCTGTGCGACCGCGTGTTGTCCCCCGCGCTGACGTGGCCTCCTCGGAGCTGTCCCCACGCAGAGCAGGGGACCTTGGTGACCCAGGGGCACCGCGCGTGTGACAAGGGGGATTGGAGCAGCCCCGGGTCCGGCTTCCCAGCGGGGTCCCGACCTCTCCTGCCGATGGCCCCTGCAGGACCCGGCGCGGGGTCGGCGACGTGTAACGCGACGCCAGCAATAACAGGCCCGAGGCGACCGTGACGGGCTGCAAACGCGATGCCCGTGGAGGTGGGACCGGCCGGGGGGACGCGGGGCCCGGAGGATGCTCGGAAGATGCTCGGAAGATGCTCGGAGCGGGTTTGGGTGGCCCGGGCACCCCTTGGTCCCCCGCTCCGCACGCTCGCTCTTTCTCTTGGCACCATCTAGTGGCTATAGGAGCCGAGAGCCCTAAACCCGGGCGAGCAAAAAGGGAGCGGAATTAAAAAGGAAAAAGCAAAGAAGCGAAACCTCCCGCGGGCTCCTCCTTTGGACAGGCTGGGAGATTTGTCCTCTTGTCATGCCCGGTATTCCGGTCGTGTGGCCCGAACCCCCAGCCCCGTCGCTTGCGATTAATCAGAAATAAGAAACAAATGTTGCCCGCTGCATCCCGGAGTTCAGCGTGAGGGAAAAGCCACAAATCTCCCAGCCCCGTCTGGGATCTTTTGTGGATCGCTGCGGCTAATCCCGGCCTTGGGCTTGGCCTCGGAGCGGAGGAAGACGGATGAGTCTCCGATATATTGGGGCTGGGAAGCAAAAGCAGCTGAACTCCATGTGGAAAAGGGCCTGGGATTTAGTAGTGTCCAACCTTCTTCCAGTCATCGGAGCCCGTCCGAACCCGTCACAAGAGGGAGACAAAAAGCCAAGAGCAGCAGGTAGTTTGGCCTAGAAATGTGGATTTGCAGCAAAAATATGGAAATGTTTCATTGAGGAAGCGCGAAGCTCTTCGTGGACTGGGGGATGCCTAAGAAAATGGCATGGACTGAAGCTCTCCCTTGAGTTCACTCTGCGTTTTCCACAAAATGTAATTTCTGGATTTTTCCAGACCGTTTTGAGGGAATAAAATACTTCATTTGTATAAAAGCTGTGAGCCTAAGAGGAAAACATGCAACTATCAGCAAAGGAAGGAGACTGAGGGCCTTCTCCATGCCCGGAAGATACCTGGACCTCTGTCCTGGTGGATTTATGCAGCTCCCGAAGAAGGAAGCGGTCGTGTCAAGCTCGCCCTGCTTTCAACTTGATCTTCCCCTGACATTGAGCAGCATCTTTCACCTGCTGCTGATGCCGGGGGGTCGGCTGACACCCCTCTCCAGAGCCCAGCCAAGGTCATCACCGCTCCATGTCCGCCAAATTAGTGGCGCGCGCGGCCAACACGTCAACCCCAGGCCAAAGGGCCTCATTAGGAGCTGTTCATCTTCATCGTCGCGACAGATAACCTCGACAGAGCGGGCAGCCGGGGTCGTGAGGACTCCCATGTGCAGAGGCCTCCTCGGGCGAGCGGCTTTTGGGCTAAGAAAACCCAAGAACGAGAAGAGGATGGAGGCTCTAGACCAACGCAGACCCAATAGGGTGGCAAGGGAGCGCGCCGTGACCATCCCAACCACCACGGACGGGCACGTCCCGATGCCTGCAGCTACGTTTGTGCGTTAGAAACTGGAGGAAGTCTAAAAGAGCTGTCTCTAAAACACTCAAGATGTACTCAAAGCTCGGCTGAAACGAGCTGTGAAATCTCAGAGCCGCGCCAGGATTGGGAAAGAGCAAGGGGAAAATCTGTTCCAGAGGTTCAAAGGGCCTAAAACTTGCATTTTGTTGGGAAAAAAAAAAAGCAGTGCATTAGACTCCACGCTGGGAAAACTCTTCCTCCTCCTCCTCGACCCGAGCGAGATCAAGCACCGGAGGAACCTTCTGGTGGGGCGGGTGGAGAGCGGTTTCTAAAATTAGCCTGGACAAAACTTTGGAGAACGGAGCCAAAGTGTCTACGTTGACAGAAGTGGGAAGGCTCAGCTGGGAATGTGGAGGGATGGAGCTCTATCTGCCTGCCTTGCCGTGCAGGTGCTCGAGCCCTTGTCCCTTGACAAGCCACCGCTGGGGCCGTGTCCTCGGTCCTCGTGTCCCATTCCCCTTTTCCGCACAGCTGCGGCCAGCGACGTGATCCTTCTCCCGTTCCTGGAGGGGCTGGAACGGTGCCACTGTTTCCTTCCCCTCCGCACGCTCCACGTTTTGCTGGTTTTCCTAGAAACCCTAATGCCAGGAGCCGGCCCATCCTACCCTCTGTCTTCCCAGCCGCTGCGGCGAGGGGAATTACCACTCGTATTAAGAGCTGCCCCTTATTTCAACTTGCTGACACCGTGAACATGGTTTTAATTAAAATTCATTAGCGGCAACCTGTTACCGAAAATGAGCGTGGCTAACCCAATTACAGCTCCAGCTCCATAGCCATCCCGCTCTTCCCAGAAAACTGCCTTGGGTGCACGCATGCCCCCTCCATAGGGATGTCCTTCCCAAGGAGAAGCGGCGCTGATATCCCGGATGGATGGAGAGCTGGAGTTTTGGGCACCGTAGGAATTTTCTGAGGTGCTGCAGGTGGCCGAGGGCTTGGATGCGGGTGGAGAGAGGGCAGGGAAGGACCGGCCACCATGGCCATGGATGGGAAGGAAGAATATGGATGGATGAGACAGGAGCACAGGCTGACCCTGATTAGTTCCTGGTCCTCACGATGGGCCTGGTTGCCCCAGTTCATCCCGGTTTGTGCAGAGCTGTGATTCGAGCCATGGAGCGAGGCTTGGGCACGGATCACCTCCTCCAAAGCCGCCGAGCGCCGCGCGAGGAATCATGAACGGCTCCCATCCCCTCATCCCGCCGGCCCCTTCGCTCCCGCCGGCAGCTGCTTCCCATTACCGTAAAAGCTGACAAGGTGCAGGGCTGGAGCGGAGCCTCCCCTGGCAGGTAATTTTGACGAGACGCAGAGGGCCCGCGCCGGGTGTCTCTGATGGGTTTCCGGGGCTGTTATCAGCTCCGGCCCCCGCTCCGCCTTGGCCAGACGTCTGCCCTTGGGCGGCGAGCGGAGCCCCTTCCTTGGGGCCGCTTCGTCCCTTGCTTAGGCTGCGAGTGGGAGAGGGGATGGGAGCAGGGAAGGAGCCTTCGCTGCCCGTGGGATCCAGCTCGGAGCTCCAAGTGCATCCCTGCACCGCCGGGATTGCGCTTGCTCGTACGAGTGCCCGGCACCGCGCACGGATCTCCAAGGATTCGGCCCCAGGAGCGGAGCCAGCCCTGGCTCCAGCGATGGTCCTCGGTTTGTGGAGAACTGGAGGACGAAAGGCAAAGTGGGAAGTGTTAAATATTGTAGTAAAGAGCGTGGCGAGAGCACCGGGATGTTTTAGGAAGGCTGCCATGCAGCAAGCTGCAAAAAAACCCAGTTCTCCCCGTGTATTTATTTTCTGAAGCTCAGAGCTGTTTGAACAGCAGATAAAGGTGCCCAGGGTGCTCCATCCCTACCTGGGGCATCTTGGTGGAGACCCTCTGCGTGGGGCAGGGCAAAACCAGTGTGGGTGACCCCTGAGGAAAACAGAACATCAGGAGGAAAAACCAGGGTCCATCCAGCACACCGGCTGGCCAGCTCATGGGCATTGCTATTTTGGGGCACCAAATGGGGAGCCGGGTGGCCCCAAAGCTGCCCGTGACATCGCAGGCTCAGGAGATGGGAGCAGGACTGTGTGGGGCACCCAGGGGACGCGGCGGCGGCCGCCGGAGCCGCCGCGCGGGGCCGAGGTCGGGCTCGCAAACCTCCCCGCTGTCATTTACTGATGCTAATCAGGCGGCAATAAAACCTGCGATTGCCCATCTCATAAGCGAGATCACAGGGAGAACAGGAAATGAGCGGAGTTAATCAAATTAGATGAAAGACAAGGAAAAAGGAGGCTGAGGATCCCATATGGGGAGCAATTTTATTAGCGCTCCGCACTCCTGGGGAAGGTTTTGATGGGAAGAGCTCGGGCATTAATCTGCCCGTCCAACGTGCTTAGACAAGGCTAGGATGGGAAGAAGGGTCCTAAGAAGGGTCTGAGATGTCACCAGGACACGTGAGGGCCAGGCTGAAGCTTAGGGGTGCTGCCTGCATCTGCCTTGCAGGGCTCGCACGGCCCATGAAGACAGATTCCTTAGGTTAAGAAGGGATTTCTCATCTGTCCCATCAATCCCGCTTTTACTATTTAAGACTTTATTTCGGATGTGGTGTCTAGCATGATATAAGCTCCTCTACGCCCCTTTCTCCTACTCTGGGCTACAGAGATGGAAATGTAAAGAGCAGGATGCATCTTCCCATCTTGATCTCACATTTGGTTGCTTCTTCCCGCCTTTTCCTGAATTTCCTTAGCAGAAGGAATGAATATTTCATTGCATTCTTTCTGACACGGAATTCTCTTGCAAGTCACCACAAAAGCCTGGCAAAAATCTAGAAGACGAGAGCGAAGTGTTGTGCATACATTGCATTAAACCCATGACTTTGAGACCACCCAATGAACCTGATTGATCCTGAGCGGTGATTTAACCTTTCCACTTCTTATTAGCTCGGAGATCGTGCTGCTGCGGGTTGGCTTAATGTGATCCCCAGGACAAGGGGTGACACCGAATAACTGGGATCTCCTGGTGACATTTTAGGTCCATGCAGATGAAGTGTCGAGCAGTCCCTCATCCAGCATCGGCATCTCCTTGGTCAGGGTTTTCCAGGGTGGAAATGTTCTTCCTCTTGAAGAGGGCAAAGCGGTGCTGGTTTGAAACCAGGCCAGGATTTGTTGATCCCATTTCTAAGCAAATAAAGGAATAATATCCCTGCCTCCACCAACAGCCGGCTCCTGCGGCCCAGGCTAGGAAAGGAGGGGAGCTCTTTGGGAAGGGATCCCATCTGCCACGCGCTTAATGAATCCCACATGTGGGATGCAGCTGAGAGGTCTCCATCGGGAGGTTAAAGGCCTGTAACAGATCCTACACAAACAGAGCCTTCCTCAGCGTCCCCGTGAGGCAGACGCTTCTGCACGCGGCAGGTTGGGGTGGCTTCTTAGGCCACCACCTAAGTTAGCAGGAAAATAAGCAAGAACTGGGAAGAAATGAAGCCCTGGCCGTCTTCTTGCCCGGTGCAAGAGGTCCTGTGTTTTAGTCTATCAGGAAACCCCCCAGCTATTCTTTTAGTCCCTTTCACCTGCCCTCGACCATTTCCCTCTGTGTGCAAAGAGCGAAAGGATTTGACTTGCAAATGCTGTTTCGGTTCCTCTCTGAGAACGGAGCCTTTTGAGAAAGGAGGTGTCGAACCAGAATTGCTCTGCCGTCTGCAGCCCCTGGTCCTCCCGCTGCCCACCCAGCTGGAGCGGGGTCTTTCGGATGGAAGATAGCGGGGTGAAGAAAGCAGACGAGTGAGATGTTCATGGTGGGGATGTGTAGCTTCATTTGGAGATGGTCCGTGCCAAGAAGCAGAGGTTCTGGTGCACCAGCACCACTGTGGGGCTTTACACCCAGTGTGGGACAGCCAGGCCGGGCTAGGTGCCAAAGGCTTCATGGTGGCCACATCAGGCTCAGAGGGGAGAGACCTCCAAGGCAACAATTCATGGAGGTCCCCATGGCCAGAAGAGTTTGGGTTGGTGCATTGGGTTGGTTGCACCCCCAGGGACGTTCATCTTCCTCTGGGTAGACGTTCTGGCTGTTTGCCCTCACGCTGATGGTGGTGTGAAGGACATCTGGGCTGCAAGAGGTGTCATCTCCACCTTCATAGTCATTCACTCCCTCGGACCAACCTTCTTCCCATCCCTCCAAGCCAACCAGCTCTTCTTCCATGGGCACCTTAGCCTACTTTGGATCTTCTATAGGTGGCCACCCTCGGTGCCAGCCATGGCCTATGGATCCAGCCCCACCTCCAGTGCAGAGCTGCCTGGAAGAGGGGTTTTTTATTGGGCGACACAGAAAAAAATTATCAGAAAATGCTAGTTTTGTAAAACCGAAACCGTTCGCAGGAAAGGGCTTTTGAACAAGCTTCCTGTTTAAAAAAAAAAAAAAGAAGAAGAAGAAGAAAAAAGAAAAAAAGAAAAAAAGAAAAAGAAAAAGAAGCTTTTAGAATTCGTGAAATGGTCAAAAACATCCTGTTTTGACATTTAAAGAAGTTTTGTGTTTTGGTTGGCAGTTTATGAAAAATTTTCTGCAAGAGGAGAAACAACCCCCCCCAAGCCCAAGTCTGCCTCAAAGTATAAAGTTTTAGTGAATTCAATATTCAAAGTTTGGGAATTTTTTTTTTTTTTTGATTTATGAAAGGTAAAATTGAGTCTGCTCGTTTGAGGAAGCGACAGGGTGTTCGATGTCTCCAACGATGTTGTTGCACAAGGAAAGAAAATTCCCACCGCACGCGGATCACACGCGGAGCCGACTCATCTGATACTGCTCGAATCCAGGTTTAGGCAGGAAAAATCCATTAATGCCAGCATCTGTTACCTGAAGGCCCCGGTTAGCAACCGGATATGGCTTTATCCTTCAAAATGATCGCAATTCTGCTTTTTAGGAAATGCGGGAGATTTGGGAAGATTAGGCTTTAGGACCTGGAATTAGCCTCGTCCATAACTGATGCCGCAGAGCTGTTAGCCAGGGATGTTCTTGGGGATGGAGAGTCCTTAGGACCAGTGTGGATTCCCCCATTCAAACCCGGGTGCCCCCAATTTTGGAGGATCGGAGGAGAATAAAAATCCAATCATCAGTTCAGAAAATGTCCAGAAATACATGGGATTTTTTTTTTTTTTCGGATGATTTGGCCGAATTCCATCCAAACTTAGTTTGATCCGAAACTTTAGCGTTTCCTACTTTGGCCCCATTTTAGCCTGCCACGTTTTAGCAAATTTGGGCACCTTACAAGCCACATCACATGTCCCCCTGTGGCTTTTAAAGGCTTGCGTGGTCTTCTGAGATTTTTGTGGTGGCAAAGAGGAATACCAGCAGCTAATGAACTTAATGATTTATAAGCCATGACATGCTAAGTTAATTAAGAACCAGTGGACAAAATGCAAATGTAGCAATAGTGAATTAGCCCCTGTTACTAACCAGATTTCAGATGATGGATATCGAAGTTCATACGTGATGAAAAAGCAAAGCTATGAGAAGTGTCTGCAGTCACAAAACAAAGTCTATTAAGCCTACTTGTTCTGGAGAGCATCGAACAAAGCTCCGAAGGAAAAAATTGGATAAAATAAATGCTTTTGATTCTCTAATGTGTTTTGAGCCCTGGCCAAGGACTCAGATGGTTTCCCTAAGAATTACGCTCGGTTGTTTGCAGGGAAATAGCTCTTTACATTCGAACAATCTTTGGGGCTGGTGAAATGCTTCCCAGCTGTTGCCTGCTCCATTCAGATGTCACTTTTGGGGCTTAGAGAAGCGTTTCCCGGTCACAGATGCAAAGGGGCTTGTTCTTCAGAGCGCTTAATATTAAGCAATAGCCCTTAAAAGAGGGGTTAGGTGGTGCACAGATCCAGAACTGTCTCTGCAGCAGGGATTTTGCAATCAATCGCTGAAGGGGAAGATGCTGCTGGCAAGGAGGACCTGCTCCCTTCCAGCAAGGACCGGCAGGGTTTGGTGGCCTCGGGGACACGAGCTCGGCCAGCTGGGCCTTTCGGGACACCACGATTCAGCCCTGAGGATATTGCCCCTTAGGGCAAGCTCTGGACACGTCTGCTTCGCGTTCTCCTTTTGGAGGATAGAGCTTCGCTCCTCCTTCCCTCCGCTCCAAACCCTTTTGCCAACATTTTTCCTGTTTGCAAAGGAGAGCAAAAAGGATTTCTTTTTGGGGGGAGGTGAGCGATCATCTGGACGGTTCTGGGCCTGGGATACAGGGATGGGGATGCTGGCAGCTCCATCGCGCGGCAGCTGATGGTTTTGTGATGCGGCCCGTGCAACATCCCATCTGGGAGCGAGCCGAGGCCAAACTCACCCACTCACATATTTTCCAGAGACGTGTGACTGCACATGTGTTCGGAGGACAGGAGAAACCTGGGGAGGAGACAACCTTGCAGCTCTGCAACGCCTGCCGGCCCCCTTGGAGAGCCCTTCCTTGTGCTGGAGCCGTGGATGTTCCCCATGGGAGCCATCCTCGGTTTGGACCCTGCAAAAACGGGAGGGAAATGCAACCCCCCCAGAGCAAAGTGCCCCAAAACACGCTCCATCAGCCTCCCAAATAGCACGTGCAAGGGAGGAAGCTGTGCTGGATGGCCACCACGCCATGGACCTTCTCCTTGCACCCATGCAGACCGCAGTGCACGTGGGTTTTCATGCTCTTCCGTGACCACTTGATGCCCCAGGCTGCTTCTGGCACGTGTTTTAGGAGAGCTTCAGAGCTACAAAGTTGAGTCTTGCTGGAGAACGCAGGGCCTTGCTGCTGAAGAGTCCAGATGGAGCTGGAGAGAGGCCTTGGCAAGCGGTTTTATCACCTCTACTCATCTCGGGGGCCGGCTGCCAGACTGCTCAAAGGTCAGGGAATTAGAGATGGATGTGAGAGGAGTATCGTGTGCATCTCTCGCACTGTTATTGTGGAAAAATGTTCTCGTTCATCCATTTCATTTTACACCGGGGTATAGCCTGGCTAGCCTGAAGTTGGCGGTGACCTGTTCTTCAAGCGCCAAGGCTCTTTTACACACATGCAATAAAATAAATCACTCCAACGAGTCACATTTCAGCTTAGTCTAGCCCTGCTCCTTGGACCAAGAGGCTGGAGCCCGGATCCGTTCCTGGGGGGATGCAACCTGCGAGCTGGTCCTGGTCTGTGCACGTGGGTGCTTGGCAGGTTGCTCTGCCTCCTAGGTTAGATTTTATAGCCCTATTTCTTCAAGTCGTTAGAAGCCCCCTGCACTCTTTCCTTGCTCTGAAGCCCAAATAAACCCTTCTGAGATGATCTTTGCATGTGGAAAACCTATCCAAGGGACAGGCCAAAAGACTGATATCAAAAGACTGAGGGCACTCAAATGGGCAACTAGCCAGGCTAAGCTGCAAGCCACTCACTTGAGGGACCTATTGGCTCTGGATTTGATCTGAATTTGCAGGAATTGCAGCCGTTTTGGCCCGTGGTGTAAGCGGATGAACAAGGGCTGGCTGCAGAAATGCAAGAAAAGGCAATTTTGCAGCCCAAGCTATAAAAGCCTCCGCGAGCTCCCACCTTGTCACCTTGCTACCAACCGTGGCCGTGCGCTTCTTTGCCCTGCATTAGATAAAAAGCTGCCACGAACACCTGGTTTTCCTGAAATCATCCCTTCCGACCGTGATAGTTTCAAGGCTGCAGCCATTAGGACGTGCAGTCCCCAGCTACTGCAGGCCAGCTCACTAAATAATGAATTTCTCACGCTCCGCACTAGGCTTTTCCAGTCCTTAAAGCTCATGGATTTCCATATCAGGGCCAGATACGTCCCTGTTTTTCCATGATAGCACTTTTGACCTGCTGTGGGAAGCGCTTTCCCTTCGCATACCACTCATAAGCTTCTTGACCTAGCCCTGGTTTAACCCGTCTCCTTGAGAGCTTAGCACTAACTCAGCCACCTTTGCACCAGCATCCTAAAGGTCCAGCTCTCAAATAACTTATTGGCTGGCTCTGAAATCCCGTAATTCCTTTTTTCTTCTTCTTTTTTGCAGCACTCTTCCAAATACCCAGCCTGAGATATTCCTGGCTTGCTGAAAAAGCAGCAGCAGCGCCCATTACTAAAACGATTTTGCGGCTTTTTCGGCAGCAGCAGTGAGAGTCAGAAGAGCGTTTTCACTTCTTGTGCGGTGCCTCGTGCACGAGGAGGCAGCGGCCCTGGCCGTGCAGATGTGCTGGGGCTTTCTGCCGCGTTAACGGTGCATGAAAGTGGCTTCTTGGCGCGCACGGGGCGCAGAAACGGGCTTTGATGTCTGCGGCATCTGTTTCCCGATGAGGTTGTGCTCTGAGCTCGTTCTGCAACGATGCCAACGTTTCCTGCAGCTTTGGGCAACGCCTGGGGAGCTCGCGCTATTAATTGGACATTAAGTGCCCTCGTCGGAGGCTATTGCACGTTGTATTAATTACCGGGCGGCTAATAACAACCTTCTGCCCCTGGTATTTATAGAATAATAAAACCTATCCATGACACTGGCCTCACATCTGGGGAAACTGGCAGCCACATTTTCGTTTGCCTCCCTTTTCCCGGGCGCGCTAATAGCTTGCACATTGCCAGGGGGACGGCTGCGGATCTCGGCGCGTTGCGGACGCCTCGCCAGCGGCTCCGGAGAGGAGATTTGCACTTCAAACAGCCCCTTCCAACAGGCCCTGGCACGCGTGGCCCAAATAGGGAGCCGCAACCTCGCAGCCCGGCCCGTTGCTCTGCCCGGGGTTGCAGTTGCTCTCTCTGCTTTCTGGGGCTGGTTCATGGGCTAAAAATGTCCCGTCTGTCCTGCTGGCTTCACTAGTAGGGATGGGGAGATGCTCTGGTCCTCTCTCCTCCCACGAACAGTCACTGCTGTCACTGAGGCCTCCATTCAGCTTCTCTTTCTGGAGGAAGTTATATCACCCTCCAGGAATTGCTTGGCCAATGCAAGGAGATTAAGGTAGGTCCCCCTGGTAATCATCTTGGGCGGCGGGCCAGCGTCCCCCGCGCTATCAAAGGCTCTCTGTGCTCTCCCGTCTTATCGCCGGGCTGATGTCATGCGGCCTCCAAAGCGGGAGCCACGGAGGAACCAAGCAGTGCCGTAATCCCCTCGTCTCGCGGCCCAAAATCCACCCGTTCCTAGGGAAGAGCTTCTCACAGGCGCTCAGAAGGCTCCTGTGTTAGATCAGCTGCCTGAAATAGCCAGAGAGCTGCATAATGTCTCTCCTCCCTCATGCTTCACCTGAGCCTCCTGGTGCCTTCAAGGGATCAGATGGCCTCAAAGCTCTCCGAGGAAGCCCGTGAAGAAGAGCTGACCGTTGTGGTAGGATGGCCAAGACATCAGACCAATGTCTGGGAGACAAACATCTTCTTGGAGCATCTCCAGTGTTCCCGTTCCAGGCATGGAGAGCCCCGTGTTGAGGCTTTCGGCCTAGCCATGGCAATCGCTAGATTGGATGGGGACAAAGGCAAGTTGGTCCTTTGAGGCATCCTGCCCAAAATCCTCTTTCATCTCATCCGCTTCCCGACGCCTTCCTCCTCCGCACACACTTGTCACCACTTTCTTCTCCCAGCTCCGGAGACATCTGCTCTGCCCATGGCCTATGGAAATGCTGCGGGGAGGGATCCCTCGTCGGGAGCAACGTCGTAGCGCTCGCTGCCTTTAAACAATAACTTCTGAAAACATCTGAAACGGACATAATTCTCCTTTTCAAGAGCCCTATCGGAGCAGCTCCCCAAATGCTTGGCTCTGGCTTCAAAGTTGGCGTTTCGCTATAAATAAATAACATTTCATTAAAAAAAAAGGAGCAAAATTAGCCAAAAAAACTTATACAAGCAGAAGCTTAACCAATGCCAGATAACGGGGCAATATGGATTTTTATTTTTATCCACATGGACCCATGTGCTCCTTATCTCCCGCTGTAATTTATCCTTATAAATTAGGCTCATGATATTAAAAGAACATTATAGAATTTACCTACCACAGCGAAAGGCCGTGGAGTTTCATCAAGTGCTTTGAGATCCTTAGATGAAAGGGATGGCGGCCTTGACCACACAGCCTGTTGCTTCCAGTTAAACACGCACGCGTGCCTTGCTGAGCAGCAAGGATGTGTTTAAGGATGAACCTGAATTGGCCCCGTTCCTACACCAGGAAGCCCGTTCTGCTTTGCCCCTTATGCCTGAAATGCCACGGCGCAGAGGAAATCAAGTTTTCAGCAATTCCCTACACATTTGCTCGCTTTCTCCCGATGCGAAGCAGCCCCTCTAGTCTGGCCTATCTGGAATTGGGCTCTGACATGGTGTTGGGTGGAAGCTGCTCTTCTCAAGGAGGTCTTTGGCACGTTACGGGTGTCCAGCGCCGAGTTCAGCCGAACTCTGAGCCTATTAATCCTTTGGATCAGCTAAATACTTGGTGGAAGCCACATGTTTTTACATCTTTATCTGAACTCTCTTAGTGCAAAAAAACCACCTTTTTCCTCATCTTCTCAAACTCTTGGGAGAAATTTGACAATTGCTTTAATTGCCCCAGCCTCATATACCCGCAGTGTCCCACAGGAAGGGGACAAACTCTTCCACGTATCCAGCACAGCCATCCCAAAACCACTTCAGGAAAGCCAAGCACCCCCGGACTGCGCTTTGCACCTTGCAATGGTCGGTCCCGCTCATCTGGCAACAGGATTTCTCTGGGAAATCCTGGGAATTTTAACCCCATCCAGATGCCAGCGTGAAATGTATACATCGCTTTCTACCATGCTGAGTTCCGAGGAAAGATATAAGTAGTTCCTAACTGCAAACATAGCTCCATTTATTAGTAGCCGAACCGCAGGGATGTGAGTGGCATCCTCTGCAAGCCGGGATCTCGGCAAAGCTGCCCCAAAAATGCCGATTTCTGCCTCGGGCGGGTGCTCTGTGCGTCTTTCCTCCTCTTATTCCCCGAAAATCGAACGTGGTGTCGCGCTCGAAGCGCCGACGTCACTTGCCGAGCATCACTAAACGCTGGGGATTTCCAGTGACTCATAGCGAGGACCAGAAACGCTCGAAGATGTTGAGGAAAAGCACGCGGAGGCCAAGGGGGCTGGGTTTACCTGCTGGCCCCTGCTTCTCGGGCTTGCCTTGTGCCAAGTTGGGTTTTTCTCTGAAAAAAAAAATAGAAATAAATCACTCTGGAAGGTTTCTTAGAGAGCAATAATCCCGCGGGCTCCCCGGGGCCCTTTGGCTCCCTTGGCCGGGCGCACGAGCCGGCGGAGCGCGCATCCCCGCTGCAACATCTTGCATTCGTTACGTGCTTTTCTGATGAGCTCCGACTCATATTTCATATCGTTTTCCCCCGCCATCCCGGTCAGGAGAGCCGCGTTTGTCACATTTACCGAAGGCGAAAGTCCAACCATGTTTTATTCATTAGCCGTCCCCCCGCTTCGCTGCGTCTCGGCCAAAAGCACCTGCAAAACATTTCGGAGCGAGGCCGGAGCAGCGAGGCTTCATTAGGCATGACACTTTCTCCCGGGCTCGGAGGAGGAAGCTACATTTTATCCCTGAACTTTGGGGCTGTAAAAGCACTCTGAGATCATCACCTTGTAAGAAGGCAGCCTCCAAAGACCTCTCGCCTCGTCTCGGCAGGGGGATAGAACGGATCCGGGCACTCAGGCGGCCAAGAGCATCGCGGTGTGACGGGGCTCTGACAGTTCCTTTGAGTCCTTCTATGCCCGTGGCATCCAAATCAGAGTGTTTTAGCTCCTCCTGACTTTGTACTTAGGTGAGACACTATCAAGAGCCTCTACAGGGTGGTTTTGCAAAGCCGCCCTTTGCCCCACGTGTTGCATTTAGTTCGCTGCAAATAATTGCGTTTTTTTGCATGGTGGCAGTGGGAAACCTCCTTTTTAGCCCCCTTTTGCTTGGGAGGTGGCCGAGGAGGGCGTTTTGCAGGGCCTCTGATTAGCCCCGTCCCCGGGGGCATCGTGGAGTTTTGCTTTTAACCCCTCTTTGCTCCCTGCCCTTCCCGCCGCATCCCCCGGCGCGGCCTCCCTGCCCTTTCCTGTTATTGTCCTGCCGGCCTCCGATAAGATTAAATACATTAAATACGTGCCCTTCCAAAAGGGAAAAAAAAAGGGAAAAAAAAAGCCTTTTTTTCTCCCCTCTCCTCCCATATTTTATTGTTCTTCAAAGCATTAGGGAAGAGCAGATCCTGCAAGAAAACTCCCGCTCTCCGAGGAGGAATAAATACCCCAGAGCTTGATTTTCCCTGCTATGGAAAGGGAACAAAAAAGCCCCCATTTGGTAAAAGCAGATGCAAACCCGAAATATGCTCTGCTTTTGCAAGTGATGAGGGGCTCCGGACTTGCAATTGCAAAGGGTGCAAGTGCATTAAAATCCCTGGCTTCCCTCTTGACCCATCTCTCCCCTTCCCCTCGGGTAAAAAAGCAAAAAAAAAAAAAAGATTACCGCAGAGCCAACACCTAATACTCCCCAGAGCATGTTCCGAGCTTGACAGCCTTCAATAGGTTAATTTTTCAAAGCGGTAAGCTGATATTTCTGCATAAAATGCACATCTGCAGGGTAAATGCTATTAAGTGTCGGTGAATTATGGTCCCAGCGTACAGATCACTTGAGCCTTAATGCTACAAGCACCTTAATGTTTTCTTGAATGAAGTTTCTGCTAATTGCTTCCATATGATTTCTGTTTCTTTTTTCTTTTCCTTTTTCCTCCCTTTTTTTTTTTTTTTCGCTGCAAAGAGCAAGGGAGGAAACTGCAGGATGGGGCTTGGGAGGCCGATCTGACTTAAACGTCGGCATTTGAAGGGTTATAGGCCCAAAGTGCCTATGAAGGGGTTAAGTCTTGGCTCTATTGGGGATTTCCCTTGGATTCATTGGAATTGAGGTTACTATCCCTGATGAACCCCCCATGTGGATGTAGGACAAGGAGGGAGAAGGTGCCATGTCTTGTTTTGGCATGAAGCACCCCAAAATAGAAAGCCCTTGGGTAGGGAGAAATGCAGGGGGCAGCCGAGATGTTGCAAATCTCCTCTTTTTTGGTGAAAAAGCAGGGATTTGGGGTAGGAGAAGAGGTGATGCAAAGAGTCACCTTGAGAAAGCAGGAGACGGATGATAGCTGGATAGGTAGACGGTTGTAAAACAACCCCAAAAAGACAACTTCTTGCAAATTTTTGCAAGACCTGAAGCTCATCCATGTTGCCCAGGAGTCAGGTATGTAACAGGGATATCAGGGAAAGCCTTGGATGCCCTAATTCCTCCGCTTCAGCTTTCCAGGGAAGTCCAAGGGGATTTGGGAAGGGAATTGCTCAGACGTGTTTTGAAGAGCTGGAAACCCGATGAGCATAAAGCTTTGTCCCTCGGGGAAACAAAAAGAGCTAAAAAATGTATGTAAAAAAAGCCAGATTTGGCCAAATTGTTATGCAGGATTTAAAAACTGTTGCACTAAAGCATTTGCTGAGCGTAGATGTGCTGGAATAGATCGGAAAAGCCGTTGCTCCAGGGAATCCCCGGGATTTTAGAGGCAGGGACTGCAGGTGGCATGAAGCTCCCATCCGAAAACTTCCCCTTCCCGTTGCCCATGGAGGGAGCACGGACACGGTTGGGGAGGTCGTATCCCATCCGCTTCCTTGGGGAAATACTGGATAATGCTGAGGATCAAGAGGAAACCCCTGGGATGTTTCAGCCTTCTGCAAGGCCCGGCCTCCTTCCAGCTCCGGAGGCTGCACAAAAGGAGGGATTTTCCTGGCTCTCCTTGGGGCTTGGAAGCTGGGATGAGGAAAAGAGCCTAAGGAGAGTCTTCCTGCAGCATCCCAAGCTGGCGGTGCAGCAAAATGTGTGGTTGCTGATGTGATTTGCTGTGCTGGGCCCTAAATGCTGGATTAAATTGCCCCAAGATGGGTTGCAATTTCCCTAGATTTACTTCTCCTTCCCAGTGGGGACATCTTGGCTAGGCAGGATCCAAACATCTCCCTCCTTTTGGGGCCTTAAAAAGGCGACGTTTTCCCTTGGAGAGCCACAAGAGCAGGGAAACGAAAGGGATTTTTTGGGGGGAAAAAAGGAGTTTTTGGCAGCCGGCCCCTGCTCCGAGTATTGGAGCAGCCGGTGCTTTTGAAGGGCTGCACTGCCATCTCCAGGTCTGTCCGTGCAGCTGAGACACGGCTCCATCCACAGCGGGTGTGTTAAACATAAAATGGGATTTTTATGTATTTTCCAAAGGGTCTGGCTGTTTTGGGGAGCGGGAGGTTGTGCTGGGGCCGCCTGGTCCTTGGCCGGAGGTGGTGGGAGAGGAGCTTTGCTGGGAGGAGGTGACGGAGCATCCCGCAGGGATGCAGCAGCTCGGTGCACCCATGAGATGGCACTGGAGCCATCTCCATGGCTTCAACCCGGCCTTGGTGGCACATGGGGCCTCTCCGGAGCACCCAGGCACGTCCTCACCCCTCAATCCCAGCTCCAGGGAGTGTGGGGACGCTCATCCCTTTGGATTGGGTTTTATTTGGGCCTTTCGCCTGTGTTGGATGCAAGGGAACCATCCTCACCCTGATCAGCCTCGGTCCGGACGGTTTGGGTAGCAAACACATTCTTAGGGGACTTCTGGGCTATTTTGTTCAGGTTTTGGCTCTCCCCTCCCTTTTCCTAAGGTCTCGTTTGCTCCAAAAGCTCCTGAACAGGTTTGCAGAGCCCCAGACCCTCCTTTCATCCCGGTACTTGAGGATGGGGTGTCCCCGCTTCCCGATCCTGGGTGATTCCACTGGGTTTTGTTTTCCTCTCCACATCCCCAGCAGCCCCACGCAGTTTTCTTGCACATCAATGCAATGCATTTTTCCCCTTCAAAGTGCATGCATATCATATATATAAAATATATATATACATCTATGCAACTGGGGTGCCCTGCAAGCGGAAAATCAGCAAGGAATATCTTGGCAGAGAAGCTTTTTTCTTATTATTCTTATTGTTTACGAGGAAGAAAACAATTAAAACTTCCCTTTAGAAAAACTGCACGAAAGCGGCGCCCGCTTTTAATCTGCAGCCTTCAAAAGTTTCTTGGAAAGCTTAATTAAATGGTAATTCATCTGTGCATTGGCTCTGCCTTGTGAAGCCTGATAATGCCGGAGTCTTAATTAAAAAAAACGAATGCAGCTTTTAGTTTTTATTCTGCCAGTTCAAGGGGAAAAAAAAATCACCAGCCGGCGCTGTCAATAGAGCTGAGAGATGACTTGACGTTGCATTGATTTTGTGCTGTTTGAATTCCCGGTGTTGGTTTGGGTAATAATCGTGCAAAAAGTGATGCTGCTTTTTATTTATTTATTTGCTCTTTGGGGCGAGACAGAGCCACAGGCCCTGGAGGGTCTTTAAGGGCCGTAAATATTTCGTGGGGAAACTGGGTGCCTCCTCGGTGCCTTCCTTTTTGCATGATAATTCTCATTTTGTATATGAACAGGAGCGGGGAAAGATGCTGGGCCGGTTGGAGCCCCAAATGGGGTGGAAATAGGGAATAAACGCCAGGAAAAAGTCAAGGAAACCCTGGGCAGCGGCCATGCCCCGGCATGTGGAAATCTTTGCCCGCTGGAATCGCTCCCTTCCCGGTTCCAGACAGTGACAGAGGGGCCTCTTTAATGCTAATTAATGCAATGACACAACAAATTAATACTGCATTAGGCAAAGCTGTTAATTATACCCAAATAAAACAAGCAAAAAAAAGGCAATCAGAGCCAGGAGAAGTGACAAGTGGCACTTGGCTTCCTCCTCGCCGTCCTCTGCAAACACCCAACTTGGGCTCCCGGCATCCCAGGTTCTTTGCAACGGGATTTCTGTTGGAAAACAGGCTGAAACGGAGCAGAGAGCAAAGCCAGGCGGGACATGTCTCGTGCCTCAGTTTCCCCACCCTGGTGCTCATGATACCCACTTCAAAAGTGGCTTTTTGCATGATAAACTCCTCTATAAAGTGTTTATTTTTCTATAACAGCCCAACAAAAAGCCGTCAGTGACAACTTGGACCTCATTTTTCCACTCCCCCAAAAAGCAAATGCACCCGAAGAGGTTAAAAAGCACCCTTGCCAAACTGGGATTAAATGGGGCTAATATGGGATAAGTGACTGTTCAGCCTAATAACAGGAGAGAAAAATGGCACGGCACGTTATTTATAAATAATAAAGCATAATTTATTAATAATCCTGAATTGAACAAAGCGTCTGTGAAGCTTAATTAATTATGGCTTGCAAAGTGCTTTGCTGACTCCTGCATAGGAGTTGCAACGCAAGTAAAAGATACAGCAAGGGATCCACACTGACCTTGGCATCTCCAAGGGCAGCCCACGGATTCATCCCCTCTGGAAAGGAGGGAAAATCTGGGAAAGGCCCTTGCAGCTCTGGGACTGCTGGATAACTTCCCATCTGGAAAAGGCACCGCTGGGAAAGATGTCGTGCTGGTATTCATGGATGTGGGAGCAACCCGGCTTCAAATTTAGCTTTGGCCCATTCTGAAACTGGGTGTTTCCACCTTGCCGAGCAGCACCATGGTCTTTGGCTCCCTTTTTATATATATATATGTATATATTCTGAGTGCTTTTTAAAGTGCCAGCGTGTTCTTTCGGAGTCATATTAACCACGCAATAAATTTGCATAATGTGGCTCCATAATGTTTAATCAAAGCCTCTCCGGAAAGCGGTTATTGCCCGGGAGCTCTCATGAATTCCTGCTATCGCCTCCGCGTTAAATACTAAAGCGGTTCGGGGTGTCCCGGGTACTAATTGCCCATGTCGGGGAGAAAGGGGTGAAAGAAGAGGGGGAAAAATGGGGAAAAGCAGGAAAGAGCCCCAAAAAGCCGCCTAGGAGGCAAATTCTGTAAGGAATTAATTCCAAGTGGCGCCACGAGGGTCTAATCCTGCCTCGTTCCTATTGCAGCATCCGTAAGGAGAAGCGTGGAGAGATCCCGGGCATGTGGAGCATGAGAAATCGGATATTCCCGCAGGCAAGACTTATCCGCCCTTGATGGATCTGGTTGGACCTGGGAGAGCCAATCCCTGGAAGCCTAAAGGTTGAAATGCCTTAAAAGTTTAAATATTACAAAACGCACCGATTTATTACACGGAGTGACCTTTAAAACTTGTCTCATTAAACTACATCTCCCGGCCCTTCTGGGCCTCGGAGCCAGCGGAGATGAGGCCGGGGAGTTCAAAGCAATGAGCAAAAATGGTTAAAAAATGTCACTGCTTAGGCTCTTTTCCGGCAAAACCCAAAGCTGCACAAGGAAAAGAAGGACAAAGAAAAGTGTTAATTGCCCTTTGGGCCTCCTCCGGTGTCTATAATCATTTCTCCTGTCTCTAATGCTAATAATAATGTTTTCTGCCGCTGGTTTTGCCTTTCTTTTTGAGGAATTGTGGGCAAGAAGAAGAGGGAAGACTTATTTGTGATATCCAGACCGTGCACTTTTCCCTCCTGCTTTTGGGAGACTTTGGGCCAAGGCTGGATTTCTAATTTTGCCTTGAACTTGGGCATCCACCTCTTTGGATTCCCCCCTTTCCAGCGGCAGATGGTGCAGACCAGGACATCTCCAGCCTCCTGGAGAGCCAGGATGGAAGTTTCCTCATGGATCCCTGGGGCTGAAGCTCCACTGGTTTTCCATGGTCCATATTTCCTCCCAAAACTACTTTCTGCCCCAGCAGAAACCCCAACATGTCCCCAGATGCCCATCGTGATGCCACCATGAACATCTCTGCTGAGGTTGGTGTGGCCCAAAATAACTCCCCACCTCCCTCCGAGCCACTCCAGTCTGCAGCTGCTTGTTTGATTTTGAATTATTCTTCATTAAATTTAAGGCAATTTGGGAAAAAAAAGGGGGGGGAATGAGGGGGGCTGATGGCAATTTGCTCTGCTTTGTAATTAGAGCTGGTGATTAGATGGAGCTTTTCCTTTAAAAAAGAGGGTGGGGGAGAACCAAAAAAAATAAAAAAGAGGACTGAAGAAGGGCCGCCAAAAGAGCTCAAAGACTAGAATTAAACAGATTATATCTCATTACTCTCAAATGGAAAGTTCCAGCTTATTAGAGCAGTTGCATCTGCAGCTGAGCAGGAGAGGAAGCAAATTCCCCAGGCTCCAGCCGGACCGTGGCGTCCGGAGCCGCGTCCGTCCTCGGCCTTGGTAGCGATGCAACAAATTCACGGAGAAATGCTGAACTCTTTGCAGTGTGTCCTTGCCTGTTTTTCTAGTTTTTTCCCCCTAAAACACGTTTTTCATTAGTGGGGAGCTGGGATTATCAGGTGGTGGTTGCGGATTTGCAGCGTGCATTAAGCACGCCAGCAGCCTTAATGGGCTCCAACAGGGATGCACGCCCTGGGCTGGTTAAAAACCCCCTAAATTTCCAAATTTCTTCAATAAAGGGGTCACAACCACCCCTACATGAGCCCCTTCTTGGGGACAAGAAGCTTTGCACCCCGGCTTGTCACCGCAACAGCCTCCACCGCTTGTGCCACCTCCTGACTGAAGCTCCCATTAGCCCTCCTTTCCCTTTTCATTTATTTATTATTATTATTTCTTCTGCTCACAGCCTCGCTAGCCTTAATTTGATTTTTTTCCCCCTTTTTTTTTCCTTGAGCTCTGTCACCACTGCTCTCGTTTAATAAGTAGTTAATCAATTCTACCGAGTCGCTGCAGCCCCGCTGCTCCCGGCCGTGCTCCGACGCGATGCTCTGATTAATTTTCCCCCCCTTCTCAGCATTTGTTTGCCAGCAGTTCGCTCGGATAACTTGCCCTGTGGGGGCTCGGGGAGCTGGAACACGGATGTTGTCCGCTGGCCATGCCCAGATCCCCTGTGGTACAGAAGTTAATCACGAAAGACTAATGTGGAGACGTATCCCCAAGCAAGGAAAAATGGGATGGGGGAAAAGCATAATGCTGCCTCCCTCTTTTGGAGAGACTTTCCAAGTGGGAAAATGTGAAATTGGTCAACTGAGTTGCTCCCTATTATTTGGAGTAACTTGGAATGACTTGCAATTTGATTTCTTTTTGCTTTTCCTGGGAATTCATATTCTCCTGGCTCTCCGGAGGCTCCTCCTTATCCGTTCCTGTTGGCTGTAATTAAAGACAATCTGCAAAAGCAAAGATTTCTCTCCAAAGCGGCTCCCAGGGGCTCGGATGCCTTCTGGATAGATGGAGGTCACGGTTTCCTTCCCGGTGCCGCTGGATCCGCGTGCGAATGCCGAGGATTGGACAGTGAGCGGCAGGGACGAGCCGCCCCGGTCACCGGATCGCGCTCATTCCTACAAGGATCATCTCCTGCATCGTTATCCGGAGCGGAGAGGGAAGCGCCTTGACCTCCGTGGTCTCTCCGAAGCGTCTCGGCCTCTTCCACTTGCAATTATCGTGTCAATATTTTGTCCCCGGTGCCGCTGCCAAGGTCCCCGCGGTGCCACCGGGGCCGGAGCGAAAACCTTCCCGTTCGGAAAGGGAGTCAACCCGGTTGCCGCGCACAAAGACGCTGCAACGGTAATAAATTGGCTTGTCAAAGAGGAGGGCAGCTCCGCTATTAATGGAAATAATAGTAGATTACATGGGCTTTTGTCACACAATATAATCAAAGGCAGGATCAAAGGGAGGGAATCTGGCAAATGGGTAGCAGGGAAGACATGCTAATGAGATAAAAAACGCTAGCCTTGCCACCTCTCGGAGCTTCAATCGAAGGATAATTGATACTAAATAATGTAATTTTGAGTGCTGGTGGAATGCACTTAAAACCAGGAGACAGGGCCATGGAAATGTTTTAGTTTTTATGCTACTTCGCTGTCATTTCCATCATTTTTTTTCATGTGATTGCGTGTGTGGGAGACACAGGAGGAAGACAGAATAAGCTCAAAAAATCCCCAGTCTTGGCAATGGGATGGGTTCCTTGCACAGCTTTGACTTGAGGCTGCCAGTCCCATAGGTCTGCATCCGAACTGGGATTTCTCCGCTTATCCGTGTTTGAGTTTCCGTAGTGGGACGAATCCTTCCCAGTGCAAAGGCTCTTGAATCCCAAGGAACCCGGGATGAACTAGCCAGGGAGCATCTGCAGCGCATTAGCAGATGGAATGAGGGACGTTGTAAAGCAATTTCCAAAGGTGGGAATATTAAAGAATGTGGCTAATGATGAGCAGCGACATCAGCATGGGGTGCTTCTCATCATTGCAGCTTATTTCTGAAAAAAAAGAGAATTCTTCGGTGGTTGCAGCTTTTTTTTTTGCTTGAAACTTCCTTGTGGCAAAATTAATCAAATCAGAACATTCCCCAGAAAGTTTTTGTTTTGCTTTTTTACTGCAGTGAGTCCAACTGAGCAGCTTCCCAGCAGGAAGACGACTCTTCTGCACCACAGAAAATAAATAATGAAAAAGAAAGGATCTCTTCTCTTGCGTTTCCAACCGCGCTGGGCTGACTGGTGCCAAAAACAATTACCAAAGGCTAAATTAAGACTAATTTTGCCAGATCTCTTCTGAGGAGACTTGGAACCGCTTCTGAACGTAAGGATGCCCCAAGGGATTGGAGAACACGGGAGAGATCCAAGTGCGTGCCAGGGTGTAATGTACAGCTTGGATATTGCCTCAAAGGTCTACGGCAGCGTGAGGAGGAGGAGGAGAGAGAGCAGATGGATTCCTGCTGGGTTGGACGCCCAGAAACACCAGGAAAGTCTGAATTTTGGAGCAGGTGCGCCCAAGGCTGATTACCATCTTCAACGTCGGAAGCCAAGACGGGCTTTACAGCTGTGGGAAGACTTTACTGGAATTTAATGAAGCCAGAACTCTTCAGACTCGAGTCCAGGCTGGCAGGCAAGCTGCTTTCATACAGGATCCGTGTTTCAGAAGCTTAGGCACTGGCAAAGTCCACCTGCGACTAAAGACGGAGAGGAAAATGGGTTCTGAGATGGGATCGGGTTCACCCGCTTGACCTTGGGATAGTTGACATAGAGCAAAGCCGGTGTCAGGAGTTCCTCACTTCTGGATAGCGGGACCGCGTTCCCAGGACTTCTCTTTATAGATGTTTTCGTCTCCTTTCATCAGGAAAAAAGGCAGGTGAAATGATCCCGGGAGGCCCTCGCGCTCCGCGGAGGCGACGCTGCCGATGCGACGCGCCAGCGCGCGGGTGCTCGGGGAGCGTGTGAGCATCAGCATCTCTTCACATGAGACGCCGTGGTCAAGGTTGGACCCACGCTCAAGCAGCTGCATTTCCCCTACCAGAAGGATTAATTTCCTGGGCAGGTGATTAGAGGGTTCTGGTTGTTATGGGGATGACGAAGGCAAACGAATGACGACGGCGCAAGCAGGGGATGGCTCCCAACAGTCTTCTTTAAAATTCTTCCTCCGCTCCCTCTCCTGTCCCTTTAGTTGACCTCTCTGAAGCAAAACAGCAGCACTGCAACTCAATAAGGTGGAAGTCACATTTCAGTGGTGTAAAAACAACGTGGCTGATGTCTTCCTTGTGTTGTTCTTGTCTATACAAGGCTTCGGTGGTGCCTTGCATCGAGAATGAGGTTTTTTTTAATTTTTTTTGGTCTACCTGATGGTATTTCCTAATAAATTTACTGCTGTCTAAGGGGGAAAAAAATGCCTGGGTCTCATTTTCTTTTTTTTTTTTATTATTTGCTTTATGAGCGGAGCTAAGAGCTGGAGGACAATACGTGCCACTCTGGCTATGCTTGAGCAGAGGCAGAGAAACCGAGGCGAGAACATTATATAACTTGCCTGTGGTCATACAAGTGATGTGTTGCCAGGCCAAGGCTACACGAGGTATATTTAGAAACGAGTTAAATAGAGCATTGAGCCGCCTGGGAGGGAAGTGAAGGCTTCAGGTCTCTTTGAAACCGGGCACGTGGGCTCAACGTGGCCACCCGCTCCCAAGAACTTCACTGAGGTCCTTTGGGTTCCTCCTCAGAGCCTCTCATTTGGAGCAAGATGGTCTCTCAGCATCAGTCTCCAGGGCCTGGTTTACCCACTCATTCCCTTTTTTTTAGCGTTCCTGTTTGCTGGTTTCTGTGTGAGCCCGTGTTTTATTGAGCAAGTGGTTGAGAACTGCTCTTCTCCAGCCCTTCGTTAGAGCTGGGGTTGCACTTTCTGAAGGTCTCCCTCAAGGCTTATTACTGCTGGAAATCATATGGTTATTGCTAAGGCCTGAGAACACATTCTCTGATTCCCCTTTACTGCAGAGATGCTCTGTTTACCATGGATTTTCCTTCCAGACTTGTTTTCCTCCGGCCTTCAGATGGATAGAGAAAGAACACTTGAATTTTCTTTCTTGGCTTCATTGATTAGCGGGTTTTTTTGGTTTCGTTGCATTTTGTTAAAAGCAAATGCAGAGAAGTTGGGATCTTCTGGGTTTTCTAAACGAAAAGGTCACATTAATTAGCCATCCTCATTACGGTGAGCGGCGCGAAAAACCAAGGAACGAAGCGGTCGTGTTCCCACCTCCGCGTGGGAGTTGGTGTGATGAGGATGCTCCAATATACATAATACAGGGCCTGTGATGGCTCACACAGGCTTGGGCTCTTCAGGCTTTTATGTAAACTGAAAAACATGTCACTTCTTCCCTTTTCATGGCCAGATTATTGTACCAGCTGGGGGACATCAAAGATTAACCCATGGAATACCGGACTCTGGAGAAAAGGTGCTCAGGAAAAGGCTCCTCTTTCCCCTCTAAAACCATGACCTAAAACTCTAAAAAAACCTCCTAAAACAAATATTCATCACAACTTCAGCTAGAAGAAAACCCAGAGCTTCCTTTACTTTTCTTCTTCTTTTCTATTTTTTTTTTCCTTTTAGATGAAATCTTTTGGCTCTGATCCTTGCAGGGAGAAGTCTCATTTGCTGAAGACCTGCACTGGTTTAAACAAGAATGAATCGAGGTAATAAATTGAACCCCCCTGTCGTTCATTGAACTGAGAACGCTTTTTTTTCCCCCTTCCAGCTGTTATAAAACAGACCAAAAGAGGGCTATTTTAGATCAATAATCTTTTTTTTCCCCCCCCTCTCCCTTGATATTCCAGGTCAGCTGGCAAATGGAGAATTATTCTTTACACTGTTCTAAAAAGCTCCCGTTATCACCCTTACGAGACATCCACGGGCCCCGGATAACGGCAACCATTTCGGAGCGAATGGGTAATAAAATAAATTGCGTTTCCAATGAGTTGGCATCGGTTTTGCCCTTGACGGTGCCGAGTTCCCCGTGGTCTCCCAGGAGCGGCGGTGCGGGAATTCGCCGCCCTCCGTCCTTGCTGCCTCCCTTCATTCCCTCTTTTCGCTCCGTTCCAGCCCAAGTTTTCCATGGAATTGCGGCCCGGAGTCAGAAATTCATTAACTAACTTTGCATTTTGATGCTGTACGTGGAAATGCCATCTGCTACCTAACGGCTGCGCTCGCTAAGCTGCCTAAATCCCACCGAATCCCGCCGATGTCGCTGAGATTGGTCCGTCCGCCGCTCGCTTTCCTGTTATTAGCAAATTAAGACACGCTTCCTGCTGTTGATTTGCTCGGCTAAAATACTGCAGCAGGAACAGAAATAACCCCATTACCGGGCCAGGATATAATTTAGCCGTAACGTTAATCTTCGCTGCGCTGAAACGGGATGTATTTTTGCATCTGTTGTCACTTCCCATAGCCCGGATTCCTAAAGCTTGGGAAATCTGTTTCCTGAGCAAACAGCTTCATTTAAGTCTATTTAGTTAGAAGCCCACAGGTGACTTGCTCTAATAGCTGTATTACAAGGTGTGTGCTTAAGGATGTCTTTTTGCAGAAGAGGGAAAAAGAGAAAAATCGGGTTTGACAGGGAGAATCAGTGCATTTGAGCATCCTTCCATGCTGAACGTGGGCCAGGCTCCCTGATAGGGGCATCTCATGCCATGAGGAGCAGCACAGAAGTCAGGATGGGCTTCACATCGCTTGACACAGAGCAGCCGCCTCACGGTAGAGACCCAAGATCGGGGTCATTGCGGAGACACCAGAGAAAAGTGGAAAATCCAGCGTGAGGGTTCGCTGATCCGGGTAGGGATTTGAAGGGTCCTTGTTGCTCTGTTGAGGCGTAAGAGGTTGGTAAAACATGAGTGGTGTTCTCCAAAAGAAGGGGATGTGCTTGCCCGTGCTTGCGGAGGTGAAAACTCAGTCACCCGCTCGCTGTAAGTGCTCTTTCCAGTCAGAGGAGGGAGATAAGGCGATTCATCTCCTCCTCGGAGAGGTCGTTGAGCTGCCCTTGGCCGCTGGAGCTTACAGCTCAGAGCTGGATGTCTATTTTTTAAGATGCCTCGAGGACAGGATTCATCCGACTAAGAGCAGGACGACGTGACTTCTGCGAAGGCCTTGGGAGAGATGTCTCCGCCGTGGTCCTGCTCCAGTCTTGACGCTGGGTATGACCTAGATGAGCACGTTGGGCTTGGAGAACCCACTCGGAGCCCGGAGCACCGTGGGGATGCAGGGATGCAGTCCCCGCTCCGCACACACGTGTGGTTCTTGGCAGCAAGCACCACTGTAATCAGATACGTAATCAGTCAACGTAATCAGATGAGGCAGCAGGAGGAAGGGCTGATGATGAGAAACGACCAAGAACGAGAGGCAAGTTGTGTGGAAACATGTGATGCCTCTTTTCAATCCACGAGAGCTGTCATCAAGCCCAGCTTTGATGGGACTTTCAGATGCGCTCACGGCTTTCGTCACCCCATCTCTCCATCTAGTCTTTGACCTAGAAAGTCCATCTGGGCTTTGGTTGCTTTGCTGTTGAAATTGGGGTGTTCGGCAGCAATTCTCAGTGCCCCCGAGCATGTACATGAAACCTGAATACATCTGCTGCAAGGGTTGGAGGCTTTTTAATTAATTTCCATTAAGTAGCTGAAGAGAAAGGACTAAGAGCAAAGCAAAGTGGCCAGACTTTGCCCTTGGAGGCAGAGCTGAGGTCAAAGCAACCTTCATCCTCCTGCCAAGAGCTGAACTAGCTAAAGATAAGAGGAAAATGAAGGACTTGGGAAAGCCCAGACCCTGCTCCGGGCATCATGGCATGGGTCATGCAGCGCAATTCAGCTCCCTTTCCATGGGCACCAGGGTGCCAACTTGCATCAGCCCTGCTGCTGCTGAATCCATTTGATTTATTTTATTTACATTTATCTATTTATTGCACGGCTGCTGCTTGCAGAGCCTCCTTGGGGGCTCCAGCTGAACTGTGAATCCGCGGGACGCCGGCGGATATTCCCGGCGCTCCGCGCAGCTGCTTCGCGGCTCCGGCGCCCTCGAGCAGCCGGACGGGAACGGAGCCATCGGATGCTCCCGGTGGGGCAGCCAGGGCTCCTCGGGAAGCAGGAGACGGGCACCGGAGCCAGCAGTGGCCCTGGGCACCCATCTGCCGCCTTGGAAAGCTGGCACTGGATGCCGAGCTGCCGGATGCAGCGGGGCCCAGGGGCTTGGCAGCAATTTGCTCCTTGCAAAAACCCCGGAAAACTCCAGGCATTCGGCCTGTCCATGGCTCACTGTGCTCCCATCCCTATGGATGCACCTTTTCCTGCTTTTTTTTTCCCAGCTCCTGTCTCCCAGCACCGATGGGAAGTTTAACTTTCCCGGCCCGCTGCTCTCACTGCATGTAAATAGCAAAAATGTAAAAATTCAAGCATAAAGCCTGTCAAGGCAACACCTTCTACCAGGATTAAATTGACTTTGAAAGTGTATGCTTTAAAAAAAAAAAGGCACAAACAGGCTAAAATCCCAAAAGGGAAAGAATTAATAACCACGGTATTTTCTAATAGGCACACGAAACAACTCCTTAAATCTAAATGAAATCTATATTGCATTCGTTTCCTATTTCTGAGCTGAGACGGGACGAGTTTGCATCCGCATTCATCCGGATTTCATGCTTCGCCTTTGAACCCGGCTTATCGGCGATGTTCACTTTCGGCTTCGCCTTACAGCGGGTTTTGAAACGCGAATCAAAGCGGCCGCCGCGAATCCGGCGCCCTCGTCCCGGCGCATCCCGAGGCGGCATCCCTGGAGCATCCGTCCCCGACGGATCGCGTCACCCCGGGGAGAAATTTCCCTTTTGGGGGCTTTGAAGGATGTTATCGGGTGAAGGTAAAATCAGACAGGCCCCACGATGCCGCGAGGAGCGTTCTTGAGGATTTATGCCCGTAGCGCGCGAAATCTGCGTCCGTGCCAACAGGTTTTCCATGAATTTAATGTATATAATCTCCCTTCCTCGCTGGGCTCGAGGCCGCAGCCCTTAATGATAAGGTGCCCATGTCACTTTTCCTCTAATAGACATATATATATATATATTTCTTCTTTCAGGTGAAAGAAGGCAAACAGCTCTTTTTTGAAATGACTTGCATTCCCTCCTTAGGCGACGCAAGGGAACAGCCCGGATCATCCTCGCGGCTTGATGCGCTCAGACCATTCGTCCCTCAAGGGCAGCAAAATCTCATCGTCTCTGCTCAGTGGGGCTGTCTCAACGGCTCTGTGTTTCAGCCTGATTTCCCCCGTCTTTTGGGCTGGAAAAAAGAAAATAGCGAGTTGAACGGGGAAGCGATGGAAGAGGGACCAACGGAGGAGGAACCGGCCTCCGTGTGGAGGCAACATGAACCTTTTACCCAGGGGAGAAGCTGGCAGGTTGGAGGCTACTAAGGTGCTTTCCAGCAAGCACATTTTTGGGGAAGATCTGTGGTGTTTTGGCACGTTATTGGGGAAGATCTGCAGCGTTTTCTTGCTCATGCGCCCTGGCCAATTGCTCATCTTCGCTCCGGGCTGCGGCTATAAATAAAGCCCAGGCTCCTGGGAGAAGCGACGGGTGACTTGGTTCCTCCTCCCTCTTCCAAGAGAGCAGAAGGAGAGAGGACAGTCTCAGAGGGAAGCAAGAGCCAAGCGTCACACAGCAAGTGCCATTTTCCGCTAAGGAACAGAGCTGCCACCTCATGCAGCCAAGGACAACGTGTTGGTCCTCAAGACCTTGCTTGGGCATCCGAGCCCGTCACCTCGGCTCGGTGGGTAGAAAACGGAGAGCAAAAGGTTTTCTGCCCGCTTCCAATGGGAATCTGTCCCGTTGGACAGATGCTGGAGGGGAAGGTCTCAGCAGGGTGGTGGGACCTTCACAGCAGAAGGTCCTTTCCCCTTCCTGCTAGCAGAAGACTATGGGGCCGAAAGGCTTCCACCTTGCTGGGCTTCTCCCTTTGACATTCCCGGAGATATTCCAAGTTGCCGGCAAGCTCATGGGACGCGTGGGCAGCCGTCCCTCGTCTTCGGCACCCGCTCCCGGAGCGCGATGGAGATGGCTGCGCCGTGGATTAGGGCCCATGAATAATGCACCGGTGCAGCCGAGCGTGTTTCATCCCATCAATATGATAAATGCAGGTACCGCCGTTTTAATTGTCGCCATCGTGTTATAGGGAAAACACATCTGTGCTTAGCCTGGGGGAACATTAATGTCGCCCTGATCTTGACAAAGCGGCCAACGCCGGCGTCTTGCTGCTTCCCTTGCCAACAAGGTCTTCCCGCTTCCTCCGGGAGCCACGGAGCAGGGATCCTTGGTCTTGGAGCCAAGTGTCTCCAAAGCACGGGGTTAAACTGGGCACCTCCGTGCGCCCTGACCTCACCAGGAGGTTGATGGGTGAGCCCAAAACCCTGCGAGATGCTCAGAGCCAGTCGCGTTGGCCGAGCTCCTTCGCTTTGGACTGCAAAAATACCCGAAACACGGAAGGTTCTGGATGGACCAAGACACGGGATTGACAGCTGGTCTGGTCCATGAGATGAGTTGTTTTGGCCAAACAACGTACCGTGGGCTAAACGGGGCCCTAGCCAGCGGCAAGAGTAAAATATCTTCACAATAAACAGGAACATTTGGCTCTTGGAGCCCATGGCAGCTTTTATAACAATTCCCATCTTAAGCTGGCTCGATACATATTTAATGAAATCTTCTATAAAACCTTTAACAGCCCTCAATTCATTTCAATTGGTAAATGAGTCAGCAGTCTGAAATGATGAGCAGGCTTCAGACTCCGCGGTCGTTACTTAAGGAGAAGCAGCGATTCCTTTTTAGTGCTTCTCCCTCAAGATAACATTCCTTTTCCTTTTTTTTTCTTTTTTTCCCTTTTATTTGCTTTTCTCTTTTTCCTTTTTCCTTTTTCCACCTTCCTGACAATCCCTGTGGGCATCTGGAGGCCAGAGCAATCTCTCTGCCCCTGCTCGGATGTCCTGATGGAGTCGGCTCCGAATAGGGGGTTCTCCCTCCCCGCCTCAGTTTCCCCATGGAATTAGCCCACCGGTAGCGACCGCCTGGCCCGTTATTCCGCTTTTCCCTGAGTATCAGGCTGCAAAATCCCCTAAAGGCTGGAAGCGGCAGAGGAAGCCGGCGACCAGCTGGGTAATCACCGCTATATGGTACCTGCTCATTTGAATAATGAAACAGCAGCTTCGTTAAAGGCGGGGGGACGTCCAAGCCGGCCTGTTCCCGGCTCACCTATAAAAGCCAGACGAGCTCTGCAAAACATTTCAATTCTCCTGATCACTGTAATTACTGGACAGGCTCCAGCGCTGCTCTCTGCCTCGCGCCTGCCAGCAGCTCCGACAGAAGGAGGGTGGGCAAAATAAAGTAGAATAATGTAGAATAAAGTGATTCGCTCTTCCTCCCTTTTTTTTTTTTTCCCACTGGCTCTTTTCTTGCCTGATATTGATTTTCCTTTGCATAATGTTCTCCTCCGGTGCCTGCCTGCAAGGCCTGGCGCTGCCCCAGGAATCGTGGCCCGGGCCACCTCACCTAGAGCAATTTGGTGGCAGGTTTTCCAGCACCCCCCTGGCTCCCACCATTCAGCCTTTTCAATTAACTTCTGCATTTCGATGGCTTCCATTCTGCTCGAGGGCTATTAGAGGCGCACCGGGCGCCCGGCCCTACTCGTTTTATTTTGGCTGTGCGGAGAAATGCCAGCCCACGGGCACGGAAATCTTTGTGGCTGCAGACAGGGGAGCTGCCCTGAGTGGAGAGAAGGGTTTTGTCACCACTTTGTCCCCCAAAATGAAGGGGGAGGAAAGCAGAGGAGCCGGGATAAGCACTTGCAGCCAGGGCACCGGTTGGTTATTTAGCAATAAATCCAAGAAGAAAACACCAGAGGAGGAAAAAAATAACGACTTGAGTTCAAGGCCACCATCGAACTGCAGCTAAATTTAGGCTGGAGCTGCCGCCCGGTGAAACAAGTGGGTCCGGAGCGAACGGAACCGCTGGGAAGACTTAACCCGACGCGCGGATGAGCGGGATGCAGGGATGAGGGAGCCAAGAACTCAGCCGGGCTGGTGGCGGCTGCAGATGGAGCTTGATCGAGGGCCACCACAGAGCCAGGGGAAACCTTCAGATCCAAAAGATCTTTGTAAAAACATCCTCTTTGCAGGCTAATGAGCACCCCAGACGCTAAACGGAGGCGACCTCTGCTTGAAATTCCTCATCCTCATCACGAAGACAAGCAGCTGCCGGAGCCGCCGACTCCATCCATCTTTCATGCGGCTCCCGTGCGGGCGGCCTTGGTGGCCGCCGGGCTGGGACGGGACCTGTCACATCCCCTGCGCCCCCGGGAGAGCCGGGAGGAGTTCGTTAAGCAAAACCCATCGCCGGCGGTTATCTCCTACACGCATCACCCCGATTAAATGGCACTTAATGGAATAATGAACCGCGGGGAGCGACAGACAAGGAAACTTCATTAAATCTTGTTAAAAATGAATAAAATTCCGAATCAATTCCCATTAGTGGATGCACTGATATTTCACATGTCTTTAGGAGTTTTATTATGCATCCATGCATAATCTGATATAATGATGGCTATTTTCTCCCCAACCCCTTTCTTCCTAATAAAAATGGGTGGGATGAGGGATCTAGTACTTTACTCTCTCACGCATTTTTTTATTTTTTTTTAAGGGTGATATAAAATATTTAAGCAACGTCTTTTGCTTCTCATGGCCATGCCCTTATTGTGTCAAGTCCAATTAGTTACGTATACAAATGAGAGTAAACAAAGGTGACAGATAAATGAAACACATGGTTACCAAAGTGTCAGAGGTCCCCGATGCACCATCCAGCCATAGGTCACTTGATGCTGCTCGTACACAAGCCTGGGAGAAGTGGAGAGGAAGATGGGGATGAAAGCTTCCAAGAAACTTCTTTCTTATGGGACCAGATGTGCTTGGCGCCCTCCCCCTGCTTCTCCTCCCGCTCTGCCTTGCACAATTTCAGCTCTCATTTAAGCACTAAATATATATTAAGCAGAGCCAAGCAAACAGTGGGAGACAACTTCCCTTGGATATTCATAATTAATAATATTTGGAAAACGCCAGAAGTTCCAGCAAGGTTTGGGCCTCACACTAAGCGCATTGCAGATGCAGTCCGTACCCGGCGTGTCTTCAGGGTCTCCCAAGCAAGCTGCAAAAGCCGGATAAGATAAAGCGGAGGAGCCCTAGAAGAATTAGCGATGACTCGGACGCCAACGCGTTGGCACGAGGACGAGATGGACGTGCACTTCAACAGCAGCCGGTTCTTCAGCTTTGCAAACAGCAAAGCTCTTTGGTGACTCCCTGAAATCCAACATCTGCAGGGTGTCTTCATGCCTATCTTTTCCCCACCAGTTGTCCCAGTTAAGGGACACAACCTCCTTCTGCAGGAGCTCCGAACGAAAGATGCCCGAGATGGAAACCCAACGGGGGATCCAGGCAGACAGATGGAGGAGCGGAAAGCAGCAAGGAGGCAATATTGGGCGGCATGTTAAACAGGAGTCAAGGCATGATCGACAGCAAGACACCAGCTGCTTAGCTGTTGTCAGGATTTTAATAATAATAACAGGCTTGTTTTGCATAACCTGGCGCCGTGCATAATTCATAGGCGTAATAAGATGGTCATTAGGAGAAGGCTCCACTCACCTCCCAGCCGCGCGCGGGCAGGCCGCCGTGTTCGGCACGCGCCGGGCCATTGCGGAGGCAGCTGGAAGTGGATCATCTATCCTAATTCCGACGGCAGCTTCAGCTTGACCCTTCCGTGTTCGCTCACCTTGAACGGCCGCTCGAGCTCCGCGGACGCTGCCGGAGAACAAACTTTCCCTTCGAATAGACCCCGCCGTTGGCGTTTCGCAACGTCTCGCGTTAGGAATGGCCGGATATGCCTTGAGCAGCAAGGGTAATTAAGCCTTGGCTCGGCTAATTGGAGAAGGCGGTAAATTCTGCCCTATTTAAGCTACTGAATTGAGACGCGGAATTTTGCAAAAAGTTGCCGTTCAGAGTAGGTTATTGGGCCGCGCTCACCGGAGGAAAAGCTTTCGGAGGCAAACGAGACGATTTCGTTTCCTTCTGGCCTCAAAACTGTGACTTTCTGACTTCTTTGCTGAATATTTATGTGGCAGCAACATCAAAAGGCCACGGCTAGGTCAGGGGGAATTGTGCGGATGTGAATTGTAGATTCCATAATCGCATTTTCAACTTGAATTGATCCTCAGACCGTGAAGAAATTTGCAAATATTTTCAAACGAGGAATATGGTGGAGACTTTTTCAATCTGTTTGCAGGCAATTTGCAAACGAAACCTTGGCAACATTGCTTGAATACGTAATTAATCCCGTGATTTATGTGACCGGCTATAATTTCTTCCAGCCTTCCAACTCCATGCTAAACAATTTGGGAAAGGAACGACTCGTTTTCTTCCCATTTCATTTTGCTGATTGTCTGAGATAGCCGTGAATTGAAAAGACATCTTTTCTTCCAGGGGGAAATACACGGCGAAGACGGTTTGCTTTCCTGATGGATATGTGCGGGGAAGATAACTTGTTCTCCTGATGGAGCTTTCTCTTTATATTCCCCTGCCAAAGGCGGTAGATAAACTCCATTGATGCCTTTGAGTGGCAGCGGTTGCAAATCGGCGTGTGTGTGATACAGAGCAGGTAACTCCTAGCCAAGATACTGCGGTAGACGTAGATGAGCGTCCTGGCTAAAGTTTCCTTTAATACTTCTGTATTTCCCTGAAGCCCTGAGGAAACAGCTAGATCCTGGTCATGGAAACCCCAAATCCCTTCCCCTACCTCATATGGAGGATAGATCTATGGTGGAGGAGCAGGGAAGAGTCGCCATGGGGAACTGAGGACCCAATCCGATGTTTTTAGGACACAAACCCATGAAAGAAGCTCCGAAGGAAAAGGTCTTTGGTTTTCCATCAGCTCCAAGCCACCTACAGCATCTCCGCATTATTCCCACCAAAAACCTGCAGCAGAGAGTTTGCAGCCCAGCGATTCTGAGTAGTCTCCAAGGCGTCTTCCCCTTGGAAGGACCAAGGTCCTTGCTGGAACCCTGCCAACGCGGCTGTCTTTGCTGGTGGCTCTTCCTCCCTCCATTATGCGTTTGCCCAGACTGAGTGGATGGAGCCAAAACTCTTGTCAAGGCACTCTTTTTTACCCCAATTTTTGCACTGTCCAAGCTTGGTTATCCCAGAAACCAAGGTCATGGCTCCCAGGCTGCAAAAATTCCTGCTGCTCGCTTCCATAACTTCTGGCCAGAGCTGCTTGAGGAGAAAAGTGAACTTTTCTTCTTCTTTTTGTTTTTTTTTTTTTTTTTTGCTTTTTGTGATGAGAAAGGACACACTCTGGACAAAAGGGAAGGAGGGAGAAAGCTCTGCTTTTTCCTTCCAGCCACTTCTTTCTGGCAGAGCGAGAGTATGATGGATAGAAAGAGATCCCGTCATGATATTAAGACATCAAGTAATAGAGAGTCTACCACATCTCCTGATAAGGCTTTACTTAGCTGGTCATTTAATGTATGTGTATCCATTCTTCTTCTGCTTTAAAATGGGGACAATTATAGTTCCTATTTCTCGCCGAGTTGTTGTGCGCCTGAAGTTATTAAGGGCTGCAAAGCATCTGAGAGCCATTATAGTATTTTCCTTTTCTACCACCAGAAATCATCCAGCTGACTCTGACACAGCAAATGGTGTTGTCTCCAAAGCATCCATTGTATTTAAGTGCAAACGGAGACGGTGTCCAGAGGCGGAGGAATTGCACGGAATTCTGTGCGCTCGCTCGGAGCAGCCAGCACAGCTGAGCCCCTTTTCCCTTGCCTGGCCTGACATATTTTTACATAATATCCTCTAAGCCCACCGTTTTCCACAGGCTTTTTCAGGAGCAAATCCCCAAGCGCTGCCCTAATGAGCTGGCAAATTGCTTTAATTTGGGAGGCCGCGGAGGGACGGATGGTCTCTGTGCAGTGATGCTCAGCGGGGTCCCTTTCTCCGAGGTCACCGATGCCACCTCTGCTTTAAATGGGGCCACCGGAGGTTCCCAGTCCTTGCTGGCCTCGTTTTATAGCCAGGGCAAGCGAGCTGGGGCCAAGCAAGTGCTGCCCAACTGGGCTCAATGGGGCCAAGCAAGTGCTGCCCAACCGGGTTCAATGGGGCCAAGCAAGTGCTGCCCAACTGGGCTAAATGGGGTCAAGCAAGTGCTGCCCAACCGGGTTCAATGGGGCCAAGCAAATGCTGCCCAACTGGGCTCAATGGGGCCAAGCAAGTGCTGCCCAACTGGGTTCAATGGGGCCAAGCAAGTGCTGCCCAAGTGGGCTCAATGGGGCCAAGCAAGTGCTGCCCAACCAGGCTCAATGGGGCCACCTCTCCCACGCAGAAGCCCTACGGAAAGATCGACCTTCCAATCTCCTAAACAAACTGGACTTCAAGTGCGCAGAGATTGAAACCATCAGCTTGGCTCTCCTCCCTCCTCTTCCTCAAGCAAATCGTGCCCTTCTGCAAGGAGCTGCGGCTCTGCGGTCGGTATTTACGGCCCCGTTACACCTCCATCTTCCCCGGCAGCGTGACTAAAAGAAGCGAATCTTGGCCACGTAAATCCCTGCGATGAATCAAAAAATATCAAGCGGACCCCAAAATGCTGCATCCTCGCCAAAATAAAACTGTTTGATAACTAAATAAATCCCCCCGGGGCATGTTAGCAGCTCAAGAGAGCTCTGGGGAAATCCTGGGATGATGCGATTTGTCTGTCAAATGAGAGTGACGGGAAATAAATATCCCGAGAATGAAAACTATTATCCTTGCGGAAAGTCACTCCAGCCCCGTGATTTACTCAGCTGCCCGTTCCCGGGTGCTGAGCCCCGGCAGCGGGGGCGGAAGGAGGTGGCTCGCTAGAGCCGATAATTCTGAGAAATACCCTTAAAAAAGCCCCTGTGAAGCATCGTCTCCACTTTGGAGTTATCGCCCCAAAATCGTGGGATGCTGCCAATCTTTTACAGATACCGTTTGCTCTTTGCTAGTGGAAACCATTCATAAAAGGGGATATAAGGAGGGTGATAGATCCATGCCCAGCTGCATCCAGCGCCGGGGGCTGTTTCAACATTGGGTCCAAGCCTAAAGGAGGTTCCTCCAAGTGAGGACTGGGGCAAAACTGGGAGCTTTTTGGGAAAAGCTTCCTTATCAAAACCATTTTAGGGGTCACCTGAAGAGGCATCACATGGGCATCCATCTGTACAGCGAGTGCCAAGAAAGCAATTTATTGCAGTGGGGCTCTCTTTGCACTCACGTATATTTAGAATAATTCAATAATCAATTAGTGCATGGGCTGCCAATAGGGTCCTATTAAATCCTAATGGGCTGTAGACATCCAAACTTTCCTTTAAGACGTTGATTTGAGTTCACTTTTGCTATTGCGCCCGTGCGCGACACGCGCAGATGGACTGCGCCGAGGAGGCTTGTGGCCTCCGCGCGTTAATGGAGTCGGGAATTGATTTTCATGTGGGGTTTTTATTCATTTTGTTATGTTTTTTCTTCCCTTCCCCTAACTTTTTCCCCTCGCGAGGGATAAGTCATCGCGCGAGCGCAAATAGATCATTGTAAACTTGGCATAATGGAGCAGTAATTACCCAAGAAGTGATGGATTTGGGCGGCTTTGGAGGCCAAGCGAGGCAAAATGTCCTGTACGAAGCCACAACAACGATCCTAGGGCTGATCAATGAAACAAGGGATGTTTTTGGCTTCTTCTTCTTCAATCCAGGCTGCTATTTTAACCTTTCCAGGGACGGTACCTCCCGGAGAGCTCCCTCCCAGTGCTATTAATAAGGATGCTGCTTATGGAGCATGAACAAGGCATTGGCTGGGTTGACCTGAGGTCCTAGAGCCTAACGCTCCCCAAAAGGTTGACGGCCACAGAGCAACCTGAGCAAGGGGCAACTCGGGGCAGAACCTGCTCCGTGTCCTCGTAGCTCACAGGATCTGTTAATACCCAGGAAGGCAAAAAAGAAAAGGCCTGGGTAATTTGTTAAGGGCTGTCATGAGTGTGTGTTGGGCTCACTTGGACGCCGCGGCGCGTCTCTTCTGCCACCAAAGGCAGGAAATGAGAGGTTAACACGTCCCCTCGGCTCTGTGCGCTGCCCGCGGCCCGCGTCCTTATCTTAATTGCTGCAGCATCAGCCTCTCTGCGCCTGCATCTGACAACAAGCCCGGCTTTTTGTCCTCTCCAGTTATTAAAGACGCTCTCCTGGATGGCAGGAATAACAGAACCGGCCTTGGGAGGAAGCAGCTACGCTGGTGCCAAGCCCCAGCCCTACTTCTTACCAGCTTTACGCCGCCGGGAGGTCTTTTATCTCCTTCCAGCGTTTGAAGTCTTGCAGGGCTCTTGGGCAGAGAAGGCGGCGGCGCTTCCGCAACCTCCTGCAACCTCAAAGGCAGCCGTGCTCTTAGAGAGCAGACTTTTATTCCCGTCGAAGAGGTTATTGAAGGGATAGCGCAACACGGATGGGGGAAGCAGGGCGCTAGCACGGGCGAGATGGATCTAGCGCTCCCGCGGTCAAAGAGCCTCCAAACCATCCAAACCAGCCTCCCCATCGGCTGCTGATGGAAGCAGAGGAGAGTGGGATCCATCAGCATCCCCAGTCTATCTTAGAAAAGCTGTGTCAAGATTAGTATATCAAAATACTTTCGGGGATGTTTTTGCTCACCTTCTCCTCGCCGACCCCTTTCTGGTTCCCATTTCCCAGCTTATTCTCGCAAAAGCCACCGACGCTGCTTTTTAATAAAACCTGGGATTCCCGTACGACTCCAGGATCAAGGGCTTTAAGTGAAATGAAAGCCAATCTTCACATTCCTTAGACCCCAAGAACAAGCCGTGCTTCAGCTCGGCGCCCTTCCCATTGAGGCTGATTAAACCCAAAACTCAAGAGCTGCTGAGCGTTGTCATACGTTCACATGGAAAAGTCCATCTCTACGTGCCCATGGACAGGTGGATGGATATGGGGGCCTTTGGATATGCCCTATCCAAAGGATGTGCTCTATGTAGCTTCCCATTGTGTTTTATTCCCTCATCCTAGCCCCCTTTCTCATATTCAACCCAACTTGGCACCTCCAAGCCGAGACGCTCCAAGAAGCATCAATAAAAGGTCAACACTCTGGAGAAACCCAATGGCCTCACATCCCACGTAGGACAAAATGAGGATACGGGAAGAGCTCTAAGTGGAGGCCAAGTGGCTTTGCTCAGCCTTCTCCTTTACCTCCATGTCCATGAGACCTCTTTACGTTAAAGCACATGATGGGTCATTGAGTTATCCCAACTCCTTCCCCTTCCCACCAGGTTGGCCTTCTCCCACCGCTCTGAACTACAACAAATTGCCTCTTTTCCATGTTAGATCTCCCCGGGGCCGAGCGCAGCAGCAAATTAGGTATTAACATCTGTACAGCCGCGTTATCCCCAACGCCAATCACGGAGCCGTAATTGCCCCGAACGTCTTCCCCGAAGGATCCCGGCTTGTATGTTTAATAAAACAACCGCATCGGGTCTCGGATTTCCTTGCTCGCATGAAAAATTCATGGCTGCAGCATCCCGTAGGTGTCAATGCACCGTACGGCTGCCTCGAGAACGGGAGCGCCGGCTGGATTGGGACCAGAAAAGCGGGAATTGGGATGGTGCATCCCACTGCCAACGTGTCCCCGGATAGCAGAGGGGTCCGGCCATGCTCCGGAGCATGGAAAAAATGTTATTTTTGACTTCTCTCTAATTTACTGACTTTTTCCTCCTCTCTTTCAGCTGAAACAACGGGAGGGTTTTGAAGCCCGAGATGCAGCAATGCTTCTCCTCACCATTCCTCATTATAAACTTATTTCCCCGCGATTTAAAATATAAATGATGCCTTTGATGTCAGCACTTTTTTATATATAAAAAAACCACTCGTTTCAATTTGCGCCTTTTAATTTTCCCCAGTAATTTCCCCCCGCAACCCCGCACCGGTTAGCTCAACCCCGCCGCTCCGGCACGGCGCCGGCGTCAACACAGCTCGGGCAGAATAAATAAAATGCCTCGAGTTGCAAGATTTCACTTTGAACAAATGAGATAATTGGGGCAGCTGGAAAAGAGGGGAAAAAAAAAAGAAAAACCATCTCAAATGCAATTTTTATTTTTTTTTTAAAAGTGAGGGGGGAATGAAGCTTGATCCCACTCCCCACAACTGCTTTATTTTGGTCCTGCATTAATAAATAAGATGCAGCAAGCCCAGCATGGCTCTGACTCCCCTGCTTACCCCTGCAGAGGATGGATAGTTACAAGGATAGATATGGATATGGATAAATATGTATGGACACATACATAGCACATTATTTATTTATTAATTTATCTATCTATCCATCTATTTATTTATTTGTTTGTTTGCTTAAGCCCGTTCCAGCCCTGTGCTGGGGCCAAGCACCGTCCTCTGGGAAGCAGCCGACGGGATCGCAGCCTTCCTGACGGGATCGCAGCCTTCCCGACGGGATCGCGGCCTTCCCAATGGGATCGCAGCCTTCCCGACGGCGTCCGGGGCCAGGAAGGATGAAGCTGGGATTAGAAGCGACGGCCGCGTGATGGAAGCCCCCACTTAAAGTCTCCATTTCTCACCCGTGTTATTAATAACACGCTCAATTAATATTTTAAGCAGAGCGAATTTCGGAGCGCAGCTTTTCCGCGGAGATCCTCCCGCGGCGGGGAGGGCCCGTCTCTTGATTCATGTCGAGGGCACCATGTATATTTTATAGGCGTTAGATAGAGCCATCAGCAGCCTCATCCTCCTCATCCTCGCCTGCTTCCTCGTGGCTCTTTTGGCTCTCGGCCTGGCATCCTGGCTACCCAAAATGCCAATAATTCCCATTTTTCCTGGAGCCGTGGTGGCTCCATGGTCACAACCAGCACCTCCCTGGAGCTTCTGGTGTCAATATGTGTCTCGAGCCTATTGCTCTTTACAGGAGCCGGGTGACAGCGCACGTGGGACCTGCGCGTTGCCGTTGCCTCCCTGGGGTTTTCCTTGCTCTGCTGCTTCCTCATCCATCTTTTTGTGTTCCCGGCATCGATAGATGGCACTCACGAACTGCTCCGCTTTCCCCCAGCACAAATTCGGGTGTCAGGGGGTGCCGGGGAGCCCAAAGGCTCCTGCGTCGCTTGGAACCTCTCTTGTCCCCAAAGCAGAGCCTGGTGCTTGGATGGGACCTCTCCGCTCGCCTCCGTGTCTTCAAAAAGGGGGAAAAAATCATAGGAAAAAGCGTTGGAAGGGCTGGCAGTGGGACAACGAGTAGAGGGAAGGAAAAACCACATGGAGAGAAAGAAAGGGGGAAAAAAACCCTTAACCTCCTCCACCAAATTGCTTTTGCTTAACAGTTTAGGTCAGCTTCAAGTAGGTCACCGGGATGTGTGTATCTTCCGAATAAAGTCTTTAATCGGCTGATGGATATGAAAAAATAAATTACAGTGGCAAAATGTAATAAACGTTAAAGGGAAAATGATGAGGGTAATATAACTACATTGATTTAACTAGGATGATATAGAGGAATTGTCTGGTTTATAGGTCTTTAGATGTCTATTAGCGGCGCGGCGTTAAGGACAAGGGCTGCTCTCTTGATATACTTAAGAGCTGTCAGTAATTCCTATTTCACAGCCCGCTGCCTCCATTCGGAGGCCCCCGCGCCGGAGGGTGACGGCTGCGGTGGCCGGGGGACAGCGGCCACCGGCGGCCACCGCGACGGCACCGTCCTTGGCACCGAATCCGTCACAAATCACCCCGGGCAAAGCAGCGGGGTCCATGGCTGCAGCTGAAGTGATCACTTTGGGCCTAAAACAGCCTTTTTTTTTAAATTATATCTCTCTTTTTTCCTCTCTGTGCTTCACAAGCAGAAAGGAACATTTCAAAAAGTATCTGAAACATGCCAGAAACGGTGTTTTTCTTGATATTTCATAATGTTCTCACCGGAGGCATTTTTGTGTTTTTTTTTTCTTCTTCTTCTTCTTTTTGGTTATGAGTACAAGGGTTTTTTATCAAAAATGTGTTTTTCGGGAACAGGAAAAAAAAAATCGATGAGGTATATCACTTCAAGTCTTCGTTAGAAACACATATATATGAAAAGACCCCGTTGTGCCAAGCGGACGCCTAAAACGTCTCATTTGGATTAAACGCCGGTGTCGGAAAATCTGGTTGTCCTCAAGGCAGAGTTTTATAAACCGATGGGTTTACAAAGTCCCGGGGCCACCACGAGAGTCCTGGGGCCATCGTGAGCCCGGGCCTTGCACCAGCTCCTGCTCTCAGCCCTGCACTATAGGCATTAAAATAAAATATAACCCTCCGGCTCTCCCATCGTCTCCGCGTCCTTTTGGCGATCGTTGCCCTTGGATAAATAAAATATCACGGCGAGCGCCGGGTTGGGAACAGGAGAGTGGCAGAGCCATCTCCAGGGTCACTTTGAGCCTTTCCCTTCCTCTTCCTTGGGATCTACACTAAAAAGGAGATTTATGGAGGCAGGAAACGGATTGACCGGGAACCCAAGGGCCGGCTTAGCCTTGGGCATGGGTGATATCCACCTTGCCAAAAAATAACAGCACTCGCCCTGGGTTTTAAATACAGGTGGGCCAATTAGGCAGGAAAATAGCATGGGAGGAGGTTGTTGAGTGCAATGAGGGTTTTAAACGTCCTTTGTGAGCATAACGATCGCTATTCAGAGCGAAACAAAAGCAAAGATGTGTCCTTTCCCAAAGTGGATCTCGCAAGGCTTCTTTTTTTCTCTTTTTCTCTTCTTTTTTTTTGCACAAAACCCGTCTAGAAAAAAATATATTATTCATATTGAGGCGGAGAGCAGATGAAGTATTTGCAGCTGAGGAAGCGACGCATCCTCACCCAAACCGGCCAAGAGACCCGCCGGGGTGCTTGGCTTCAAGAGGGGAGAAAGCACATGATTAAGGTCTTTTTTTTTTCCCAATAATTAAACCACAAAAGAGAAGTGGTAGAGGGAGAAAAAAGAAAGCTTTTGGGGAGCTTTCAGCAGCAAAATGTTTTGGCACTTTGGCAACAAAGCGTTTCACTTCAGAGCTCTCGCAGTGAAAGATCGCAGCGCTTTTCAAAGGGCTGCTCCTCTTTTATTCTTTTTTAACCTGGAATTATTCATCTCGTTAACATAATCCTGCATCCCCCGTCATGCGGGTCCTGCTCCAGGGCCCTCTCCCATCCCTGTGCTCACGGATCCAAAAAAAATCCGGCTTGCTGTGCTGACTGAAGGCAGCTTGCAGAGCCCCAATCCAGGTATTTCTCTGGGTTTTGCCCCATTTCTGATGCATCTATAGGTGCAAATATAGATGCAGAGACATATGTTGCTATAGAAGGTGCAAAATGCAAGTGGTTTTGGGGGTGCTAGCAGAGATTTGGGGCCTGTGAGCCCCAACACGTGTTGCACGGGGAGGCAAATGTCCCCCCACAAGCAAGAGGGAGCCAGGAGGGAAAGCGGGATGGGGAGGGAGGGAAATAAAGCGGGAATTTTGCCTGGAAAATCCAGCAAAACGCCCCGCAGGGACGGAGCTTGGCTGCTCCATCAAGCGGCGCGGCAGCCGGCGCGGATGCAGGTTATTAAGGGGTGGGAGATGGATGGAGCCCGGCGCCTCCGTTTGCTCGGCTCCGTCTCCCGAAAAAAAAGCCCTTATCAATTTCCCGGGCATCGCCTGCCCTGTCACGGCGGCCGGGGCCCTAATGTTCTTTACGGCGCCGCGCGGCACCAATCTAAATAAGGCAGAAAGGGAGGTTTAATCAGCCTGTCGCCGCCCGGTTATTAACGGCGGAGAGAGGAGGGCACTGGAGGAGAAATCCAGGGAGGTCACCGGGAGGAAAACTGCGGCCTCCCATCGGCCTCATCCATCCCTCGCCATTCCCGGGCTAGGCCGGGATTAGTCCTTGAAGGACGGCATTGCCTGTGGGCCTTGGAAATGCCACCGGCTTGGGAAGATCTCCCCTCCGAAGGTCAACCGGATCGGTGGAGGAAAGTGGCCTTGGAGAGTGGCCTGGGACAGGGATGTCACCCCCAATCCCTGCCTGCTCCGCCGACTCCATCCGAGGAGGAGGCATCCCGATCTGCACGGCGGATTAGCCGTAGAGCGCTGCGAGGTACCCGGAGAAAGCGGCGGCACTTGGGAATTAGGGCCTGGCGCTTAATCGCAGAGCCGGTGGCTGCTGCGGGTTATTAAATTCCCCCGAGTTCAGCAACTTTGTTCCCAGTGCTCTTTTTTCTGCTTCTTTTTTGGCTTGTGCTAAGAGCAAAGCTCCGCGCGCCCAGGGAGCTCCGGCGATACATCGTCGGTCAGGAAGGCTTTTCTCTTAATGCCGTCGATCCATCTTTATCCCGGTAGCCGAAGCAGATGGATGGATGGTGTGGAAATAGCACCGAGAAGGAGCTGGTGTCCCCAGGGGACTTAACTGCCTCATTCTTGCTGGAATCAGTGGGAATCCGGGATGGAAATCCTGTTGCCTACCTCCAGGTGGACCCATCTGCCATCCAACTTGCCCTCACGGACTCGTCCTTGAAGAACTTGCCCCCAGGTGGTGCCACCTTCTCCGCAATCCCCACAGAGGTGACACAGCAGGGAATTTCCAGCTTCCCTCCGGCCAAGCAGCATCCTACAGCAGGGAGCTGCATGGAGAGAGCGTTCGTTCGGAGGCGGCGCATGGATGCGGAGATCCGGGGAGGAAAAGCGAGCGAGATGGCAGCCTCAGAAAACATTAATATTTAATCACAGCAGGCCAGAGGTTGCCGAGGCAATCGCTGTTAAATGTTATTGAAACAAAGCATTCGTATTCCCAGCGTATCGGTACTTTGGAAGAGCTGCCTCTCTCCTCGCTACCCCGGTGCTCCGTGCCGGGGCTTGGTGCTCTAAGTAAAGACTTCCTATTAGGACTTTTCCCCGTGGAGGGAAGGGAAGGCATCCCTGGATAGAAGGGGGTTGCAAAGCTGAGAGCGCTTTCTCGCTGTGCATGGGATGGCTGGGAGGATTCTCCATGGAAAGAGCACTCCAGGAAAGAGCAACTGGGACAGAGCGATGGGTGTTTTGCGTCCTTGGTGGCTCTGCATGTTAGGAAATGCAGGCAAAGCGGGCTAGGGCCGGCTACATGTGTATGGAAGCAGAACATCCCTGTTTTCCCCCCAATTCTCCCTGTTTTTCCCCCAGAAAGTCCATGGGAGAAGTTCTGGAAGGAGCTTGGAGGGTTGGGATCACGTTCCCCTCTATTTTGAAGGATCCTCAGAGCTTACAAGGAGTTCAACCTTGGGCAGCAGCTCCATGCCACCCGGTTTGACGTGTCGTTAGCGGATTTGATATCTCACTCTCATCAACGTGGGATTTCTTCCCGGAGAATTAAGTCTAATCTTTCCCCGCGCACGAATCATTAGCCCCGCTCTCCAAATGAAGTGCTAACGTTTCCTGTCACCTCCTGCTCCTCACTAGCTGCAGTTCCTCAAAGCTGCTGCAATCAAGACCGTGAAAAGCTAATCAATTAAGCCCCAATGCATCGAGAGCTCACGAGGCGCCGTGAAGAACCCAGCACATCATTACCCATCTGGAGAAATTCCTGCCGAAAGAGCAGATGTGTGGAAAGCAAAGCACACTTTGGCCCATTTTGCTCACAAATACCTTCATATTAGAGCTCCTGGATGGGTTAACACCAACCACCCTCCACTCCTGGAGCAGCAGCTGCACTTGGGCCATCTTCAACCTCTTTACGACCCATAGAAGAACCTTGTCTTCTCTCTGTTGATGAAAGGAGAAGTTTAGGTCTTCCCTATGGATCCACACGGTGGACATCTTATTTGTTAGGTTATGTCCTTGGGGATTTATTATCCCTGTGTTTTATTTTAGCTTGGAAAAGCAGTTTGCAGAGGATGGGAGGCCTCCTTTCCCCGGCTTCAATCAGCACGAAAACTTGACAAACTGAAAACCCAGCCTCCTACACACACATGTGCACCAAAAAACCTGCCCGACGGTCCTACGCCAAGGCTCCAACCCCGGCCTACCCTTCCCCTGAAGTCAAACCCAAGCATCTGCATCAAAATACAACACACTGAGCCTGGCTGCACTCGGATTTCGCAGCAGAGCCGGTGTCTCCATGGAAACCCACATTTTTTGCCGTTTTCTTTTTTTTTTTCCTCCCTTTTTTTCTCAAGTTCTGATGCACTGAGGCCTTGGGCACACGGGGCAGGTGAGAGGGCCCTTTCAGCCGCTGGAAATTGGGGATGGATTGGGTTGGTACCGGTGCCAGAAGCACCCGTGGGCACCACCATGGAGAACCCAGAGCATTGAGGCCCAAGGGCAAGGCCAGGACGGGTCTCCTACGGCTCTTGGTCCCACCACCGTGGCCTGCGCTCACCCAACAACCCCGGAGCCGGGATTTTCCAACGGATGAGCTGTCTCCATGGCAACACGCCGCTTCCGAGCCCGTCTCCACGTGGGAGAAGTTTCTCAGTGGTGCTAAAGGCCGGGCAGGGACAGCGGGGCAGGCCCAGGCCCACGTTACAAGGGCAGGCTGAAGGGATTCACCCGTTTCTCCCGGAGAAATTCATCCCGGGTTTATGTCCGGCCTTTCCACAGGTAGAAAACGCAACATCAGGGTGGTTAAAGATGAGCTGCTCCCGTAAAACCTCAAGGACAGCGCAACGGATCTGGGCTCCCAGGACATGAATCCCAGCTGGATCAAGCTGGGAGTCCCAGAAATCCAGCTCTGTGTCTCCAGACGGCCTCGAGGAAGGCTCAGATGCCAGTGCCCTCGCCAAGGTCATTCCCACCAGCATCCCGCATCCTCCTTGGAGCATCCGGCACCAGCCATTTCTTGGGAAAAGGCTCCCAGCCCCAGCTGGGAAGTGGCTTTTCCAGCGCGCGCACGTACCTGATGAATTAGCCTCTCCAGGCCAAAGCTGGAGTTCTCATTTCCGCACATCCCTCCGGGTCATCATTAAAGACACCGGGCGCCCTGCATCTTTTGCAGCCTTTTCCCCCCTGCTCCGCCAGCAATTTCCATGCCGGGTGCCTGCAGGATGTTTTCTCCAAGCCTCAGCTGCCTGCACTTCAGGAACGCTATCGCATCCGCCTAATCCTTTAATTTACATACACACGCGCGCACGGCTCATTTAGCACGTGTTGCTTGGCCGGATAAAAGCTGCCACGTTTTAATACGGTTATCAGCGGCCCTCGGATATCGCCGGGCTTGCTAATTACGCCCGACAACACGATAAATGACGGGAGGGGAGGCGGAGGCCGAGCGTGGAAAGGGAAAACGAGCGTCGCTTCCTGCCTCCCAAGGGGAAAGATGGAAAGTGCAAGGAAGGTCTAGGGTTTTCCTTGTGTGTCCCAAGCTCTGGGACACACAAGGAAAGCTCTGGTCTGGGTTGCATTAAATGTGCTGGAGCAAGACCCGCTCCTTCCTCTGATTTAAGGAGTCTGCAGGTGGAAGCACAGGGCAATATTTAGGAGCAAGCGGCGCCTTTGCAGGGAAGTGTTTACAAGCCAGGGACTCCGGGGTAATTACGGATCGATACGTGGAAGCAGAGCAAATAGGCAGCTAGGAGACCTTTGCAAATGAGTGTTTAGATGGAGTAGATGCACATTAGGATGCGCACGCCGTCCGGGCAAAGCTCAGCCCACGGCCTGGAGGGTCCCAGCCAATTTAGCAAGGCAAAAACCAGAACCAGGCTGAGATGGAGGCGCGAGATAAGGGCAGGGGCAGTGCTTTTTTCCAGGCTTTTCGCCCCAAATGCAAAGGGGTTTTGGGGAAGGGGGAACAAACCTACAAGTTGAGGGGCAAGAGAGAGAAAAGGCACCAAATACGTACCCAGAGCAACGCGCAGCCGCCGTCTGCAGCGCTTCTTGGACAGCTCGTGACTGCTAAAAGCTTTACCCGGGAGCAAATGCTTGCTTTCTTGCTTGCTTTCTTGCTTGCTTTCTCGCTTTTTTCTTCTTTTTCTTTTTCTGCAGGGAGAAAACCGAGCGAAAGGACTGCTGATGCCTTCAGGAGGAAACAAATATCCCCGGAGCGGGAGCGTTGCCAGGACGAGGCCCTGCACTTTGGAAAGTGCTTGGTGAGATGGGCACTTGCGCCTCAGCTTCCGATTAATCCCCGGGGCTTTGCACCCTCCGTGTTTTGCAAAAAAATGTGCTTTTTCTCACTTAAACCCCTCCAGCCTGTTCCTTCCCCCGGTGGCTTTAAAGAGCCCTTTAGGAGCTGCTGCTTTCTTCCTGCGAAGGTACTTAGACATGGTAATTAAGTCACCTCTCTGCCTGCTTTTTAAATAAATTAAACAGATGGAGCTCTCCAAAAGCACTTTTTTTCCCCCAGCCTTTGAACCCTTTTTTCTGCCTCCTGCTTTCTCCCCCCAGTGCTTCCCAACCAGGACCGGCCACATCCCAGTGTCACCTCCCAAAATGCTCCCTTCCCTCCCGTGCATCCCTTGGGATTCCGGGAAAGCCGGCACCAGCATCAGGGTGGTTTTTATGGCTGCAAACCTCTAGCCATTCCCATACTTCAGGCAATCCAGCTCATTAAGTGGAAAGAAAGACTTTAAATTTACTGCCTCTATCAACGCATAAAGCGCTTGGCTTTCCGAAGGCCTCCATCCAACTGGCATTATACCATAATAGAGCTTTTTCTTTTCTCTCTTTTTTTTTATTTAAAAAGCAAGAGATAATAATTAAAGATTGGATTATGAGCCAGCCCAGCATCACAAAAAAAGCCACAATTTTATCGTATTACACAGCATCAGAATTAATTAGAAGTGCCTTAATCTCTAATCTCAGGAAATGTTGCTGTGTCCCCCCGTCACGACGCTTGGCAGTTTGGAAACCCACCCTATGAAGGGAATCTTGGCAAAATCCCTGTAATTCAGGTGGTTGTGGTTAGTGAGATGCTTCCCACGAGCCCGTCGGCCTCTTCCCTCCGTTCCTGCCGCCCGGTTTGGGGGTGAAGAGCATCCAGACCTATGGAAATCCATGGAGAAAAACATTTTTCGACCGCTAAGGAGGAACACAGACTCCAGGCTTCCGAATGAGTTGAAATAGTGGGGTTAGAATTCCCCATGCCTTTGGGCAAGCAGCTTTTCTGCCCATTTTGGCTTCAAAAACTGCATTTTGGGGAGCTGGATACCAGTCCGATTGAGTGACCTGGTGCCATCCTTAGTCCAGGATCCTCCAGTCCGCGCTTACATTTCCTGCAAAAACCTGGAACAAGCAAGGAGAAAACTCCAGCCTCTCCTAGAAGCAGCAACACCTGAGAAGCGTTGGGTGCCCGTGGCATTTCCTGATGCCATCCAAGTATTTTGGATATTCAACTCCAAAAGGGGCTTTTAAGGAATGAAAGAAACGCGGAGGGCACCAATGAGGCTGGGTTTGATCCCGGGATGAGACATTCCTCAAGGAAAAGGAGCGCAGCCAATGTGGGAAGAGCATCCTCATCCTGATCCTGGTTGCTGCCACACAGCGGGCTGAAAAAATATATATTTATGATATTTATGAATATATATATTTACATACTTATATATTTATGAAGAAGGCAGCATTCGCTGAACCCTCCAGGATCCCCATTTTCCTGGAGGCCAAGGGCTAAAATCCTTCAATCAAATACATGGAGCAACAAGCCGTTGCTGGAATCTGCCTAATTTCGGCCCATTTTATGTTCCTAAGAGCCCCTGGGTTCTTGCATTTAGGTTGGCTCCCCGCAGGGCTCTGCCAGCCTCTGCCAGCTGGTGGCTTGGCCCACGCCGCATTTAATGACAGTCTTTGTCCATACAACTTTATGACTAATTATTATTAAAAAAAAAAAAAAAAGTTATAAAATCCAGCTGAATGGGAGCGCTTGAATCGGCGGCTCTTTTCAGCCGGGAGCTGTGAATATCCACTCCTTAAAAGAAAAGCAAATTGAGATGAAAACCCCGATGAAGGGGATAAAACGCCGGCAAAGAGGACGGATTCGAAGCGGAGCGGAGCCGGCGGGAGCCAGCTGGAAGGCACCGAGCCCGCTGCATCCCCGGCCAGCACTGCGGCGTGCCCAGAAATGAGGGATTTGGGAGAAAAAATCCCTTCTCCGAGCCGTCCTTGTCCCAATGGGTGGCTTGATGGAGGCTCCGGATCCCGCTGGGGTGGCGAGGATGGAATCCCGGGATGAGCGATTGGGAATGGGGTGATGGAAGAGGGCGAGTGAAGGAGGAGGATTTTTCTTCTCCCTTGCGGAAGACAACAGGAGTCGGAGAAGGGCCGACGCGCTATCCATCAGGGAAAGACTTTCCTTCAAAAAAGTGAGCAAGAAAAATAGCTCTTGGGGAAGAGGAGCGAGAAGGGCTGCAGGGAGAGCAGCTCCGCGCGGCTCCGGGGTCGGAAAGTCCTCCCGGAGGTCAGGAAAATCCGGCTGCTCTTTCCGTGGAGGAGCCGCGGCGGGACGGGAAGGTCGTTCCAAGGTTATTGCAGCAATATGGGAGGAAAAGGAGAAATTAAGAGGTGGAGCGGGCCCGGCGGGGACGGAAAAGCGGATTTTCCCTGGGATCCCAGAGGAGACCGTGGAGAATTTGTTGCAACCCAGGAAACCGTAGAAGAGTTGATGGAGTGAGGATAAATCTGCAGGCAAGGATGTGCCCTGCAAGGGCAATGAGCTCCCGTGCAAAGCCTCTTTTCTTCCCCATCCTCTCCCATTCCGGCCTTCGTCCTTCGCAAAACGTTCCTTGGATTTATCCCACTTGGTGACCCACTTGGTGCTCCGGATGCCGCCCTGCTTCCCGAGCCGGCATTTGCATTGTGCAAATCCCAGATCGGCTTCCAAAAATAAGGAGCAATATCCCAATTCCGGCTGCCAGGTCGCTGCAATCCCGGTCTCCGCTTCCCACCGCCCGGCTCCGCAGGGTCTTGCCCCTCTCAAGGAGCTCTCCCCATTCCCACCGCTTTCCAGCTGGTGTAATATTTAGGAGTGCCTTAAAGTGTTTTATTAGGGCTGCTTCTTTTTGGATCCCTTATTCCATAAAACCAGATACTTCCATTGTGCGGAGGCCGAGCGCATTAACGTGGAGGTGGTCGTAAAAAATGACTTTAGCCCCAGCTAGAAGAGCTTTCCAGGACCTCAAAACCTCCTGGCTTTAATGCCCGTGGGCTCAGAGACGCCAGTTTGGCCCCACCAGGTGCCAGGACGTGCCCCATGGATCCCCTTTCCAGGCCTTTCCAGCAGGAAACCACCAGCTGGAAATTAATGACCATGGAGAGCAAACACCCCCATGGACCCGGGGCTGAGCTCTATCCATTCCCCCAAAGCGTCTGATTTTGTGGAATCCGTGGATCCCGCCCGGATCCGCGGGAGCGAGCCGGGCATCCCGGATTCGGGATGAGCCGGCGGCGGCTTCGGCAGCTTCCCTGCGAAAATCCCACGTTGGCGACAGCCGCCTCCGAGAGGATCTGCCTCATCCGGCGCCTTTAATCCGCCGCAGACCTGGAGTTAAAGGGGGAAGGAAAAGAGAAAAAGAGAAAAACCCTGTCATTTAAACAGCCCTGTTTCCTTTCCCAGCTAATAGGATTATCCGGAAAGGCTTTAAATCAAAATCCTGGAGCCTGTTATTGGTTTTTAAATGAGGCCGAGCCTCTCTCTGTTTTAGTTTTTGGGCTCTTGTTGCCGCGTGGCTGTTCCGAGTCGGATGCTCTTCCGGCACCGGGGGCGCCTCCCAAGCAGCTGGTGCCTTGGGATAGTGGGGGATTTTGGGTGGAAAAGTGCTGATTTTGGTGGGGGTGATGGGGGGCTCCCCGGATGCCCCAGGCATTGACGACTCCAAAAAAATAGATGCTCAAAAATGAGTTGAAAGGCCCCAAGAGGAGCCTTTTGAGCGTGCAAGCTCCGGAGATAACCCTGGGCACGGAGACACCTCCTTAATCCATCAGCAGAAGGTGCCGCAAGAAGCCGGAGCTGGAAGCAGAAGGCAGATAAATCCAAATTAAAAGCTAGGCCTCCGCTTAACGTGGATTTTTCTTTAATCAGCAGGAGCAATTAGCGCTGGAACGAGCTCCCGGCGAAACGGATGTCTCCCGACATCCACCCGATCGATCCCGGGAAATCCAATCCGGAGGAGGGGAGCCGTGCGGGAGGGCAGGTCAACCCCCTCCGGCCGCTCCGGTTCCACGAGGGTCCAAGTATCCGCACTCCATCCTTGGCAATGTAAGGTGGAAAACGGGGCTCCGTTGCACCAGTTTTGGGGCCGAAAACTCATTTTCCACATGTCTCCGGGGCGGAAAAAGCCATTTGCGCGTAGGGAGCGGCCCTCCGAAGCGCTGGATTCGCAGGAGACGGGCAATTTCGGGCGCCCTCCGGCCCCTCGGCGAGCCGGGGCGCTCGGCTCGCGCCGCCCGCAGATGGATGGGATCCGCGCTGGAGATAATGACAGAAAATTGCAGTGTAATAAGATAATGGGATTTATTTATAGCGTTTGCTTTCCAATCACGCCCACGCGCTCGACGCTTCCCGGTCCGCGCGGGCCCGCGCGCATCCGCATCTCCGTTTGCTGCCATGGGAGAAGGAAGGAGCCACCTGGACCATGGGAGCTTCGCGCCCAACGTTCCCCTCATCAGCATGACAATACGGGAATGTTTCTATGGAGCTTTTGTCCCAAAGCGCTCGGAGGGAAAATAAAGGAAAAGGATGGGAGCTGCTCCGCAAGCACCGGCGCGTGCAAGGAGCCGGAGCGCGGTGCAATGGCATTGCTCCATTGGAAGCTGTAGGCAGGAGAGGGGGAATTTTTGGAAGAAGGGATCCTGGTGGATGGGAAAAGGCAGCGGGGTCCGGATGGGACCGGTCCCTTTGGAGAAATGCAGCCCGTGGTGGGCGCAGGCCCTAATTGTTGCAATGCTAAATGCAAAGGATGCAAGAACGAACGCAAGGATAAACGCAAGAACAAATGCAAGAACAAATGCAAGAACAAATGCAAGAAAAGAGCAAGAATAAATGCAAGAATAAATGCAAGAATAAATGCAAGAAAACTGCAAGAACCAGTGCAAGAATAAAGGCAAGAAAAATGCAAGAATAAATGCAAGAATAGTTGCAAAACCTCCTGCTCCCTCCTTGCAGGCAGTGAGAAATCCAGCCCTGCTGAGACGAAGGGGCCCAGGCAGGCGGCTCTCCCCATCCCCACCACATTCCGCTGCCATCCCTATATTCCAGCGGCGGCTTAATGAGCCCTCTCCTTATTTCCCGAAACTTTAGCACATCATTAAAGCGGGTGACTGAATAACACATCTAGCGGGCGGGCCCAGGCGAGCTCCGGAGCTTCCGAACGGAGCAGCGAGGCGGGAGGCGCGGAGAGGATCCCGAAGCATCGCCAGGTCCTTCTTTCCCTGCCTTAAAACCGAGGGATATTGGGATACGGAGGGAACGCTTTTCCATTGCGGAGGAGCGGAGCGGGAAAGGGCAGGATGCAGAAGGACCCCAAGTCGGCAGCGGGATGGCAGAGGTGGGAGGTGGCCTTGGAGTCAGCCCTTGGGGACATCCTTTGGGATTTACCCGTTAAATCCCTGATTCCCTCGAGGCAAAAGGCCAGGAAACGGCCTCAAAGAGGCCACGTGGAGGTTCATCTCAGATGAGCATCCAGATATTCCCTGGAAGTTTTCCCTGCCGCAGGCACCTTCCCGCTGGATCCCGGCCTCGTTTATCGCCGGTTATTACAACTCGCGACCAAACCTCCAAACCCAAACCCGATTTGACTGCAAATCACCTAAAAACTCCCCCAAAAAACCCCACAGCCTGGTATTAACCAAAGGAAAAGCTGCTCAGGGAAAAGCCGAGGTGCCGGACTCGGAGACGGATTGCGGGAGGCGAGGAGATAAATCCTGCGAGCGCAGCCTACGCGGGGGGAGAAGACAAATACGGAAATAAATATGAAAAGAAGACAAATTTGGGCTACGGGGAGCGAGCGAGGCAGAGAGCGAGAGGCAATTGCGCTCCAACAGACAAGGTTTCCCAGAGACAAAGGTAAAATTGGGAAAAATGAGACGGAGACCAAAGGGGGATAAATCAAGAGGGCAGCCCGTCTGAAAATTATTGGGAATGAAGCCTTCCCGGTAAGTGAGACATCCCCCGCAAGACAAATCTGCCACGAGGAACAAAGAGAGATGCCAGGGCAAGGATACAAGTCGGAAAAGATGGATGTGCCGGGCGATGCCGACCTCTCCCCGAGGGTGTTTTGGGGTGTTTTCTTTTCCCCTACGGATCAGGCTCCTCTCCGGCTCCTTGGCTGCTCCAGGCCTGCTAAATTGGAGCAATAAGCCCAAATTGGGGCCTGTTTTCCCATGGGAATTTGGCTTCTTGCTCCCTGTGAGGTCTCCGCCGTCCGGTGCCCGCGGCTCCTTCCCCGTTCTGATTTATGGATCTGGAAGTCCTGGCTGGGAGCTGATATCATGACACGGCCAGACTTCCAAATAAACCTCCCTCTTGATACCGGGTTATTTTATTGGGTGCATCAAGGCTGCAAACAAGCCCATCCGTCTTCGGGAACGCTTTTTCCCATTCGCTGTATAAATACATCCATGTTTCCTTGCATTATTCACCCCGGCCGCGCAGATGGATGAGCAGCAGCAAGGGCGCCACATTTTTATTCCTCGCCCGGGGAGATTTTGCAGCGGGAGCGCACGGCACAGGGCACAGCAAATCAAAAACACCGGGAAGACGCCGGGAAAACTGCCCTGTGGATGGGACAAGGCCCGGAGCATCCCTGGATCCCCCAGCCCGGCTCGGAGAGGTTATCGGGAGACGCAGGGCATGTCCTGCGGCAACTCGGAGGATCGGAGCGAGCGGATGGGATGTAATCCCGGCGGGAGCGGATCAGGAGCTGAAAAGCCGCTTGGCTGCTTTTTCTCCCTTCTTTCTTCTTTTTTATCGGCTCAAGATTGCGAAGAGGCTGCGAGAGAAGAAAGGGAAACAGGGGCAGGGAGCGATAAGGGCTGATGGACAGGAAGCCTCCGGAGCTCGGAGAAATCGGGCTGACGAGCCGGGAATGCGGGCACGGCATCCGCAAGGGCGGGAGTCGCGGGGTATTAATAAAGGAAAAGGGCTCTCGATGCCATTAATTAGACATTAAGTCACCGGCCCCATCGCCCACGGCCGCCTCCTGCCCTCCTGGTTCGTCCTCGCTAGGAAACCGGAGCGCGGGATGAGCCGGGAACGCGGCGGTGACGGCCCAAGGAGCCGGCGCATCCGTATCCCCCTTTCCAGGCAATGAATGTCTTGGTGCCCCGGTGCTATTAACCTCCCCTCGGGCTAATCTGCTCCTTAATCGACTTTCCCGGGATTCTCATCGCCCGGATCCAATGGGAAGGTGAGACAGGGATAAATCCCCTCCTTTAATGCAGGTGAAAATTCCCTCTCCGGGTAGCACACTTAAGATACTTAATATTCTTAATACATATATACATCCACACCCTCCCATGTCTCCACATTGACATAATACATGGCATATAATATTAATATATACTAATATCTACTATATGGTTATTATTAATGCACAGTTTGTATTTTTTAATCTATTTTTCCCCGACTCTTGGTCTTTCGCCTTCCCTGCTTCATTCCCCAATGCTCCTGTTGCTTCTTTTTCAGATTTCCTTTTCGGATTTCCTTTTCTTTTGCTCCAAAAGGCCCCTCCGAAGCAATCGCAGCAATCCCGGGTTAACGCGGAGCCGCTCGGGTTGACTTGCAGCGAGGCAACGGATACAGGGAGGGGGAAAAGCCGCCGGAGCGGCGCCGCGGCATCGGAGCGAAGCGGGAAAAGGCGCCGGAACGATCACCCCGGAGCGCTGCAGAACGGAGCAGCCACTTGCTCAAGAGCTCAAATTAATAAGGACCCGCAGGGCGGCTTGGATCGGATGCAAACGCGGCGCTCGGAGCGGCGGGAAGCTCCGGGATGCAATTCCCTTGCTTCACATCCAGGCATGTCGTCGGAATAACGACACCCGGAGTGAAAATACCGCGGTGGGCAGAGATTCGGAGCGCCAGGAGAGTAATGGGAAGCAGGATTGTCTTTGCTAATGGACTTCTACCTAATCGCCACCTTTTCCCCGAATGTTTTCCACGTGGAAACGCCGGCGTGCTGCGCGAGCCGGAGCGGATCGAGGCACATCCCGCTCCCCATTCCCGCTTGCCACCAGGGAAGCCTCTACAGCGCGCAAGGACGGTGGAAAAACACTCCAAGGCTCCATCCCTCCGGTAATTTATAGCCGTCGGAGGAACCTGATAACAGTTTCTAGCAATTAAGCACCACGCTAATTCCCTCATTCACGGAGCGCCATCCGTGCGTTATTTGTGGGGGCCGCGCCGGCGTATAAATATCCCCCTCTCCCTGTTGCATAATGAAAAATTTACTAAGTAGCTTTTTTTTCTAATTTTATTTCCTTCGTGTTTGTTCATTTTAAGCTATTCTTGGCGCTCACGTGTAAATGAGGAGTCGCTGCTCTACTCGGGGGTGGGAAGTCCTAAGTCGTCGTTTCCTGCTGGCGGCTGCTCCGATGCCCTTCCCTGCATCCCGGATCGGGATGCCCTCGGGAAGGGCTCCTTGAAGACTTGCCCTGGAAGCTTTTGTGGTTCATCCCGCCTTTTTTTCTGCTTTCCTTTTTTTCAGATGGGAGAAAAAACCCTTTTTGAAGCAGCCCAAGATGTCCTGAGCGACCCCAAAGGCAACAGCCCCCCTCTCCATCCCATTGCCCAAACCCAGCTGGGGCGCCCGCGCTTCCCGGCGCTGTCCCGGCTATCCCGCTGGGAAGAGGCTCCGGCAACGCATCTCGGCAACGGATCCGGCGGGATTTGTCCCCCTAGGGCCGCGCTGCCGGCGAACAAACATGTTTACACGGCGGGAAGACGCGGAAAGCTCCGCGTCGGCGCTCCCGGCCGCGTGCGTTTTAGGGCGCCCGTCTCATCCCGCGCCGGCGCATGGAAAAAGGCGCGGGAAAAGCCATTTGTCCCCTCGGCTTTCTTCCAAGCGCGGAACCGGAGCAGCTTGTAGCTGCGGAGGGCTTTTAATAGAAATCTTCGGGATGAAATGGGCTACAGCTGTTTGCCTTGATAAATATATTTTATGCTGCACGCCTGAGCCGCCATCTGTTTGCTGAGACGAGCGTTTCTGCTCCGCGGCGGCCGGGAAGTCACCAAAGAGCCCGGATCCGGGCGGGAAGAGAAGGGGTCCGTGGTCCCAGGGATCCTTCTTGCCACCTAACATGCCCAAATTCCCTCCTTTCAGCAGGAAAAATGGAGTGTGACATCTTGGGATTCAAGGAGGGAGCTGGGGCCGGAGCGAACGGTGCCGCCCTTGGCACATCCCTGTTCCGCATCCCATTCCAGAGCTTCAAGCTCAGCGAACTTTAAAATTCCATGGGATTCTCTTTCTTTTCCAGGGATTTGCTCTCTTTTTTGTTATTATTGTTATTTTCCTCCTCCTATCTCATCGCCAGCATCTTTCATGCCAGGAGATGAAGGAGATGAAGGCCAAGTAGGGCCCTTTTCCAGAGCAGGGCATCCCAATGGCCCAGAAAAGCCGGAGGCGAAGGCGGATACTTGGGAGCAGAGGCTGCTCCCGAGCCGATGGCACATTCCTAGATGGGAATAGAACTGGAAAAACCTGGAGACACCACGGGAAAAGCATTTCCAGCATCATCAAGTCCCCTCTGCACCCAAGCTAGGACAAAACCTCTCATGTCCCGGGGAAACGATACTTTTTGTGACAATTTTGCCACAAATGTGTATTTTTCTGCCTGTTTTTCAACGTGTTGCTTGATTTTTTTTCCACATTCAAACATTTCCGCTCGCTTTAAGAGTTGATTTCTTAAAAGTCGCGAGAAAACGTGAAGCCTCAAAATAGAAATGGAGTGGGTAGGGGCTATCAAAACGCTGCGTTTGAGTGCCCTGCACGGAAATATATCCGGAATTTCGCGGATGCCGAGGATTTTAAGAGGATTGGTTAACATCAGAGACAATGTTTTCATTTCAAAATTGCCAGCAAACCTAAAATTTCATTTTCCCCTCTCTCTATTTGTAAGTGAATAGTCGCTGGGATACTTGATAGCTGTAATTTACTCTTCAAGCTGTGCAATTAGCCACCTCAATCAAACAGCATCGTTTCTAGCTTTGCTTGGAGAACTGCTTTGCCACTGCACAACAAACACCTCGACTGGATCAAAACTCCGGGATGAGCTGGAATTTGCTCCCTGCAGCCAACTCTTCATCTCTGTTGGCGTTTGGGCTTGTCCTGAGGTTTTGAAGATGTTTCTTGGAGGAAAAAATGGGGCTGAAAATGGGGCTCTCACTTCGGAATGCGGCTCATCCACCAGTATAAATAAGTGGCTTGTGGCAAGCAGGTGGGAATTTCCCTGGATTTTGGGGGATTATTCTCCCCTGTCCCGCTGTTTTTGCCGCTGTTTTAAATTTTAGGAGGTGTCTCCACGTAGGGATATTACTACACATTATTTCCCAGTAACGCTCCCCGAATCCGGTCTCCGGAGATTCACCCCTTGCTGGGAACTGCTGCCTGGAGTTCCAGCCTCCTGCAGCAAAACAGGGAGAAGGAAAAGAGGGAAAATGCCTTGTAAAAACTGCAAGGACTCCGGCTTTCTTTTGCTGGAGCTCTTAAATTCAAGGCTGGCTTGAGGGCCGCCGAATCCTTGTCTTGTTATTGGCAGCAGGGAGAGACACAACTTTCCTTTCTGCTCTCCTCAGCATAACAATTTCTTGTTAATAAAATAAGATTAATCCTTGCACCGCAATCATGTTCTCCGAACCCTAAATAACAGCGCTCCCCTCGCCGCATTCCTGATTTTCTTTCCCTTCTGCATTCAAAACAAATGGAAATCTTGTAATCTCGAGATAAACATAACGGTGTGGAAGCTTCCTGGGTTCCTCTGATCTGATTGCAGTGGCAGCGAAGGGACGTGGGCCTAATTAAAGTGCCAATCAAGCAAAAACGGGACTCGTTTTGGCACAAACGCTCCATTTAACCCTCCAAGGCTCGTTTGTCTTTTGGGGATTCCATTCCCACCACTTCCTGCCTTGGCTGCGGGAATCCAGGCCAGGTTTCCGAAAGCGCTAAAAAAAAACCGTATTTTTTGGGATGCTAAAAGCTACAGACCTGGCAAAGAGGCCACGGGCTGCCCAGCAGCCTCATCCCGGAGTTTCCTTGGCATTTTTCCCCCAGCCAGATCCTCTCCTTTCCAGACCGCGAGGGGAGCTGTAGCTCCAGGGCCGGGAAACTTGGACGGCAAAAAGTCAGGCTCGGAGTTTCGCAGATTTCCTCCGAACCCGGGGTCGTTATTCCAGCACGGAGGGGAAACGTGCCCTGCATTCCTGGCATTCCTGCTCGTTCCTGCTATCTCCCGCCGTGTTGTTCCCGGGCCTGCTGTACAAGAGCTTTATCGAGTGCCACAAGCAGGGATTTTTGGCTGCCGTCCATGCAGCAGGAGGCAGGGAGAAAAGAGCCCCGGCGTTCCCCCTTATCTGCTTTCCCGGCCTCTCTCCGCGTTGTTTTCCAAGGAAAAAGGCCTCTGCTTCCTCCCTGGGCTTGCTTGGAAAGCGGCGAGGGCCGGAGCGCGTGGAGCCCGGCAAAGCCGGGAGCGCTGGGAAAACCGGCAACACCGGAGGCAGGGAAAAACTGCCACATCCCAGCTGGAATTTTGCCAGCAGGGCTACACGCCGGGAGCAGCATTCCCATATCATTACGGGCAAGGAAAAGGATTTCACCGGGAAATTCCTACTTGCCTTTCCTTCTCTTCCAGGCGTTTGCCTTCGCTTTGGAATACACGGGAATGCAACGCACCCGAGTTGCTGTTGTCCTGCTGGTTCCAACGCTGTTTTTCCGTCAATATTGCTTCGTTTTGATCGAGTTGCTTCCACGGTTTATGCTGCTCGCCTGTGTTTTTGCTTCTCTCCCCGCCGTCTCGCCGCAGCGCTGCAGAAGATTCCGTCTCCTCGGCAAATAGCCTGGAAGGAAGGGAGTCGGAGGCACGGGAAAAGCGCTCGCTTTCACGGTCGCGACGTCGCAGATCTAGCCTGTCACCGCGGAACACTGACAGCACACAGAAAAAGGAGAACGAAGGAGAAAAACACGAGAAAGACGGAAAGAAATTGCAAAAAAACACAGCCTATCATGAGCCTCGTGATGCCCTGCAGCCCCACAGCGAGGACTTCTTTAGAAGCCACCCTGGAAGGGGCTGAACATGAGGTTTTGAGCAGAAAAACACAAATATTAAGCACCGGCTTAGTATTTCTCCGCAGAGGCCAGGTTTCACCCTTCTGTGTTCCTTCCTTTGCTTTTTAATTGGAACAATTCATTTTCTGGCACCAAGCGCCGCAGAGCTGAGGGAGATATCCAGGAAGCGCCGTTAAATAACTTGATTTTGTCTCCTGTAATAACGAGGTCTTGCACGCAAGGAAACCTGCGTTGCGAGATGCTTGGAAGCTCCTTCAAATGCTTGGGCCCATCGTAGTGCCAGGTTGCCCATCACGGTGCCAGGTTGCCCATCACGGTGCGAGGTTGCCCATCATGGTGCCAGGTTGCCCATCTTTGACTTGAGATCGGTTGACATCTTGGTCTTGGCAGGGGAAAAAAAGCTGCAGCCACTGATGGATCAATGGGTTGATCCATCCATCCATCCATATATCCATCCATCCATATATCTATCCATCCATCCATCTATCCATCCTTCCATCCACCCACATATCAATGTTTGAAGGCCACTTCCAGCTTTGGGATTCCTTTGACCTCTGAATAAACGCTATAATTACAATATTATTACGGATACTTTGAGTTTTAACTGAAGAAAAAGGTGGTTTTTTTCCAGGTAAGAACTGGGAGTTGATGCCCTGTGTTTTTCACCAAACTCTGCTCATCCTGCTATGCTAAAAATACCCACTAAGTGGCCACCGCTAAGGCCACGACGGCACGTAGCAAGTTCAGAGGTGCAGCCGGAGGCACGCAGCTATCTTGGAGCTCCGCCGATCCGAAAGGATGCTCCAAGCCGGAATTCCACATTCCCAGCACAACCGCCTGTTCCTCTAAATCAAATTTGACTACCAACGTACAGCGGCGGCGGTAATCAGTTAATAAAACCTCGCGCTTACATCCTACTTGCATGCGAGGATTTAAAGCCCTTTGCAAAGGTCAATATTACAATGATGGGAATTTTCCAGTTGAAATGTTTTCACTGCGAAGGCGGAAAAAAAAAAAAAAAGAGAAATATTCGCTTTTTCCTGCGAGTTAGAAGCTCTGTTTGCAATGCAGGCGCAAAATAGCGTTCTTTGTCAAAAAGTGATGAAAAAAGCCAGGGAAATGTTAATGTAGCTTTGAAGGCACGCGGAAACTCCTTATTCCCTGTTTAAGAGCCGCAATGTGCATTAGGGCCCCTCGTCTGTAAGCAAACAGCATTTTGCACATCAAGCCAAAACACAACGGGAAAAGCGCAGTTATTTAGGAATCTAATTCCCACTGAAATCAGCCATGGAGCGTTTTCACCCGCAGTTCCACGGGCATCTGAATCACTGCTCCCTGTCCCTATGGGCCACCCGGGGCTGGTGCCCATCTTGGTGGCTCTGGGACAGGCCAGAAGGATGAAAAGGTGGGAAAAAAAACCCTATTTTGCCCCAAAGTTACTCTTCAGCTTGCCCCATGCTCCGGAAAATGCAGAAATATGATGGCCTTAAGCAAGCCCCCCTACTTTGGGGTCTTTCTGGCTCCCATGGGTGGGAAAAGCGATAGCCAAATAAGCTTTATTTCCTCAGGGATTTGGGTGAAAATGCCCCATTTCCAGGGTGACCCTCCTGTCCTTTCAACAGCAAGGCCTAAAACACGCGTTTCAGGCCAGAAATCGCCCTCCCCAGAGACTCCTTAAGGCATTTTTGAACGGCCCCAAGTGAACCTAGATTTTAAAAAGGGCAATAAATAAATGAATAAATAAAAAGGGGAAAAAATCGAAGCTCCCCCTCAAATTAAAAAGTCTTAAAAAAAAAAGCCTCCAAATGAGCCATATTCCCCCCAAATGACCCCCGGTTATAGGAGCTCCCCTCACACGCGTGTCACGACGCGCCCCCCGCAAGCGGCCGCTCCCCTCGTGAGATAAAACGGGGAAAAAAAATAAATAAAAATAAAAATAATCTCTTTTTTTTGGAGGGGGTGGGTTATCCTGCCTCCCACCCGCCCGTGGGGACGCTTGAGAGCGAAAACCGTTTTTATTCGGGTGGGATGTGGGGGGAAACGCGGCGCGGACGGGGCGTGAGGCGACGGGCGTGAGGGGGCAGCGCGCGCGCGCCTCACACCCACCCCCCCCGCCCAGTAACGGTCGCAACCGCCGTAACGGTCGCAACGGCCCTAACGGTCGCAGCGCCCCCTTCCCCTGCCGTGAGCGCCCTCCCTCTCTCCCGAGCCGGGCTCGCTCCGCCACTCAAGGCAGCGCTGCCGGGGGAGGAGCTCGCGGGGACGGCGGCGATGGAGGAGCCGGAGCCGGCGCCGGGCGCGCGGAGCCGGCGGGCGGCCGCGGCGTGAGCCCCCCGCGGCGGAGCGGGGCGCGCGGGGCCCCGCGGCCACCCTGAGGAATGAGAGCTCTCCGGGCAGACCTGCTCCTCCTCCTCGGCGCCTTCCTCCTCCTCGGCCACGGTAGGACCCGCACTTACTTTCCGAGCGGGGCTCGGCGTGAGCGGGGGAGCTTGGCGAGGGGAGGGTGGCGGAGTCGATGCTGCGGCTGTAATAAAAAAATAATAATAATTTAATAACCCTTCAGCATATAAATGAGTTTGGTTTATTGTTTTTTTTCGAGCTCCGTTAATTAGACGGTGTTTGTGTGTAAACACGGCTCTGCCTAGCCCCCCCCTTCCCTCCCCAGCTCGCTCCTTCAGCCCCACCGCCCGTGGCTGGGAAGATGAGGGCAGTTGATTAAATTATTTATTAATTTCGGGGGGTGGCAGGAGTCTTTGCTCCCGAGGGGCAGAAAGGGCCGTTTCGAATGGGGCCAGCCCAAGGGAAAAGCGGGGGGTCAAGCCCCATCCCGCCTCCCCAGCAGCCCAGGGAAAGGCTGCGGAGCCGGGGGGGATTCGCCCTGTAACTTTGCCACCTTCCCACACCCTCCTGGAAAACAGATTTTATTTTTATTGTTTATTTATTTAATTGGGGAGGGGAGAAAGGGGGGGCAATGGGGGTAGCCCGGTTTGCTGTGCTCCTGCACGCCCATTCCCTGGAGTGGCTGTCACCTGTGGAGGCTGCGGAGCTGCAGCCGGAGCCGAGCTCCTGGGATCTGCTTCACCCTCTGCGCAACGCCCGTGTCAAACGCCATCTGTGTCATGACGGTCCCCAAACCCGCGCCGCTTTTGTGAGGGAAGGGCTTGGGGTTGCTTTTAAAAAAAAAAAAAAAACCACACACACACAAACTGGGTGGGGAAGAAAAAGAAACCCACGCAGCTCGTCCATCTGTTGATTAAATGAAGGATAAAACTTTTGGAGAGAGCAGTGCCTCTCCACGGGCAGCTGGTTTCCTCGCTCAGCCAGACGGTGTTGCTGAGCGTCTCCCCTCCTGCCCTGTCCTCCCTCTCGTCTCCGCGCAGAGATGCCTGGTTTGGAGCTGCCTGCTCACTTCTGGCTGTCGTGACTGCCTTTATTCCTGGAGCCCTGCGCTCAGATGTGATGTTGGCTTCCTGCGCTGCCCTCTCTTCCCCTCTCCGTGCTTGTACTCATATTCCTTCAGGGAGAAGCCTGTGTTTGCTCTCGTCTCTGCTTCTGCACAAGAGAAACCCACTGTGTCTTCCATGTAGGTTTCTGGCTGAGCAAATCTGAACTCTCCGCGGTGCAGCAGCAGGTCCAGGGATACAAGCAATCGGGAAGCTTATCCTGGCCTTTCGTGTCTCTGCTGCCCTGTACTGCTCAGCTCCCTGCAGGTCAAATGACAATTTGCTAGTGAAGCTGAAGAAGTTTTTGTCTCGGATCCGGTGGGGATTCGTTTCCTTTTTTTTTTTTTGTATTTTTTGCCTCCTCCCTCTTGCAGCCATTATATTGAATAAGAGCTAATGCACTTTTTAATAGGCTGTTTGTGTTGGAAGGCTGCTGTGGCTCCTCTGTTCTGCCTGAGCTGAGCTGATTTGTCTCCCCTGTCTGCATCGTGAGGAGCGTGCATCTGGTACCGTGCTTATTCACGCTGGGTGATGTGGTGGGGAGAGAGCGTCTTGCCGAGCGCGTTCGACCGTCTCCTCCGGCAGGAGAACTGCATCGTTCCTGCAGCGCGCGGGCGAGGGGCTGCCTCGGCGCCCTCGCGGGCAGAACGCGAAGGATCCCTCCAAGCGCAGGGCGCTGTGGGGAAGGAGCGGCCTCGCTGCGGGCGCTGGGGCTTGCGCTGCAGCGTGGGCTGCGCTCGTGCCCTTGGAGCCGCCGCGGCGGGGATGCCCTGGCGCGAGGCGCGGGTGCTCCCGATGCCGCGTGGGTGGCTCGGTCCTCGTGCGTCCAGAGGGCGCCCATGGCTCGCCTGGGGAGACGCCGCTGGGTGAGAACGGGCTTGCTGTTAAAGCACCGCAGCGTGGAAGTTGCGCTGAGCTCGCGCGAGGAAGGTGTGGGTTGCTCCTCCTCGGAGGCTGTGCTACACCTGGGTGCCAGGCACAGGGATTGCCTCGGGGATTTGCTCTACCCTCGTCCTGACCCTGCTGGGATTTTCTGTGGGAGATGCAACTAGCGCACTTCTGCTTTCTTCTTAGATCCTTAAGAAAAACCCCCAAGCAGAATAATTTTCAAGCGTGTTCTTCAAAGCCAGATCACAGAGTACAGCATATAAATGTCCACCAGCCAGTCAACAGTCCCATGGCTACCCCCCTGCCTGCCCCTTGCAAAGAAATATTGCCACGTAGTCCAGGAGGGATCTCTTTTGCAGCCGATTTTGTGCTTGGATGGGGGTGCATTTTGCTCCTCTTGGGGAATCCAAGAGGAACAAACTGCCAGTCCCTGACATTCTGCTGTCTTGCTCCCTTACAAATGGCCCAAACGAGCCGGTAGCTTTCTCTGTCTGAAGGCTGGCGGGTCAGAGTTTTCTATGCAGGGCATTTTTTCCACAGCTATTGCTTGTTCTTCCATTCTCCACTCCAACCTGTCAGGGCCACCACAGCTTCTGGTGGGAGACTGAGTGAAGTCGCAGCGTGATTTACTGCCTGCTGCGACTAGATGTGTGGTGCCCCTTGGTGGGAAGAAATTGATGCTGCCATGAAACGAGCTGCTTTTGTTTCCATGTTGTGAATAGCCTCCCTCTCCCTCCCTCCCTCCTCTGCTTCAATGTCATCCAAACTGGGTGAGGCTGGAAGCAGCGGAGGAGAATGTCTACTGCATTTGACTAAGTTCTTGGCTGTTGGGGGATGTTTTCTCCTTCACACTTCACTGTGTTCCTTCCTGGAGGTAAATTCTTTATAGTCAAACCAAGATCTCTCCTCAGCAGGGTCCATTATTAGTAGTAGTGGCTCAGCTCTTGAGTGGCTTGTCACCAGATCCTAAGTGAGAAGGATGAATTACACTGATAAGAGACACAAGGCCACTCCACCTGCCACCACCTGGGGCTGCAGGATTCCAGTGAGCACTTCAGGATGACCAGGAAGGCTTGGGAGTGATGCAAGGGGTGTATAAAAAGGCTAGTGAGTTTGCGTGCAAGCCACTGGGTGCCAAAGGGATTTGTGGATTGCTGTGTCCAGCAAGAGTGACCCCAAGTAGTGCCTGCTAAGGCGAAGCCCAGGAACGTGTGATTCCTCTTTAAAGTTAATTCCTCCTGCCCTGCAGAGAGCTGTGTAGCTTCGCAAGAGGAACGTGTTAGCATATTTGCTAAACCCAGCAGATGAATCCCTGCTGTCAGGTACTGTCTGAGGAAGCACAAGGCTGCACAGGGTCCTGAAGAACAAGTAAGTGCTAATGGGCTTGAAGAGCTAAATCTAAGATGCGGGTGGTGTGTGCATGTGTGTGGCGGTGGCTGGTTTTTTGCAGTAGCTAGCAGCACTAGGAGAAGCAACACCTAAAAATGATTGAAGATGGTGGAGGACAGTAATGGGCAAGGCAGTGATTTGTGCAGACCTGGGAGGTACTGCTGATGGAGTGCGCGGGTTTGTCGGTGCCACGGGACTCCACAGCTGCTGTGCACAGAAGGCAGGCTCAAATAAGCCCTTCAGCTTCCCTTGCTTGGCCAGGGCGAGGGAACTGCGAGACAGAGCACCTGCCCTGATGCTGCTGCTGCATCTGCAAGCAGCATCCCTGCTCCGATGCTCCGGGCAGTTTGGGGCCCCACGTCTTGCACGGCTCGGGCAGATGCCCACTGCTTTTGTGCCTTCTTGTCCTTTTAAAGGGACACGGGTCAGAGGCAAAACGTCCATAGAAATTCCTGAGAAGTCACCAGCACTGTGTGTCACTAACTGCCGTGCTCTCTGTAGTTGGATTGCATATGTTAGAATAAAAAGCTCCATGCTCTTCTTTCTTTTGTAGCCATAAATAAAGGGGAGAGGCTGATGTGCCCCTTAGGTTGTGAATTGGCTGAGGATCAAGGTCTTTGAATAAACTGTTTTCTCTTGCTACAAGCAGACTGCGATGGAGAGTGTGGTTCACTTCAAACCTCTGATTTAATGATGGGTTTTGTGAGTTTGTGCCATGCTCCCAGCACTCAGCTCCTCCATGCTGATGTTGAAACGCTGGATGTGGGGACTTTAGGAAAACTCTTCTGGACAATAGTGATTTTGCATCGTTTCTGGGTGACTCCAGTAGGATGTAAGTGTGGACTGTGTTTTTTTTTTCCTCCTTAAAGACCACCAGCAAATTTATAACAACTGATGAACAACTTGTAACAACTGATTTGTTGAAGGCCCCAGGTCAGCATCTATTCGGGAGCAACACAAGTCTCTCCTCGGGCTTCCTTCGTGCTGCTTCTGACCACTGTACACAGTCGCTTCCTCTTAAGCTTATCTTATAAATCAATAGGTAGTGAAACGCCCTGGTTGTAAATCAGCCTCTTATTTTCTTTTCCGAGCCTTAAGGCAGCTGGTGTAAGTGCAAGTATTTAAGGTAGCCTGTCCTATGTTTGGGGTAGATGTCCCCCTGCAAAAGCTGTGAATCCCTGGATTGCAGCGCCAATTCCAGCATGCCAGGATACGGACAGGCCTTTTCCTTGGCTGCCTTTCCCAGGGCCAAGAGCAGCCTCCAGAGCAGAGCAGAAGGCGCTGCCTGCAGAGCGCATAGGTCACTTGGCTTTTATAGAGCTCTCCCTTTTACTGGTTGTATTAAACAGCTTAAAATATAAATGTGCTTTTAGTTTACCTTTTGGCAGAGGGCTCTGGGCTCCTTGCCTCTTTAAATGTCACATGCTTTAAGTAGGAGGTGGAACGCTTGCATCTTAAATTCAGATGCTAACTTCAGGATAAGATCTTGTCTTAATGTGTTCATTCAACGCCCCCACTTGCAGAGAAAGCTATAGCAAGCTTTTGGGCTGTAGCGTTTTGGACCCTTGCTGTGGAACAGAATATAATTGTTTTTTGAGGGCTCAGCCGTAACTGCTGTTCCTTAACCATTAATGCAAGCACTTCAGACTTTCAACTAGGATAATATATGCTTGCTTTTATTTTCAATTACTTTGTGTTTGGTGGAATCGCTGCTCAGACTTAAGTGTGTGGTTGGATGGCGGGTAGAAACCTCTGAATGTGGGTGAATTCAAGGCCTTGGGTCCACTGTAGTTATTCCCAAAATGGCATACGGCAAAGCTATGCCGTGTATGTCTTGACTGGGATTAATCCAGCTATGCCCAGGGTCTGACTGTGTCTTGTAGGGGGACTGGAGCCTCCTCACAGCCTCTTTTTCCCATCTCCAGTGGCATAAATGAGTATTCAAGCTCTATGCTGCCAGTCAGTAAATGTCAATATTGGATAAGTGTTTCCTTTATATCAGTGCAATTTAGCATAAGCTGCTTGGAAACAAATGTCTTCCATAAGCATGAGGTGTTTCGGTAAGTACACAGTCAACATTACTATGAGGATTAAATAAATGTCAGCCCCGCTTGTATGCTCAGGAGCAAGTTAAGACAGCTGAACTTACACAACGGCCAGCAGGGCAGTGACAGCAGGGGATTAGGTGAGTCCCCATGGAGAGCGTGGGCTGGAGGTACCTCGCTCGCGACGGGGATGGGGTATCTTGGGATGCACATCCAGCTTCCAGCTGGGATAGCTGGCCCTGTCTTGTCTTCATCAGCTCACAGCAAGAGCCACGCAAGCAAGGGGAGGAAACTGGAGAGCGAGATGAAGAGCTGGCCTGGATGCGTCTCCATCCGCAGAGATGCAGGAGTGCCTCTTTCCCTGCAGCTGGCATGTAGCTTACCAGAGCCACTTGTTCCCAGCGGCACGAAAGCAGCTGCAGACAGGATTGTTAGCACTCAGATGAGCCTGATCAGCCTCTCTAATGCCACTCTCTCTCTCTCTCTAGTCCTTGTGGACTTGTTACCCTGCCGAGTGTGTATTTTAATGACTGGCCTCTGCTGTTCCAGGTGACTTGAGCAGAGCTTCTCGCTTGTGTCCTAGCAGCCCCCGTGGGCGGTCGGAGGCTTCGCAGCGGGGTCTAGCCGCGGTGTCGCCTCGTTAGGCTGTGCATTTACAATGCTGAGGAAACAGCTTGCAGGCATGTGGGGTGTCTTAGTAATTCAGGCTGCTGGAAGGGAGTGCTGGGGTGCACAGGGAAGGAATACCCAAGTATTTTGCATATCAAACCAGGTCACCTGGCAGAGCTAATGCTGTTTCATTCTCACTTTTCTAGTTCAACCTGGTGGTGGCAGCAGCAGCGCTCGCATGGAACGACGCAGCCACCAGTGCTGGGTTCTTCTGGAAAGGTGCGAGGAGACTTGTTGGGTTCCAGCTCTGCAGGGAGCTGCAAGCACCAAGCCCGTGTCCTGGGGTTCAGCACTAACCCCATTTCCCCCTCCTCAGCTGCAGAGAGGGTTTTTGGAGGGATGGGAGTTGAAGGAGGTGAGAAGTTCCCTCCTCTCTCCTGAGGAGCCCTGCTTGCCCAAGTTGGACATCTCTCCTATCCCCTCCTATGAAGCAGGATGGATCTAGATGCCCCTGACAGGCAGCACGCAGGAGCAGTGCACGTGCCATCAGCAGAGCTCGATCAGGAGGGGTGAGGAGACGAGGAGAACACGCTGCTGCTCCTGGCACACTGCCTTTCCGTGGCCAGTGATGAGCGCGTTGGGTCTCATGGGGTGGTGGAAGGAGGCGAGGAACAGCCTCTGCGCGCTGCGGGAGAGCACAGTAACCTTGAGCAGCTCCAGGCTGCCACTCGTGGGCAACGGAGCCTTGCTGGGCTGTTATTTTACTGTCTTTTCGTGTGATTTAACACTTCTCTGCTTCTGGCTGTGTCTTTAATCAGCTGAGAGTGACTAGGCCGGTGTCCCCCATGACTAGGCCAGTGTCACCCCCCTGCCCCGCATGCTGAAAAAATGGAACAAACAGATGCTAAAATTAGGCACAGCTGTTTGCAGCATTTTGTCCTCCTGATTGTGAAGTCTGACACTGTCTGTGCTTATTCCTTATTCCGTCCAGAGACCGAAGAGGTTTAAGATATCAAAGCTTTGAGTGGGTGTAATTTAATTCCTTATTGGTAGATGGTAGCTCGCTTGTGACTTCCTTAATCACACTCTTAAGCACCGGAATTGCCAGGTAGCCTCAAGATGGGCCTATTCCTGCTGTGGTGACAGCAGCAGTGGTGTTGGGGGCTGCACGCGACTCAGGCTCTTGCAGAAGGTTGCAAGTCTGAGGAATATTTGCTGCTTGTTTGAAGGTCTGTGCTATATAAGAAACATGTTTCTGGGAATTCTTCCTCTGGTCATGCTTAAAATGGTAATATTGGTTCAAGATAGATGCCTGTGATAAGCTGGGAAACGCAGTGTCCTTTGAGGTCTTCAAAGGCCCCTTCGATCGAATCTGCTGGCTAGAAAGATGAAGGGCAGGGCAGTCAGATCTCGGCATTTCAGACACGGACATCCTCCTAAAGATGTCTTCTCCGTGGAGAGCTGCCATCTCACCTTCCCCTCCTTTTCCAGGAGGTGCAGCCTGCATCAAGGTGCTGCCTGCTACGCTTGCTCCCGTCTGTTCTGCTTGTTGTGTGCTGTTCTTGATCTCTCAGACGTGCCCGGGCTTCGCTTCCTCCTGTGGCAGAAGAAGCGAGCGCTAATGAGAAAGCGGGTTTTTTTTCCTGGGAGCTGTTGGAGGAAGGGGAAATTTTCTTGGACTGGAAACTTTGAAATGGACCTACCAAAATTCTGTGGCTGCGGTGGCTTGTTCTTTTTATTTTTTAATCTTAACATTGAGCTCCAGAAGGGCTTCCCATGTGCCAAGGATTGTTAGTACCACTGTCCTCTCATGGATGAAGTCGAGCTGGGGATTTGCCAGCATGCTTTTATCCCCCGTTCTTCTGCACCCCATGACATCATGTGTCCTACTTGCTTTTTTTTTTCTGCAAACACCCTAAAATCCCCTCATAATTTTTAGAAAACACGGAAAGATTAAAAAGGTGCCAGTGATGTTCATCTGGCCCTGGGGTGTTGAGCAAGTAAGGGAAGGACCTAAGACGTGATTGTATAAATTGATGAGTAATAATGGGTCTAAGAGAAATTTTTGCCCTATGTTTTTAATAAAGTGATCAACGGCAAGCACAGCTGGAGCCCCCGTGCGGAGACCAAGAGATGCAGTAAAATTATGGAGGCTTCTTCACTTAATGAGGCCATGTAATAAAAATGAAGCATAACGAGAGAAGTATAATAGTACCATTATGCTTATGAGTGCCTGAACATGCTGGGGAATGATCTCTGGGAGGAAGGGCTTTCTTGGTTGGAATGAAGCAGGAAGCCTTTGGGAGACTTGGGAAATTATTGGCCAGCCATGTGACATATCTGTTCCCTACTGCAGATGGGAATGAAGGGTATAGGGAGAGCACCAGTCTGGGTCTGCAGGAGTTGATTTCCGTACATATGCTTTTTTTTGTATATTATTTTGGGCAGCTCTCTGCTGCTCTGGGTTTTGTTCACCTCCTGTAACCTTAGGGAAGTCTATGGGGATGAAAGGTTCCCTGTCTCTGTAGATGAAGCTGCAAGAGGTTCAGATTTTCAAACACTGGGATTTTCAGAACCACGGAGGCAGGATGTGGGGGAAGTGATGGGCAGGCTCCAAGAGGATGCAGTGACATCGAAGAGGGTCCACGTGCCAGCACCTTGCAGCTGGACTGGGACCTTCCATGGGGTGGAAGTGGGAGGCGGATTGGTGTCTGCAGAATAGTTATGTCCCTGCTGCTGTTAAATGTAGTTAAACTTGAACGAGTTCTAATCTAATAATGAAAGGAAGAGAAATAAGCGTTCTCAGTGATGCATGCCCCTCACGGTAAGTGCTAATTGAAAACAGATATTTGCTTTAAAATGAAAATGTAATACGCTAAATGATGGGTTGTGAAATTTGCATGTGTAGGAGGGAGCAGCAAGCCCGCACAGCCTCCCATCTGCTCTGCCCCAGCTCTGTGGATGCCAAGGAGCAGGGTCAAAACCCAGCAGCACCCAGAGTCCCCTAAGGCTGATGAGACCTTGCTGCAACCTCTTGGCCTTGCCTTGCCCACCTTCCTCCCGTCCCCTGCAGGCTGTCCCTAACAAGGCATCGTTGAGCCTTGGGAGCCGGCGATTGAGTGGTTCTGAAGCGCTCTGCAGGCAAAGCTCAGTGCCGCGTGAGCAGTGACCATTAAAGGTTCTGCTGAGGATGCTCTCTGACCACGGGCCCCCGCCTGTAATCTTTGGAGGGAAGCAGCCTGGCCCTAATCCTTTTTGTGCAGAGTTCCTGCCCGTTTCTTACGCGTGCGTTTGGATGATTTGCATTTTGCACTCTGATCGTATGCATAGAATTCAAATTGAAATGGGGGCTCGAATAGATTTGCATGCTAAAGAGACACTGGTTTTATTTATTTATTTGTCGCCCTCTCACGCAAGCAGCAATGTGCCGAAAAGCCACTTGTGCAACTGGTGACAGCGCGAGGGCCGTCGCTTTCAGGGGCGACTCGTGCTGCTCGCCGGCCCCTACTACCTGCAGGCCTCATTGCTGTATGTCCCACCATCGCCGTGGCCCTTTGCATTCCTGCCCCGTGCAGAGGTGCCTGGGGTGTAACCGAGTGCTTTCCCCGCCAGCTCTCCTTCCCCAGACGACGCCAGCAGCAGCTGAGTTCATGGCTGGCGTGCTGCAAAACAGCCAAGGGAGGGCTCTGCGATGGCAGCAGGAATTGGGTCAAATCGCACTGCCCCAGGAGAGCAAGTTTCTCGCGGTGCAGGCTGGCACACTCTTATTATTTTACAGGGGATGTTATAGCTTGATAAGGGAGCTGTTCTGCTTTAGCTGCCAGTGGGGCTTATTTGGGGCTTATTGTATGCCCTAGTTTGTATATTAATATAGTCAAAGGTGACTTACGACTTTAATATTCCTTTTAAAACTCATTGCGTGAGTGTGGTGTGTGCCTTTAAATCTATCGATATGAAACTGGATTAATTGTAGCCTTCCTTGATCCTGCTGGTATCTTTGCTTTCCTTGGCTGGAGACATGTGTGGTCTGTGCTGCCCCAACAATAGAAGAGAAGGAAGATGTTTGCATGGTGATAAATAATTGTCACGGGCTCTGCCTTTCTTCCAGCAAAATTTCTGCTCTACAAGCTTAACAATGGCATCAGTGGGAGCTCCGGCTTTTGTCTGAGGCTCTCTGGCTCGCCTCGCGGAGCAGGGCTTTCGTGAACAATATCTGCCTTTATGCTTCCCGTAGAAACCTCTTTTTTTGTCGCTCTGCTCCTCTCTCCTATCGCAGGCTCCCCGTAATGCAGTTTCTCCCTCTCCGCTTCGTGCCCCTTGCATTAGAATTGCTTGCACACTTGCTGTGTTCCTTGCTTCCCGCAAGATGTTTCGCTGCTGAGGTGATGGTGTCTCCTGTGGGAAGGGCCAGCCTTGCAGCAGAGGCCATGGGGAGGACCACAGGGAGCCGTGTTAAATCACTGCCCTTCACCAAGTCCTTGAGCAGCTTTGGGCAGTCCCACTAGGCTGGAGCATCCAAAACCCTCGGGGATGCTTCTGACTTTGGGTGTCTGCCTCGGGGTGCTGTAAACCGCCTTGTGCTCGTGCATCTTCACGTCCCAAGCATCGATCGGCCCGTGTACGAGTGGCCCTTGCCGAATTTCCCCCAAATCGTGTGGCCATGATGGGTTGGGAGTGCCATACCTCAGTGACTGAATGCCAGAATCAAAAATGCTGTGACTCTTCAGTTTTATTTTGCATAGGGGAGAGAATTTCACTCTCCTCACCTGTCTTTTCCCTGTGTAGCGTTTAAGCCCGGGCTGACAAACCATCAGGTATTGGGTGTTGGCTCAAAGTCAAAACAGCAGCGCTCTGCAGACAGTGAAGAGACTGAAGAGCCATTAAAGGCAAGACTTGACACCAAACAGCAGCCACATAAATCCCATTTGTTTTACATTTCAGAGCCTAATGAGACAGAAATCGCCCGGCAATTGTCATGTGTGAAGGCAGAGAGTGCTAGTTTGCATTTGACTAAAGCAAGGCCCTGTGTGGCACCCGCATTTGTAGGGTTTGAAGTAAGCACTGCGGTGTTTTAATGGCGAGTGCTTCTGGTGCAGCTGCAAACAGCTGGTTCTCCTGCAAATCCAATACCTCTGTGTACCAAAAAACCCACTTCAGTTTGTGGCAGTCCCGGAGAATACCATTAAACACCCCCTTTTTGGGTGCAAACCTGTATCTAGGTGAGCAATAGGAAGGTGGTAATGTTAAAATGCAATATCTAGAGTACCATGCTTCGCCTTTCTTAGAAGTAAATTTATTTTAGGAGCATTGTCTTGAAACAAACAAAATTAACATTTCACGTAGAGGGGAAATATCTAATTTTGTCTCTTTGCCCCTTTTTCACTCCCTTTTTCAGTCAGAGCAATTGAATGGACTTGATGGGAGTTCCTGAACAGCATCGGTTGACCCATATCTGTATGTTGGAAGTATTAGGCCTAAGATTCAGGGGGAAGATCTAATGAGTCATTTTTCTAATGGGTGTCTTGGTAGGTGAGTAAAGGCCTGAAATTATATATTTGAAGGAATAATAGGATGCTTGTCAGATGACTAAAGGATTTTATTTTTAATCATCCTGGGGGCGATGAAGAGGGGAAATTGCGCGTTGCATCATCCCAATTTGAGAAGTTGGGGTGAGTGGTATTTTACAGCTAACCTAGAACTTTGAAGGGGGAAAAGGGCCAAAAAAAAAAAGACCAAAAGAAAACCCGGATAGATACCTATCTGTTTGAAGGGGATAATTAAGCAATAGCATTGTCCTGGACTTGGCAACTAATGATTTTTTTCCCCTGTATGATAATGTGCCTTCATTTCTCTAAGGAAATCATTTGCTCCTGTGAAGACAGGCCTCTCATTCCTCTCATTGTGTGGGTTTGGGGGAAGAGACTAATGATTTAATTACAAGGTTGGAAAGAAAAATCTATCCTAACATGGGCTTTTTTTTATATTTAAAGATCCTGCTGATAGGAAGCTTGCATGTGAAGGCGCACCGCAGCCCAGGCTCGTCTTCTGGCCCATGCCAGGTCTTCTGGTTTCCTCTTTCACCAGTGTCTCCTGCAGGAGATGTGCAGTAGCCCGGGGTCCTGTGCACGCTGCCTCTTGCAAAAAGCTGAGCTGTAGCCTGTGTGAAAGGGGAGCATTATTAAAATCTGCCAATTCTGCAGGCTGGCGAAGCAGCCGTACGCTACATCCAGCCTTCCTATCTGCTGGGACTGTTCTATTAACATCTTTCATTTGTTTAGCTGGATGCTTTGCAATTCCTTTTAGCGGTGATAATCCAGCAAAGACCTCTGTGCTGTTCACTGCAGTATTTACGGATCCGGGCCTCCTTTCAATTTCCATGCGGAGTTTGACCATATGCGAGGGTATAATACGAACAGCAGCTTTAGTCACACAATGGTTCAGGCTTTTTCCTAGCTGGGATGTAGGGCTTTTCAGTGGCTTGTTCGCAGGCCTAGCTGATTGGGGATTTTTTTGGAAGTAGAATAGAAAGGCTTGAGTGTCTGACAGCGATTGCGCTCTCCCTTGCTGCCTCCGAAGGCAGCCATCCTTTGCTGGGAGTAGATAAACTCCCCTGAACAGAGGCAACGGCTGATGCTTCAACTATTGGGACTTTCTTAGGATGCGCTTGTACGTAATCCTTTGTGCAAGCCTTTAAAGAAGGTCTCTCAGCATAAGGAATGTGGATGAGAAAAGCCATCCTGCAGCTGAGCGGTGCTCGGCCTCCGTTACGAGCCCGTAAAGGGACAGAAGGGAGGGTAGCCCTTCTCGGGCAGCTCCTGCTCCTGAACCTTTCTGTGCTGCGCTGCGGGTGCCGGGAGATCCCCTGTACGTGAAGGCAGATGGATTGACCAGCTTGGCTGAGTCACAGAGCTCATTGAGGCTCATTGAGGTGCTCAGCGGGGCACGAAGGCTGTCAGAGCATCTGACACACGCACATCTCTGTCTGGTTCCTCGGCTCCTCTCTCCATTGTGCACAATTAAATATTAAAGCCAGTAAACACTTCGGCTTGTCTGCACAGCGCTGGCTGCCCTGTTACTCCTGCGGGGATGTTGTCGCGCATCCCCGTCGCTGGGGGAAAAGGGCTTGGGCTGCTCCTGACAGGCTGCAGCGCTTCGTGTTGGTCTGTGGTGCCTTACACCTCCTTACTGCCTCCCCGAAGCGGTTAGGGTGGCTGAAAATGGCATTTTGTCTCCAGGAGGTTGCAAGTCTGGCATTGGCATCTCAGTTTCAAAACTCGGAATTTTTCCTCGGTCCACATCCCAATACCGGGTGTCCCTTTTGGTAAATAAGCCTCCTTTTGGGTTTGTGAATATCTGAGATCTTGCTGACGGCCTCAGTCGAGCAAAGCAGCTCTCAGCCTTTCAGGGCCTTGGTGTTCAGGAGTGCATTTCCGCGGGATGGAGCAGCAGGATTTTCCTAGGCAGCTCTGAAAGCCATTTTAAGCACTTGACTCCTGCCAACCCCAACTTCCATACCCGAACCTGGCCTTGGCAGAGCAGGCTGAGTTTCTCGCTATGATTTTGAAGGTAGCCTGTATTAGCAGCCTGCCCTTTGCCAGTGCTAACAGCTAATAGGGTTTCTCTTTCCACTTGCTCAGCAGAGATGTGCTGACCCAGGCCTTGGGGCAGGGCGAATGTCAGTGTAATAGCTTCGAGTCCCTGCATCCCTCCAGGGCTGTGATAATCAGCATGTGCTTGGCTTTACCCGGAGACCAGGACTCGGAGAGGAAGTATTTCTGCTCGCTGTTAAGACTTATTATCCATTGGGATTGCTATTGGCTAGGCTCGCGCGTCAGTCGATATTTCTTTCCTGAATCAATAAATCTTGGTATTGAACTCAAAAGAAGTTTGTCTAGCACAGGTGGCTCAGGACGCCGCTGCCGTCCGAGCCACAAATCTCTGCTCTCAGCAGGTTCCCACTTCCATAGCGAGTGGTAACAACCTCCCTTGCAGAGAGGGCATCAGAACTCAAGTGACAGTCCCTTTGCATAGCTGCCCTGTCATCCGCGCAAAGGGCTGCGGATCCCCCTGCATTTGTTTCTCCAGGATCAGCCCTGACGCTACCTACGGGTGTGCGAGCCACCTGCTTGGCAGCCTGGTCGGGATGAGGAGGGATAACAGCTCCTTCTGTCTCCTGTAAATTTTTCATGATGCATCGCAAGCTGCGCAAACAGCTTCTGGGTTCCCAAGGCGGGAATTCCTTGGGATGACAGGACCTTCATGCTACCTTCCTGGGTGTCTCTCTCTAATGTTTTTTCTGGCCATGGCCATTTTCAGCTGCTGCTTTTCCTCCCTGCCTGTGCACAGAGGAATCCTTCCCTGTCTCTGCTTTCGAGAGCTGCTAAATTTACTGCTGGCCCCTCGTCCCCTCCGTGTGCTTTGCTCCCGCGTGCATTGCTTTCCAGCCCAAGGAGGCCCTCCTGGAAAACCGGTTATTAGCGCGTGAATCTCTCTGGGCTTGATGAACTTGCTGCCGTGGTGGCTTTTGTCCCTTACAAGATGTTTCATAAGCAGCTTTACTGTTTTATAGCAGCACCAGATCTTCCAGGCTTAGCTGGCTTAGAAGCAGCTGATGCTTCAGGCAGGTTCCCTTACGAAACCTGCTGGGAGTAATGAGCCGCGGCCGACACCGCTCTCCGAATCGATACGGAGCCCCTGTTTCTCGGAGTGCCAGCCACACAAATGCAAGGCGAGCCACGGAGAGCGCTTCATGGTGGCAGTTAAGTCCACTTGCTAACCTGTCGGGACCGTAAAATGCCGCTATTCTCCTCAAGAGGCTTCTGCGTTTGTCTTGGGCCAAAGGTTGCCGTTTTCTTCCCTGCTTCTCCCAGGTGCTGCGAGGCTTCGTGCGGTTCGTGCTCGCAGAGTGCTTCCTGGGTAAAGCGTGCTTGAAAAGTGCCGAGTATTTATTATTATTTGCATAGCAGCCTCTGACCTGCTGTGAAGAAGCAGCCCTTCAGCTCTGCTGAGTAAATATACCTTCATTTAAAAACCTGCGCCTGTGCTACATGGAACCTCTCTCATGTTGATCTGCTTTTTCATGTGTAAAAGTCTTAGGAGTATTTGATTTTAATGAGTTGGGAGCGTGCAAAGCTGCTAAGAAACAATTTGTTTAAGGGCGCTCCTGCACCCACTGCAGAAGCTGCCTTGGGGCTGGAAACCTGCAGGCTGCTGGGCAAGGCCAAGTACCAGCCTGGGGGAATTGCAACTTCTCTCCTGGGAAAACTGCCCCGCTTGGGGACGTCGTGAGGCTCCGAAACTGCTGCCAACATTAGCTCCAGTTCTGGGCCGTCGCTCGCGCGCTTAAAATCCACTCTGGTCCCACTCGCTCTTTGAATTGCAAGTAGGATGGTGAGGTCCTAGGTGCTCCTGGTGGCCCTAACATCGTCTCGAGCTTTACATGACATTAAACCTCGAGTAGTCACTGTTTAAAGAAGAGTGTTTTTCCAAGTGCTTGGGGTTGGCTTAGTGCTATTCTTGTTGATGTTGATTTAACTCTAGTTCAAACAAACTTTGTTCACCACTGAGCGCTCTCTGAAAAGCTTTTTCCCCAGAGGAAGGAAGGCAGAGAGCTATGTTAGAAATATATTTGGAAGATCTGGTCTTGCTTTATAATGCAGCAGCTTAGAGCAATTTGTGATGTGACTGCGGGAGCTGCTGAGGACAGAAGCTTTTGCCCTGATCCTTCACTTTCCTGGCCCAGGCAGCCCTGTAAATCAGATGCCAGGCAACACTGGGTGCTAGAGGGAGGATTTTTCCTGCTTTGTATCTCATTGAGCAGTATATAAAAGTCTAAGCGGGGAAACTGCTTTGTCTTGAGCATCTTACTCAAAAAAGTTGCATATCTGGACAGATTTCCTTGATAAATTCCTGGAGCAAACCTCATCCTTCCCTCTTGTCACCTGACAAATGAGATTTTTTTTATCCCTGGTGTTTTCTATTGACTAATTTGCTTTTAATGTTCCTATGTTGCAGAGAATGAAGGACCCAAGCAGCAGGCATGTCTTGTTTGCTTGTAATATTGGGGTATTGTGTTTTGCTTAGGAATGTGGCTGCTTCCTTGCAGTCTTTAAGAGGGTGCTGCTTTTGATGAGGATTTGGGTTTATTTGCAGATGAAAATTACAACCGGCGAGAACTGCCAGTTGTGCCCCGCATCTGCAAATCCCTGGTGCTGCCTTCTCATTTCTGCCCTCTGACTCGCATGTGTAGACACTCATTTAGAGAATAAACAGCATTTAGAGAACAAACAGAATTGGGAAAGGATAATCCCCCCGATTTGGAGGCTTCTTGTCCGGCTTCTCCCATCTCGCCTCTCGGTGCCTTCCGTCCTCAACCGCTTTGCGGCCGATGTGGGTTAATTTGCCCCAGTTCTCGCCGCCGGTGCCCTCACGGAGCACTGCAGTTGTCTCTCCAGCCTCCTGCCACATCTCTCACCAGTTCATGACAGGTTGAGAAGAATTAAACCCAGAGGGATTATAAGCCGGCAAAATGCAATTACTCAGGGAGAAATCCCCTCGGATTCTGCCGACTACCACGTTTTAAAGGGACTGCCGCTCGTCTTAGCGCTCTCGAGATCCGTTAATGCGGTGCCTTGAGAAAGAAGCCGGCTTAAGCGCGCGCTGGGGAGGACTCGCCGCGTTGGAGGCACTCGAGAGGCCGTTCTCCACTCGAGCAGCAAGTTCAGGCCCTCAGTACGTTACTTTTTGGGTCGGCCTCCTTTTCCGAGCGAAGCTCCTCGCTCCCTCCCCCAAGTCCCCGAACCATATGTCATTAAAATGCTTAGACATGTGGAAAAGGCCTTGACAGAGATTCAAGGAGACAGGGGAGATGCGGACGAGCGGAGACTTTGTCAGATGGAATGATTCTGACATTAGAAATGCTAACCCAAAGAGAAAGATATAGCTATAGGAGGGGGATGAATGGGGAGAGAGACGGGAGTTGACGGAGGCGCTGAGACAGGCGTCGTGGCTGAGGGAGAGCGAGACGGAGGGGAGGTGGAGGGAAAACAAGCAATTCCTGATAGCAAATGAAGTGCAAAGCAGTGGGGAAAACGACAGACCTGAGCGGTGTCTCGGTTTCAGGGGCCTGCAATCCTGCCCTCCCTCAGAATCCCGAGCCTTTAGCTCCAGGAGCTGCCGAGCGGGATTTTCCCCCGCTCCGCGGGCACCCTAGGAGTGTTTGGAAAGGTCATCCAAGAGCCTCTCCGTTGAGCCTGTCCCTCTAAAGGCCTTTTCTGCTGTGAATAAAGCTGTTAGCTGGCTCCAGCCTCCATCCATCCACGTGGGCGGCAGTGGAAAAATAACCCTGTGACCATCTCCAGGAAAGGAGGAGGTTGGAGACAGCTTTTCCCCTCGCTCTCCCTTGGATGCCAAGGCCACCTCTCCACCGCAGCCCCTTTCCATCACCCACCGCTGTGCAGGTGCAAGATTTTCCCCTGCTATCCGCTCTTTTGCTCCCCGTTTTCCAGCACGCTGCACCCCCTGCCAGTGGCATTTCCACGGATGAGTCACTGCACAGACAGCCCATTATTTTTGTGCGAGTGGCCTATCTAGAACAAACTTTGTACCGCTAACTGCGCAGGGAAGCGTTCTTGGGGGAGATGAGCTCAATTTGTTTAACGCTGTAATTCACCGTTCGGCATCGCGCTTTTGTCACAGGCAGAGTCACTCGCTGCATCAGCCTTTGATCTCAGCGGCTGCTCTTCTGTATGTAAGAAATTTCAGGAGCACTTTAAATTATGTGTCTAAGATACCCATTACCACCATGTTGCGCTTAGATTTAGGAAGACTGTCGAGTAGCAGATAAATACTAGATGAGGCGCTTTTTAAAATGGTTTGTTTTATTATCCTGGTATTTTGCTGTCTTTGTGAGCTGCTCTTAGGAACCGGGAAACTGCAGCTCTTCTCCTGCCATTTTAAAGAAAAAAATTGCAAAAGAGGAGAAAAGCTCTTGGGTTTGATTCCTGCTCACGGCCCCAGCTAGCAAGCTGTCAGGCGGCGCTGCCCAAATAGCATCTTATTTCCCAGCTTTTCCTTCAGCATCGCTCACGCGCGCGGTGGCTGGAACGTGGAACCGAACATAGTTAGTGACCTCCAGGAGCAGAGGGACCGCTCTCTGCTCCACGCGCAAATCCCATGGCTTGCCAGGGGAAAGCCACCGCTTTTCCAGGGCTAACAGCCAGGATCCTTGCTAATAGCACAATTTTCAGGCTGCCTTCTCTTTAAACGATCCTGCGAGTGGGCTAGGAGAGGGCAAATTTGGAGCTTTTAGCTCCTTGACCTCTTCCTTTTAGCTTGAGTGCTCCTGTTTATTAGCACCGTGGCCAGCTGCAAAGGAGCCTGTGACAGGACTGTGCTGGAGTGTGTCTGTGTCACTGCTACTTTGCAAATCGGCTGGTAGCCAGCGGTGGCTGCTCTTAAACAGCTGATTAAATCATCTCTGAATGAGCCCTTTAGCCCTAGCCAAAGCTTTTGGCGTTCCCAAAGCAGGATTCAAACAGCAGCAAAAGCCCAGGCCCTGTTCCTAGGGCCGCGTCCCCCAGATTAAACACAGAGTTAGCTTGCCCACAACTCCCCGGCCTTGCCCGCTTGCTTTCGTATTAAATAAAGCTCTCGCGGAGTCCCCGAAAGGCCGGAGAGCTGCTGGGAGGGGGCAGCGCAGGAGGCGCCGATCAACCCGCGTTTGTCAGTGCAAAAAAACTCCGTGCACTCAGCGAAGAGACAGAGAGAAACGGATCGCGCGGGGAAACGAGCCTGAGAAACAGCGGAGGTGTCAGAGCAGGTTTGTCGCTCGCCGAGGCAACTCGAAGCGAAAGCGTCACGGAGAACTAGAGGCAGATCGAGCCCGTCAGGGAGCTGGGATTTGTTTGAGGGCTGCACGCACTCACAGCGGCGGCGTGACGGGAGCGACAGCGAGGGGAAGGCGCCTGCGGGCGCGCGCGGGGCACCGAGCGAGGCTCTCCTGGCACTTCCCTGCACCGCTCCCTATGGAAGCCTGCAGCCTTCCCCGGAGCGCCCGGGCTTTGTGAGGAAGGAGCGGGAGCGTGGCCAGGTGCTGGAAGGAGAGCGGCTGCCGCCATCCCCACCACCCTGCCGCGTTTCCCTCCGCTTGCCAGCAAATTCCCTTTTAATATTCCTTCTGGATCCTCTTAACGCGGCAGCCAGGGGCTGCTGCGGTGCTTTATTGCCACGGCGCTAATGAAAGGCCGTCGTAGCCGAGCCTCCCCTCGTGACGCGAAGATGGATCCTTCTCTGAAGACGAGGCAAATGAGCCCCCTTCATCCTCCATGCGATGAGCAACGGTGAGAGATGGCTGCTGCCAGAGCGTTTCTCGCTGCTCAGGAGCCATTCTTCTGCCTTACGAGTTGTTTAAAATCTCCAAGACAGCCTCTTCCAGCCGATACGGATGGTGCAGGTAGCCTAGGGCAGCTTCTCATGATCCCTTTGGAGCCCAAGGCCCCAGGGGCCTCTCAAGATCTAGGTGCTGCCCCAGCCACATCCAGTTCACTGCATTCCCACTCTGGGAATTCCCCTGGATTTGATGCATCCTTTTCATTTCGCACCCTTCTGCTGCAGCAAAGCTGGGGAAACAAATAGGGAGGGGAAAAGTTTCCTATCTGCTTTAAATTAAAATAAATCCAGAGCAGAGAAGGCCTTTTGTAAGGTCTGCTGAGTTAATGGATTCATAATGACTTTTAAAGCTTCACTTGGGTAAGAAATACTGTTCATTTCATAATTGCATATAAATATACTCTCTCATAATCCAGGACAGCACAGCAAAAGGAAATCTACTGGCTTAATTATAAATCTTTTTATTAGCTGGAACCCCGCTGGAATAATAATAAAAAAAAGCCACATATTGTTTTTATCTAAGAGGAAGAGCCTTGGAAGGGAGCTACGAGGGAATCTTCCTCTCCTCAAACAAGGTGCTGGAGTCTCCCAAGTCGCTTCTGTTCTGAGGGGCTACTACTAAGCTCAGCTGAAAGAAACGGGCAGATTTTGCCTGTTGACTTTGCCTCTCCGCCACCCTTCCCTCCAGGGCCCAGAATTAAATCCCCAACCCTTAAAGAACCCCTTTGACCCCACCGTTTCTTTCCCCCCTTCCCTTTTCCCCGCATTGAAAAGCCTCCAAAGTGTCAGCGTGTTTCCGTGCGGGCAGGATGTGCAGAGCATCTAAACAGCCTCGTGTCAGCCAGGCAGAGCAAATTCCCAGCGAGGGCCCCGCGGGTCAGCGCGAGCTAATGTACGACGCCCTCCCTTGCACTATTGAGCGCGAGTTGTGCTGATAAGCCTCGCTCTGCTCTGTCTATTAAATCTGCTCTACTGTATAAGCAACACGCCGTTATTTATTTATTTTCCCTCCCTGTAAATTGTCACCCCCGTGCGGGCAGAGCTGTTGGGCCGTAAGAGCTGGGGGGAGGCATTTTCTCTTTTTAATTATTTTAACTCATGTCTGGCTGCTTTATGTTCTCCCTCCTAGTCTCAACGGGGTTGGCAGAGGGCTCCTGTTAACCGTGTTGGTACCAGTTTGCTTTGCCCGGCTGCAGGGAGGAGCGATCGAACTGCCAAAGCCGCTACCGGTGGCCCTGGATTAAGCAGCTCTTAGTTGGAGTCCCCTAGCAAAGAGGCCTTGGGGACTCATTAGCCGCTGCTGAGTGTGAGCTGGCCGCAGACCTGCTTTTAAATGCAAACAGACCAGAAAAGTTCACCCCGTCGTGGGTCTTGGCATCCGCGCTGCGAATATCCTGGAGGATGAGAGCAGGAAAGGGAAGGACAGGGGCGCTCTCCGCGGCCTCGAGCAGGAGCAGGTTGGCAGTGTCAGCGTTGGCACGGTGGGGCCGCGGGCACGTCACCCTCTCCATGGGAGATCATCTTCTCCGGCGAGGGAAAAAGGCCGAGCTTGAGAGCGGGAGAGCGCCGGGGCGAGCGGGAGCAGCGGGAGGGAAATCGCCGACATCTGCTCGCACGGCCGGTCCTCGCGCTGATCCCTCCTCACATCTGACAATCCGCTCCCCCTAATCCTTAAATCCCACCGATCTGCTGCATCCGCAGCCCGGCAAACTTCATCTGGGTGTAATCTGCCTGCCCGAGCCCTGCGGCTCAGGCAGCTGCTCTGCATGATACAGCCCCGAGGAGACCGGGGCTCCTTGTCAAGCGCTGATGACTCCTCACCCGGCCGACACGAGCGCGGCCATGAATTAATCAAACCGGCGTCAGATGCCGCGAGGGGCCACGAGGAATCATTTCCAGGCCTGCCTGGAAGAACTGGGCACTCAGCTGGGCAGGAGGGGTAAATAATGTGCCCCTAATGCAGCCTTGTGAGTGGGTTTCTCTCCTTCAGCTGCACTCTTGAGTGGTGGCTTTTCCTCTTTCCTTGTTGCCAACAAAAAAATATGAAGCTCCTTCTTGCTCTTTTATAGCTAAATTAGTTGGAGCCTCCTCTTTTGTTTAGGTAACCTTGGCTTATTTTAAACATATAGCCAGCAAGTAGGGTTCATTACTTATTAATTTACCAAGTGGTAAATTTCAAAGCTGTCATAACACCGAAGTCGTGTTCGCTTTAGTTATTCTGCATAATTAATTGTAAAGTAATAATTTGTACATCATGATATTTTCATTCCGACATAAAAGTGAGAGACTTGGAGCCGTAACAGCCTGAGGGAGAAGACGGCGGCTCGCGGATGCGCCCGCGCTGAGCGGAATCTCAATGTGCCTCATTCCAACGGGCTTGATCCACAAGGTCCTGGAGATGATGACATTGTAGCAGCTTGGCCCATACGAAGCTCTGAAGACCCTGTAGGCAAAGGAGGCCATGTGGAGGATCCCACATCCAACATATACTATTAAGATGCCTTAATCCTGGGTGTTCACGTTGGACAAAACCCAAATACGCAAGTGTACAAAGCGCCCCGCGTGCCCAAGGGCCGCCCGTGGGAATTTGCGTTTGGGAATCCCTCTGCCTTTGGAATGTGCTGCATCAGGAGTGGCGCTTCCCAGGCCCGCCGGCAGCACAAACCCCTCCTGACAGCTCCTGAAACGTTAATTGCGGCTGACGAAGCCACTCGCGAGCGGCGCCGGGAAGGAGGATGGCAGCAAGGAGCCTTGGAAGGGCGTCTCAAGCAACGTGCGCTCCACGTCCCTCAACATACCCAGTTTTGACATCCCATTACAGGGAATTGCCTTCCTTCCGATCCATGCAAGGCTTTTCAACCCTCTGGGAACAGGACTGTAATTTTGGTGAAGTCTGTTTACTCGGTGAGGAAACAACAACAAGATATTGAGGGCAAACGCCTTTCAAAAATGAGTGGTGTAACCGTAAACTTGTAATTTGGGAAGGGCTGTTGCGCTTGCTCTTGCAAAGATCAATCTATAGCTTTTGTAAACTGGTTATTTTGCGCCGTCTGTACAACCTATTTTAATCACTGGCAGCTAATCTCATTTCTAAACCTCAAAACGGGCCCAAACATTGAAATTATATGTTAATGTACAGAGATTGACAAAAGGAAGCTGGTCGTATCGACTTGGAATTAATGAAGCAATTCAGCAACGAACAATAATGCTGGCAGGAGGTGTTAAGGAGAATTGTTGCAGTTGTTAAATTTTTGGCACCGAGAGGTCTCATTGCTCTGAGGAGACGGTCGGATCAGAGCGGAACGAAAATTACCTGGGAACTTTGGAGAAATGTAGCTGAACGGAGTCGTTCTGGGAAAAGCATGCGAGGAAATGGGAAAAGGAAAGAACTTGTTCCGAAAGAGTTTGTTGTTTGGCATGAAATTCTCAAGTAAGACTGTACAGAAAGATGCCAAGATGCGTTGCTGCTGTTAACATTTCGAGGCTTTGAACTCGTACATATAATACTTGAGAGACCAATTTGAGGAAACTGAATTCGAGGCCCAACAAAAATGCTTTAGAAGCTCCTTTCTGCCAGCAATAAACATGTGAAACAGGGAAGCAGTTGCCCAGCGGAGGCTGAAGGCGCTGCTAGTGGAGCAGTTCCTTCAAGAAAGCCACAGCTGAAAGTTGAAACGTATTTCCCAATTATTGACTTGGTGAGTGATGGTTTAGTAAGACGATGAGACGTGAAAACATCAACCCTGGTTTCTTTGCAGCAAAGGGAAAATTCGCCGCCAAGCCGGAGCGGGACCGTCAACGGGACGCGCTTTCCGGATGGGCTTTGTGAACGTGTGATCTTCTCGGCAACAGCGGGATCGATGGCCCTGTGCAGGCTTTGCTCATCCGTCTGTGCCTTGCGAGGGGAATTTCGCGTTCCGTGACGTTAATGCAGCCCTCGAGGGTTTTCCTGCCCGTGACGGGCCGCTTCTGTGCGTGTTTAGACTCGCGCAGCCGCCCTTGGGTACATGAACGACTGCAAGAAAGAAAAATCTTCTCTTTTGCAGCAGAGAGGCTTGGAGGTTTTCGGTACACCAGGAATTGGGCTCCTCGAGCACCCAGGTTTGGTGCTAGAGCTCTCTGCGTGGCATCATTTTCTTCTTTGATAGCTCGATGGGGTCCTAGGGACTATGTTTTAACCAGTTCTCAAGCGCAGAGGCTTTGCTTTCACTAAAGCAAAGTTTCTTGTTGATCTCTTGCGCATGCTACAAGCAAAATACACATATATATTTACACCATAAGTTTGGAGTACTCCACCAGTATTTTGGTGGAGTATTCTGTATTTTCTGGGCAGGGGCGGTTGTTTTTATTTATGTTGGATCTTCAGAAGAGGCTGTTATAAATAGTGAAGCTCAACGGGTGGTTTTCTTCCTCGTGGTGATTCATGGGCTCCAAGAGGAGGAGATCTCTCCCGTGGCACAGTAAAATAAATCGGAAGCGAGTGGCTGGAGATGCCGAGTGTGTTACCGCGCTCCTTAAAACACATATGGCTTGAAGTCCGCCGGGCGTTTTGCTCCACAAAGCATATGGTTTAGCAGCTAAAATGATTTCCTGACCTGGAGACCTGAACTGCCAACACTGGAGCCCAACAAAACCCAGGACGGCTCCATCTGTCAGGCGCGGTTCGTCTCCGCGCTGCTTGCTGACATTTCCGTGCTCGCTCCGGGAGGCTCCCTCGACGCCTTCGAGAGCTGCTCGTGGGCCTGGCGTCCCGCGGCCGCTCCGAGGGCTCCGTTAACCCCTCCTGCAGCCCCCGTGAAGCCGGTGGCTCTTGCAGCGGAGGCTGCCGGAGCGATTCCTTGTCTCCCCGAGATCCATCACACGCTGTCTGTACAACAGCAGAACAGATGATGATGGCTTAGGAGGGGGGGGATTATTTCTGCTTTCTTTCCCCAGCAAATATATACCCACACAGTTATTTAAAGCTAAAAAGCCGGTAGCGTCTGAGCGCGGAAGCTCTGTTAAGAAGTTGCAAGCAAACATTATTAGATATGACCTCCTGCTTATGAAAGACTTAGCGAATGGGAGTCGGTTACCCTCTTATTGCCTTAGCAAAAGACCCATTTTCCAGCCATAATATCCCCGCCAGCAATCAGTCTGATTAGAGTTTAGGATGATGCAGTAAATATACAGAAGCTCAATTTAACCAACAGCACAGAAGCAAATAATAAGTTGGGGCCTTTGGCCATAAAAATGCAGACGTTTACCTTGAATGTTGACTTAAACCGTTTCAATTTGGTGCCAAATGAGGCTCGAAATGTATCATCCAACCTAGTGTCCGGCCAATAAAAAGTGTCTTGGATATTGTACCTTCCTGCTGGCAACACGCTAGGAAAGTTGAACGTCTCCCTCTGGGGCTGGTGTCCCTCTTCCTTGGGATCTGCGAGTAGTCACGGATGACATGGAGCCTTTTCTCCTTAGATGGACTGCAGGGTGGAGTAAGACCGTGGGGTTTCCAAGAGCGAAGAAGCAGGATGTGAGGACGGAGCGGCGCCTTCCTCAAGTTTCTCCTCCTGCCTTTTCCTTTCCATCCCTCACGGCTCCCGGTGTAATTAGCTGCCGGCACCGCGCGCGCCTGCGCGTGGGGGGTGCTTTAAAGGCATCTTTGGAAGCCTTTTCCCCGGCTCACGGGCGATCAATACTCGTGCTGAACCCGCTGCTATCCTCAGCCATCGCTTAAATATCATTACAGGGAAGATTTCAACAAGATCACTGCACATTACGCTTTAAAGTCGGACTTTAAAAGAAGGCCTGGGCTTTGCTAAAAGGCATTAGTAATGGGATTCTCTATCTTTGAGCTTAATTTATTCTGAAGAGAATAAGGCCATTATCTTAAATCTTTTTCCCCTTTTCCTCCCGTTAGGGGAAAAAAAAGAAGAAGAAAAAAGGGAAAAGCAGCCCTCTGAAGTCCAGCACTCATGGCAAAATCAGTGTTTAATTACTCACTCTGGTAACCCTTTGCAGGAGGGTTGGGGAAGGGGGGAAGCCAACCTTGAATTTCCTTTCGATGCAGCCCCAGGGCTGCTGGCAAGGCACTCGATGCAGCTCTCCTGTCCCCATGTCACCTGGCTTTGGTTGTTACCAAAGGGGCAAAACTTTCTCCTAACCCCCTGCTCCATCCTACCTCCTCGTAGTGCTTCAAGCAGCATCAGGCACTGGTTTATTTGAACCCCCTTGACTCAGTTTCTCCCCATGGTCAAACCCTCCTAAGGATGCCCACGCCGCTCTGGAGATTCCTTTATTTTGCTCCAAAGCACTTAACAAACATCAAGTATTACATAAATCCGAAGTCTCATCGTCCGCAAGACTCATCGATCTGCAGAATGTGGTCGCGTTGTCTGGATTTCTCTCTTCCTCCAGGAATTGCAATCCATCATGGAAAGAAAAAGAGCCCTTGCGCTTAGCCCAAATAACAGCACCGACCGCCTAATCAATGACAAGGCAAAGGGGGCCGCGTTCCCGGGTCATGCAGCTCTGCCGTAACGCTCTAATTTACCCTCTCAGGAACAGCAGGACACGGAGATAAGGGGGTGGCTTCTGTTGGCGGGGAGGAATAACAGGAATGGGCAGGGATTGGCAGGGGAAGTTGCTGTTTGCCTCCCCTTTGGCTCCGGTTTTATTTGGTGAGCCAAACGAGGTAAGCAGAAGCTCCGTCTTGGAGCCTCCTCGGAGCGACGCCCCCTTTCCCAGCTCCAAATCGATCATCATTCCCGTAGACTCATTGATTTGCAGACAGCATGAAGCCATCTGCTCCCTGTACCTCCAGATTCTTATTTTTTCCTGCTAGAAATCCTGGATTTTTGCAGCCAGGAGTGCTGCAGCTGGCGGTGAGGGGAGTCCCTGCTGCACCCAGTGCCTCTGCTCTTCAGGAGAGCCTTTCCGAGGCACTAGATTACAGGGGAAGTGTATCCCGCTCTATGGGATATCTCTCCTGCCGTACACGCTCGCTTTGTCCCATCCACATTTTGGTATTTGCCATAAGCCACGCGCTCTCATGAAAAACCATTTGCAAGATAAGTAAAGGAAAATGTAATCCCCGAGTGGAATGAAGGGTGCTTTGAAATGAATGGGGGATAATCCTTTTGTTGTCGGTTACAAATGCACTTTATTTCTGCATTATCTGAGCATGAGAATAGACTCTCCGCTCAGCCAACAAATCCATTGCGGCACCTCTCCCCGCTGCGTCGAACGCCGAAGCCGCCGCTCAACTTTCTTGCGGGAACGGGGGCTTTGGGTTTCCAAATCCGCTGATTTTCGCGCTTGCCACGCGCACGGCGTTGCCTTAAGCCGTGCTAAAAGGCGCAGGTTGAGGTGCACGGAGAGGCCTGAGGGATTTAACCGCCTTTCCCCGGCTTCCCAGTGAGACAGGTAGGGAAATTGGCCCCAATTTTGCAAGCCAAGAGTCCTGGGAGCTTGTGGTCACGAAGGTTGCGAATAGAGAAGCTTCATCCTCTTGCATTTTTCCTTTTCCGAGGAAATTCCTGCCGACGTTGGATGCTCCGAGGTGCGAGGGCGTAAACTGCTTTAGCTGCCTTTTCAGCGAGGATGGTATCGCTCTTGGAATAATCCCGTTGCTTTTAGTAGAACAATTAGAGCTGGCAGAATCTCTTCCGCGCCTGCATAGTAATTAGGGGTGAATAGGAAATTAATTAAAAAGCTAATTATAAAGTCTATCAACATTGTTTTCTGATCTTTAAAGGAATCTGCCTTCGCTCTAAATGCTGCCTTTCCCGCTTTATTCGGAGGCAGGTGGGGAAACTGAGGGAACTGAAGCCGCAGTTCCCGGCGCCGCGTGATCCGGGGCTGTCTCCTAAGGAGCTTATGTCATATATGATGGAAAAGACACAGCAACAGCACTAAGCTGCCTGTAAGCCTGTTGTTTCCCAGCTTTGCCATTAGGAAGCACAAAGGAAAGGCAAGTTTTCAGGTTCCTGGAGTCTCCTACCTTTGAAACCTAAAGCTAATCCCTTCGAACAAGCATTCCCTCGGAACAGCAGCGGGTTTTCCACGGCACGCGCCTTGCTCGGGAGCCCTGCGGTTAATGGGGGCATTTAGGGGCTTCTTCCAGAGCACAGTGTGGAATTGAACCCAAGTGGCCACGGGTACATGGTAAAGCCACCGAGGGAGCCCGGGTGACGTTGGTGTGTGCTTGAACGCTGTGGCCAAACAGTGGCCGAGACCAACCGTGGATAAAAGCTTCCCATGGGAACGCCGACTTCCAACCACTTTTGCTTTGCTGCTTCCTAACACTTTTATTTCCCTGCTGCCTTGTCTCTTTATTTTTTGCAATAAGCAGGTTGGGGAAAAAAACTCAACTGCTGATAATTAAAATGAAATCTTTGTTCCACGCCGTCTCTAGTTCTGGGAAGGCAGCATCAGAGGCAGCCGGTGATATTTTGATATCCGGGAGGTTTTTTTGATATCTGGAGTGAAATTACAAAGCGGGGAAGGACGGCAGGCCTGGCGGTTTCGTAATCGCTCCTTCTCATGTGCGGTATCCTGGGAATCTTCTCAGATGTCTCCACAGTGGCTGTGCTTCAAACCCGGGCGCTGCTAAACGCAGAGAGCAGCTCCTGAATTAATGACTGCGGCTTCAAAGCTCCTTCCCCCCTCGCCGGAGCCGCAGATCTGAGGGCCACGGCGAAGTGGGTGACAGCCCTTTGAAAATTCTGCAGCGCCAACAGGAAACGTCGGGAATCGGAGTCAGCAAAACGCAGCCCGGGGACCCGGCGGGTGCTGCAAGCGTGGAGCCGGCCCGGGCTTCTCCAGCCATTCCAAGGCTGGGGTTGACTCGGGTGACGCCAAGCGCGCCCGCTCCTTCTTGGATAGCGCACGGATAAAACGGGAGTTTGGGCACGTTTGTGTCTTGGCTTCTTCAAGGGCTGAGAGGGAATCCAGGCCTGGCGCCCCGGGTGCAACAAGAGGGTCAGGAGCACCAGGTCCCCGCTCCCGGCGCGCGCTGCCTCTGCTCCCTGCCCTCCAACGAGGATTAATGAGTTCCTCCACCCGCTGCTCGGTTGAGGTGGCCATTTGGGTTCATTTGAAGCTCATTTTATTCCTCACGTCCCCAGCAATTTGTGCAGCCAACGCAATTATTGGAGATGAACGCTCGCCACAGCTGAGGGCTAGAAGTGCCACTCGCTGCGATGCGTGAGGAGCGGAGAGCTGGGGAATCGGGGGGGAGGCAGCCGGAATATTAGAAAAATCATCTTTCTCTCCCGTAGTCTCAGAGCTGATACATACACCTTCATAAAAAAGTAATTTAATTTTCCCAGCGCAGCGCGAAAGGGAGATCTAATTACCACTTTGAAATCGCTTCCGTAATGTTTCCAAACATGCCTTTTTGTTTATGCCTTTCCCGGAGCCCTGCCCGGAGGCCGCTGCGGAATCACCTCGGTATGGGGAAACAGCCGCTTGGGAGCCTCCTGATGGCAGCTCCGAGCTTTTCCGTCCACTTTGCTGGGAGCCTCCACCGGGAGCCTCCATATCCCTGCAGGAAACTCTTCCAAGAACCAGCCAGTGGCAGAACCAAGGCCAGTGCTTGCAATCCCTCGCTTTTCCCCCGCAGCCCTCTCCACATTCCCGGATTCTCTACACGAAATTCCCCAACGTTCAGCGAACAGGCTTGTCTCCTGAATTTCCCATGCGGTGCGTGCACCTCCTCTAATATTTATAGCGTAAGTGCTAGGCTCAGCAACTAGGAGGAGTTGCGGAAAACCACGGCTCGCGCTTGCCGATGCCCCGACGCCGTCAATTATTTAGCGGTTGCCGCTTCCAAGCTCCTCGACGCGCTCCGGGCTGGGACCGGGCAACAGGTTGTGCAGGAAGCTGAGGCTGGAAGGAGGCCTGGACACGGCACCAAGTGTCAGGAGCCCCTCGTGGCGGTTCGGATGCGGCTGAGGACACCCGTGGCCGTTGCGAGCCCGCGAGCGGAGAGGATCCGCGCGGATCGAGGTCCGGAGCCGGCGCTCCTCGGGAAGCTTCGCTCCAGAGCCTGGCTGCTCAATAATGCTCTAATTAACTCCGGCAAACTTCAGAGGAGCCAGCTCGCTGTAATTGAGAGATCAACAGAGGCTGCGATGAAGTTAGATGTGCATACTAATTACTGAATTATCCAACACCTGCTCCGGAGAGCGGCACCGCGCGGAAAGACATTTCGCATCGCGAGGGCCTCGCTCTGCCGAGCGCATCTCGGGCGGGCAGAGAGGGAGCGCATCTCCCCGGCGCCGTTCCGCATCCGCAGGCGGCTGCGACGCCTCCCTTTGACAAATCCCTCCTTTATTCCTAGCGCAGGGATGGAGGCCGCCGTGTTGCCGGCTCGAGCTGCAAGGAGCCAATGAAGCGGCATTCCGAACGTGGAATCGGCTGCTCCCGAGGCAGCGAGGGGGATGATGCCGTCCTGCGCAAGGCCCCGGTGAATCCCTTCAGCCCTGGAAGTTTCACAGCAGCCTCCAAACGACACTCAATCTGCTGCCTCCTCCGAAGCCTCTGAGAGGGAAAAATATTAGGATTCATTTGTCACCTGCTGTGATGACAAATATAAAGGTTAAACGTCCCAGTTTTAGCGAAGCCGTCGACTGAAGGTCTCTCGCCCATCGCTCTTGGCATGGGGAGAGGCAAAAGCTGTTTTCTCCGTATCCCTCTCGCCTTCGCACCGCTCCAAGGGGCGATCTCCACATCAGCAGCTCGCTCAGCCGTCGCCCCGAGCCCTCCCAAGGCAGTGATTTTCTGCTAAGCAATTTGCTCCCCAGGCTGGAGGAGAAATGAAACCACCGCTTTAGCGCCCGGTGCGACGGGGAATCGGCGCGTGCCGTTCGCCTCTCCCCCGCTACAAGTGGCTATTCCCTTTTTCCCTCTCCGGAGGATTAGTGGAAAACCCTTGAGCTTTGCCCTTTTCTCCCTTCTTTGAGCACCCTATTTGCTCAAGAGCCCTAAGACTTGTTGACTGTTTTGTGGCTCTCAAGCAGCGTTGTTGAGCTGCTTTGCTGTTGATAACCACCCTCCCCGGCCCTGCTGAAAGGCAGGACCTCCCGGGAGGTCTCCTGCTCTTGAAACGCCGCTTTCAGTTGCTATTTCTGTTATTTTTGCTGCAGAGAACCCTGATTCATCCCAGCGCAGCTTAGCGGCCAACGCTTCTGCTTTCTCTTTGCACCGGGAAGCCCAGCGCTGAGTCCGAGCACCTGCACCAAGACGTCGCCTTCGGAGGAGGGGGAACGGCTCCGAATTTCTCCCGTTGGCCTCTCGCCTCCCTTGTTGCCGTCTCCAAAGACCCGGCTGACTTCTCCCAGCCGCTGCCCTCCGATATCCGTGCGGATCCGTGCTCGGCCCCTGTGCCATTCCGGGCAAACCAGGCTTATTGGCTGCTCGCGCCGCGGCCTGGGGCTCCTTTGGAAAATCCTTTTGTACCTGCAGTTGCCAAGCAACTGGCGGCCGCATTTCCCCAATTCCTGCGGGCCCCAAACGCCGCTTTTGGCCTCCGCGCTCGCGGTTTCCCCAGGCCCGGCTTCTGCTCCGAGGGGAACCGAGCGGCCCCGTTGCGCTTTGCCTGCGGCAGCGCTTCTCCCCGGCCTCCCTCTCGACACGGCTACGCGTGGTTTATTTCATTTGCGGGCCGGCCTCTTCCATTTGGGTTAATAAAAGAAATATCCGTTCCATTAGGTGCATTACAGGGACAAAGCGGAGGGGAGCCGCGCGCCCGAGCATCGCGCTGTCACTCGGGCCATCAACCCTCCCTGCTTATTTGCAATTTTATTTTCAGCTCTGACTGGCAGCTGCAGGCTCTGACATCCTCGGCGCAAACATACAGCCTGTTATTATGCGTGCATTAACATTTTGATAAACACACGGTGCCGCATGGAGAAAGTAATTACATGTCATCACATCCCTGCCTCATCAAAGGCAACTTTGCTGCGTAATTGCTCCGAGATTTACCCCGGTGCAACGTGCGCTGCTTCCAGCAAACGCTCCTTTCTCTTGAGGAGTTCTCCTTTCGCTCCCGTTTACCTTTCGAGACGCCCAATATCCCTTCCCCGGGGCTTGCTGGGCCTAAAAGAAACGCAAAGATATAATTTAGCTTTCCATAAATACGCGTGGATATTAGAGCGCGCCGCTTGCTGGATAATAGTTATTTAATGCTCGATGTAAATATGTTGTGCATTATATTGGCTGAGCTACCGAGGTGGCGGCTGGAGAAACAGCGCGTTGTTGCATTGGCTTCTGCATTAGCAGGAGGGCCCTTTTGCACTTATATTTATATGGGTACTTCTCCCAATGACACCTAATTTTACAATAAAGTGAGCCTAGCTGCAGCGCCTCGCTGCAGATTCTGAAATATGGGCTGTTTCCTCGCTTTTAAAGGACTTTTCTGATGTGTCTCTGAAAGAGGTATTATAAGGAAGAATACAAATAATTCCCAGCGTTTCTTTTTTTGTTCTGAGCCGCGGAGGAAGGCGAGTGTGTCGAGTGTGTTCTCTCCAGAAGTCTTGCAAGACACCGAGAGACCTGCACGAAAGGCAGAGAAAAACCACATGTGTGATCAAAATGGGCATAATTCCCCCGAGCCCGGTTCCAAGCGCCAAGTTTGGGCCCAGCTGCGGTTATTCCAGGCAATGGGATAACCAGGACCGCGCTGGCTTGGGCTGGGTGCTCCCTTTAATAAAAAGAAGCATTAAAGGCAGGCAGAATGGTGCACAGCCCCAAGTGTGTTTAACGGTTGCCTAATGCGCTGTTAGGGCCTATTAATCCCCTAAGGAGCTTGGTATTAGCTCAGCTTTAGCACTAGACTCCATAAATACGTTAACAGGATGCCACAAACAGCTGGATCCAACATCTGCATCGCGACGATTAGAGCCTCGTGGCCTATATAGGCTATGGGTGAAATCAGATCTGCTCCTCCGGCTGCCCGAGAGGTTAATTCCCCCGAGCTGCTGCCAATGACAACGGGAAGGACTCGGGCAAGGAGCCACCAACTCCCAGGACATCCACCTTGAAATCCACCTTTCGGCAAAGCCTGCACCTGCAACACTGGCCCCCCGCAAAAAAAAGCAGGTTAAAAATGCATTTTTCATGCTCTTTCATACTCTATTGATTTTGTTTTTCTCATTTTTTTCCTTATGAAGAGAGGGCTTTCTCATACATTTTTCACAAATGAAGGAGTCAGCAGTTCTGCCCTCCTAACGCGATGGTTATTCACCTAGGTTATAAACAGAATTGGTGAAGACGGGAAATATATATATAAATATATATAAATATATATAAATATCCATATGTATGCATACCCCTACACAAATGTATATCCAAAAGAACCCAAAATCTCGGATCAAACTGCGGCACAGGGGTGCGGAGCTGCCCCTCGGAACGGCGCTCTCCCGTCGGGGTCATTAATAACCACATTATGTTGCGATGTTTTCCCCGTGTATTATTCTATAGATCATTTTTATTACGGAGATCCAAAGCCTTTGATATTGTAATCGTGAAGGGCCCCTTATGAAGACAAATGCGTTGGCCTTAATGAGAATGGATTGCCAATAAAAGGCGAGCCGGAGGAGAGCAGTTTTTAGTGTTAACCCTTGTAGAAAGCGCTGTCAGCCGCCCCCTGCGAGGCAAAGGGAGGGTTTTTTGGCCCGTAATAAGGCAGTGGCTTCGGAAGCGCTGGAATTATCCCAGAAAAACAACAAGCTCCCTCTGAGGAGGTGCAGAGCGGAGCCGGGGCGGGCGATGGGGTCACATCGCTGCGAGACGCCGGCAGAACAGCAAAAAGGAGGCTCGATTCGTGCTGAAAATGGGGAAAAACGGGGCTGTTTATGCTTGGAGGTGCTGCTGGGGCTTGCGAGGGGCTTAATATTTAATGTCTTTCTGTTCTTGAAACCTGCCTCCTGGAATCTAGTTACTGCCTGGAAAGCTGTTTTCGCGGAGAAAACCAAAGAGAAAAGCCCCAACCGGCCTCCAGCGCTCCATTAAAGCTTAAAAAGGTATTTTTATATTATTTAGAGGTGGGAAAATCCACGTGAGCCCCAGCAAAGTTGTGCTGCACGGCTGGAACTGGGAGACCTGGGTGCTGCCGAGCGGAGCAGCCATGGCCTGGGTGTCTGGTAGCCTCCACGCACATTTAGGAGCTGCATTATTTGAATATCCTGTGCTTAATTTGCATGGCATTAGCGTAAAGCGTTTTTAAATTCTTCCCAGCACAAGTAAATCTGACAGACTTTATGAAGCCATTATAGCTGCAGGTATTTTATACTTTTAAAATACGTTCTTGTCAAGCCATCTTAATTACATTATTATATGTACTTTTGAACTCGGATCCAGGCGCGGGTGATGTATTACCCACTTGACAGCGCAGCCCGAAACCGCCGCAATTTATATCAAAGTCCCACGGCTCAACAAAGATGGATCTATTATGGATTCCCAGGAATTTATTAATTTGCTGTTTTGCAACACTTACTCATTGACAAAACTCGCCGGCTCCGCATTTGCAGCCGGGCGGTGGCTCCGCTGGAGCAACGGGAGCGTTTCGGAAAATCCAAATGATTTTCCCCTCTCTTGTTAGCTTAAAGGTTCAAAATAGCCCTGTTTGTTGGGTTTCTTTTCCCTTCCAATCCTGCCTTTTCATCCGGAACCGAGTTCCAGCCAGGTTCACTGGGAACGTCTTGATGTTGTCAAAAATGGGCTTGACTGCTTTATCCTGCAGTAGTTTTAAAAGCAAGAAATTAGCTGGCATTTCAAAGTGAAATGTCATTTTGCTCCAAAGAAATAAAGAATTTGGGTGTTTTGACATTTCTCAAGCGCTTTCCCTACGAACGAAAAGAAGCTCCTGAATGGAAACTGTGTCAAAACTGCCGCCTTTCTTTGAAGAAATCCCAAGGATCCCAATTTCCTCCCGCGAGGAGAAGTTCAGCCCTTTGCCTGCGGGGTTCTCCTCCCCAACCCTCCCCTGCTGCGGAGATGCCTGGAGAACCCCTCAAATTCCCTTTTCCCTCGGATTTTGGGGAGCCCCCCGGACCCGGGACGGTGCTAACGGCGGAGGGGAGGCGCGTGGGGAAGGGGAGCTGCGGCGGGTTGGAATCCAGGCAGGGAGATTTAGCTGGGACAGCCGGAGAATCCACCTCTGGGGAAGGAGCGGGAAGCTCCGGGACAGATTCCGTGGGCGGGATGGAGGATTTTAGGGCAGCTCGGCCACACGGACATAGTGTTTTTCTGCCGGACTTGCCAAAGGGCCGAATATTCATCCGCTGGGAATGGGGAAGCATCTCCCTTCTGCGAAGGGAGAGCAGGGCCCGGGCCGGAGCGCCGGGATGAGCATTCCCAGGGCAAAGCGGCTCTGCTCCGGAAAGCTGGAAATCGCAGGCCCCGGCGCAGAATCAATAAGGCCCCGGTTTGTTTGGAAAGCCAAGTTGCCGAGATGCCAAAATAGAGATTTTGCAAATTGCCTCATTTCCATTTGAAAAGCTCCGACCTTCTTTCCCGGGAAGCAGCGCGCGAGCTGAAATCCCCTCTTCGTGCCCCGCTGCGAGACGCAGAACTCGATGCAAACTCTTCATATTTGAGAACTTTGCTCTTTCCTGACCCCAACAAAGCAGGAAGCTGCTAGGCTGGGTCCTCCTTTGGCTATTTGGGAATAATCCTTGGGAAAGACGCGGGGAGTTCCCTTCTTTCCAAGCAGTCTCGCTGCGTGCGCCCACCAGCTCATTTCCGATTCCTCCCCATTTATTATTTTAGCAACTAAAGCGGATCATGGAAAACGGAGCAAATCAGGAAAACGGAGTAAAACTCCTGCAGGTCACAGCCATCCGAAAGAGCCTTTTTATAGCAGCCAGGGAGCACTTGTCAGCTTTGATTTATGAAGTCCAGCCGCCGTCATCCTCTTTCTTTTACTCTCCCCTCGCTAAAACTCAGGGAAGCTGGAAAATCCGCTTGGAAGCAGCCCCGCACGAGGAGGCTTTATCCTTGCCCACTTAAATATGCATGCCAGCTTGCATTCCCGTTCAAAAAGACACTTGTTTATTTAGATAAGATTTAATTTATTCATCATTTACCCAAATTTGCAGGAGCGTGCGTGTACGTTTTAGCTTATAAGCAGCGTGATACATAAAACATCATCGAGGCATGCAAATGACACCGATCCCCCACTGGAAACTGCCTGCTTTGGGCAGATAACTCCTTTCTTCCCCACAAAAACAATCACAGGGAGGAGCATGGGACAGAGGGCATTGGAAAAGAATCATTTTTTTGATTTTTACCTCCTGATCGGAGGGAAAAATCCACCTGTAGATGTAGGAGAGAGCAAATATTGACCGGGGCTCTCCCGGCTGCCGGGCAATTGATGCAATTTCTTTTCAATTTGTCCAACGTGGCACTGGAGCAGCAATTGGGCTGGGTGATTTATTAGGAGTTTTCTAACTGGGGCACTCGCTCGTGTCCCGGGAGATGGTCTCTTTCCGGAGGCTCCAGCTGGGAAGGGGAATTTTGCTTTATTTAGGGGGTTGTAGGGTGGTATTTAAGCTGGAAGGGGGGAAAAAAGCACCCCGAATCCAAGGCAAAAGGGAAATGTGAGGGAAAGCAGCAGAAATTGGCATACTTGAAACCTGATGATGGAATCGGCTGGTTAAATTGCCCCTGTGAACTGATTTAAAACACGTTGGTCGACGTCTCTATTTCATTAGCCGCTTCCTCCCGCATTCCCGGCACCGGAGTCCTTGCTGCTTATTACCTCCCCGCCTCGTGATATCCATCCACGCGGTTCATTCTGTTATTACTATCCCTATAGCGAAAATATAAGAGGCAATTTGGGGCCAGAAGCAGCTTGGGAGGGCTGTGGCCTCGCGAAATAAATAATTTGGCTGCTGCCAGCTGCTACGAAGGCCCCGGCATCGCTGCCTTTGCAGCTGCATCCTCGGGGCGTCCTCCAGAAGGGCCGTTCTCAACATCTGGCTGCATTTAGCGGCGTCTCCCGCTTTTCCCGGGCAGCAGCACCGGCAACGGCGGAGCAGGACGAGCCGCGGAGGAAGGACACGGAAACCAAAGGGTTTTCAGGCTCCTCTGACACTTCCCCTTCTGCTGAGAGGAGGAAAACAACGAAATAAGGCCCCGATCTGCGCTCGAGATGCCAAGAAAATCATTTCCTCGCTCCGGAGCATCCCGCTGCTTCATCCGGGAGCGGTTGGTGCCGGTGACACGGAGCCATGGATGGCCTAGCTGGATCTCAGCAATCCAGAGTGGTAGGAAATGGCAAAAGAGCCACAGAATGAGAGCTCCGGGTCTGGGCAGAAGGATATCCACCCGCCAACTGCTTCCAGGGGGGTTTCCACCTGCAGAATTCCCCCGGCGTGACAGTTCCCATCGGGAGGAGGTGACATTTGGCTTTCCGCAAGGATCTGTGATTCCGGGACCGAGTGCCGCGGCCGTTTGCTGTTTACCTGCCCGCTGCTTCCTTAGCAAGTGGCTCCAGTGATAATTGCCACAATTCTGCATTCCCAGAGGGGGCAAAGAAGGAAAGGAAGCAAAAAAAAAAAAAAACCCTGGATCCTTCCTAACCCTCCAACTGGGCAATTATCTCCATCCTGGGTGTGCTGCTTTTCTCGGATTGTTGAAATGCAGCAATTACCACGAGAGCCAGCCGTGACATTTCCAAAGCAGATACATAACAAACAGGGACGCCACGGAGTCATTAAAATTCCGATATCAAAACCGCTCTCCCCATTCCTCTGTGCACGAATCCCTTTGTTTCACCAGGAATTCACTTCCCAATTAAATATCTTTTCTCTCTTTCTTTCTTTTTTTTTCCCTCCCCGCTTTTTGCTTTTTTCTTTCCACAAATGAATTTTCAGCTCCATGAAAGGAGCGGAGCTGACGGTCGTGACAGGGACCGCCCGGCTTAGGGAGCCCGGTGGATGCCCTTGTTTTCCCTCGGGATGTTTTACCGGGATCCATTGGCATGGGAAGCAGCCAGAGGGCAGCTTAGGAGGGCCCTTTGCTCCCCTAACTGCGAGAAAACCCAACGAAACAAAAGCCAGGCCCAAATCTCTCCCGTTTGCTGGAAACTTTGGGGATTGAAGCACTGCGATCCAAGGACGGGGGGATTGGGATGACCTTGGCGCTTGGCTCGTGCCGTCGCGGAAGCGCTCGGAGCGCCGGGCGATGCTCCTCCGTATTTCAGAAGCTGCCAGCTCCCAAATTGCAAAACTTCCGCGGTTGCTCTTATCTGCCGCAGAACCACTGAGATGGCAAAATACATTCCCTGCCTCCGGATTTGCATGGGGAAATTGGAGAGCAAGTTGTTTTCCTTCGTTTGCATGACAATAGCCCGAGCCCCAGACAATTCCCTGGGATCGGGAAGCGAAGGAACAGGCCAGGGAGGGAGGCAACTACCTGTTCATTCCGCACAGCGTCAACCTGCGCAAGACAACAAGCGTTTTGGACGCCCGCGTTGGTCACGAAGGAGTTCTGCAAGGCACATTGAGGGCAGCGCCAAAGAGGTTTGGAAAATCCCTTGGAAAATTTGGAGTAATCCCGCGTCCGTCTTCGGAGCCGAGAAATATGAATGTCAGATAGCGATCGCCTGATTTGCTAACGGCATAAACGAGGGCAGAAGGATTAAAAGGCGGGAGAAAACCGGAGCAAAATCCAAATATATATGCACTGCCTTCAGCTACCTTAATGTGCCCACACAAATCCGCAGGGCATCGGAGATCCCCCGGGATTCTCGGCGGGATGAAGTTCAGGGAATCAAGGAGAAAACAGGGAGCAGAGCAAGCGGAGCTCCTCTCCTCCTCCCTCTTCCCTCCCTTCTTTCCCCGCATCCCGTGTCAGCTCCGGTGGAGCCGAGCCAAGAAGTTCACAAGGACTTAGGAGAGCCGGATTGATGGAGCAGCAAGGCTGTCAAGGCAGCTTAATAAGAGCAGGCAGAAACCAAAGATAATAATTAGTGAACTCCAAGTTTTTAGCCAAAACTGGGGGTTTTATTGCGCCAACGCACGAGCGCGCCGGCCCCGCTGCGCTCTAAGCGGCGGGATAAGTGGGGACATCTCGGGTAATGTGATTTATTATTGGCAGCAATAGGAAAATAATCAAACAATATAAGGACTCAGCGAGAAAAATGAGGGGTTTTTATTATTATTCCGACTCGGAAGCTTGTGTACAAGGCAGGAATGAGCAGAGCTCTTGGTGGCTCCGCATCGTGGCCGCGGCCGGAGCGCCGCGGATTTTCTCCCTCTTTTGCCTCATCCCAGCAGCACTCCAGACCGATTGGATTTTCCATGACTGTGGCGGGCGACGATCCTCGGCTTCCTTTTCCTGTAATTTTCACGTTTGCCTTTGAATATTTCTTAGGAGATGGGATAAGAGGCACTCGGCGTCTTCCCGAGGAGCTCCATGAATGCGGATGAGGCAGGAGGAGGCTCAGAGATAACGGAGCTGCCTTCGGCATCGCGGCCCTGGGACCATCCCGGAGCCCGGAGCGGCCTTTCCAAGGGTGCCAAGGGAGCCGTGGGCAGGAAATCTTGGCGGGAGGCCCCAGCTCTTGCCTTCAGCTGGAGCTGCTTCCACTCGCTCCTGCTTTTATAGCCCTCATCCGTCTTCCTCCCCTGCCAGCAGGTCTCAAATGCGCTGAGGAATATTCCGACCTCTTTTGGCAAGCGTCGGAGATAAGTGGATAATAAAACCCACCGTGAAAATAGTCTCTCTCCCTATTATTAGGCACTTCCCTATTATACTTGCAAAAGGGAAGAAATCTTTTGTTTCAGGCAGCCGGTTGCGGCGGCGCCGGCAGCTCCGGCTCCTTCCCGGCCTCCCAGCCTCATGGAGAGGAGCTCCCACGTGGAGCTTTCAAATTCCTGCCCTTCGGGGGCCTCCTGCAGCAACTGGGTTCCCTGCGGCCGCCTTGGGCACCCCGGGTGCTGCCCCTTTGCTAAGGGCCAGAATCGGGGTGATGGGCGCAGGGCACCAGAGGGAAGAGCAGCCTCCGCAGTCCCCTCCGGCCACAGTTATTAGGGAATAACGAGCGGCATCGCATCCCGCTCCCCCCCGACTTAAATACCTTTTTAATGCTTAAATGCCCCAAATAGCTTTCCCTTAATTAGGGGCTTGGAAATGCCAGCGAGCATCCGCACGGCCTCACCTCGCGCGGCCTCGGGAGAAGGCGGAAAACGTCGGAGGCGGCGGATGCCCGGAGCAGGGACCCGCCGAGGGGCAGGCAGCCCCTTCCGAAGGTTCCCTCTTCCCAGGGATCTGCTGCCGTCCCCGGAGCCGCGACGGCCACGAGCAGCTCGAGGAGCTGGTGCCACCCTCGGGAGCCGGGAACACCGCAAAGCCCTCGGGTTGTTCATGGAGGCCACGTTTTCCACCACTTCCCTACGGAAAAGCAGAGACTCGGAGGGTCAGGAGCTTGCGGCGCGATCCCTCTTTTCTTGCCGTTTTCCTCCCTAACAGAAGCGACTGCGCTGGGAATGCCGCATTGGGCCCCATGGATCCGCATTTCCCACCTTGCTGCCCTGAATGGCCCGGGAAGAGCCAGATCCGGAGCAGCGGGATACAATTTGCAACGAAGACGCCCTTTGACGAGGACGGATGGAGCGAGGCCGTCGCCAGAGCCACGCCAGGAATTGCGCCGAGCCGGGGGCAGCCGGAATCCGGCGCGGCTTTGCCTTTGCATCCAGGAGCGCGCGGTGATTTTCCAGCCGTGACTGCTAGAAATGAGAATTTCCTCGTGCCGAGGCTCAGGCCGGCGCCCGCGCGGCTCCTTATCGCCAGGAACACGACTCAGGGCTGCGGCCGTAATGAACTTGGCCGGCGAATCCTCTATCTCCGCGCTCCAGCTTTACGGATGCGCCGCTAATTTTCCCGGCAGGATAATTCTTCCGATCGAGGCTCAGGACAAGCTCCCGCAGCGCCGGAGGTTAAAGCCCCAACGCGGCTGCTCCGCGCGGATCCTTCCCGCCGGGCCCACGGCTGCGGTTCACGGGAGAAACATGGGGAAAAAATAAAAAAGGAGGGAAAAAACGAGATGATTCCCCCTGCATCCAGCTCCAGGCTGCTGCTGGCTGCAATTTTCCTCAATTTCGTGCCGGGCAAAGGCAGGCCCTTCATTCCGTAAGTGCTGCCTTGGCGTGTGACCTGTATTTTGGGAACGGATGGGATCACCGCCTCCCTCCGCCCAACCTGCTGGACCGCACGCGTGGGAGTTGTGTTGATTTGGGAGCTCATTTACAAGGGAGCTGCTACTAACACGACAGCGCTCGCCCCTTGCTGGTTTTATTCCCTTTTCCCCCCTTTCCTCTCCTTTGGAAATGAAAATCCTGGCATCAACTGGAGCTTTCGAGCAGGTCGGAGACGGCCTCATCCAGGACTTTTCCCCTTATTGCGTTGGGCTTCTTTTCTCATCTAAAGTTCCTATTTTTTTGCTCTTCCCCTTTAATCTCCCTTTCTATTAAAAGTCTTCCCAGAGCTAATGTAATAAATTTAGATCCAAAGCCAGATGCATAGCAAAAACTTTTGGCAGCGAATACTCCATCAGAAGACATTCCGAATGAAATATGCTTTCCCCTTGGGGATTATTCCACAGTTTAATTTAATTTGATATTTCAAATTAAATTAATTCAAATGGTTATGCAGTTTCCAGGGAAAACAGACTTCATTTATGATGTTCTGCCACCAAATTGTTTTGCTCCTATCATATATCTTATATTGTTAAGTCGCAATGATAAGGAGTGACAACGCAGGGCTTTGCGTGGCCCTTGTTCTACAACCTCCGTCCTGAAGGGAACCAAAATGTTTCCTTCGTCCTTTTCCGAACCGGCTCCCGGCTCTAAATCAGATTTTCATCAAACTATGATTTGAAGAGCGAATAATTCGCTTGCCTGGAGAAGGTTGGGATCAGAACTCCCGTTTCAGGCTGGTTCGGCCTTTTCGGATGCAGGAGCTTCCTCGCATGGGCACGGAGACACCGGGAAACACATATGGACCGGGCTGCTTCCCTGGCTAGCGGTTTGGGGTGGGATTTGCAGCAGAAAGTCCCCAATTTTCCCAGGACAGAGGTGGGAAAACCGCCCTGGGCATTTCTGCATCGGCTTCCCTATCTGCTGTCCTATAGAAAAGCCATTATTCTCGACAGGGGGGAAAAAATATCAGGAATATCACAAGAGGCTTTAGAAGAGAACATAAAACTGGTTTCCTTTGGCAGGCAGCTGCAATTTGATATTTCCTGTACAAGCTGTTGGGTGTTGCAGCCACCGGAGCCGTGTTTATTTGGCTGAAGCAACACTCCGAAATTCTATAAAAGCAGGGATATTTTTTCCCGTCGGAAACAGTTTTGGAGGAGAAAAAGCTCTTTCTCGTCCATCCCAGCCCATAGATTACATCTAAATATGTCGAGACACCTAAATATTTTAGTTGAATTTATTTCCCATTCCAGCTATTCCCCCCGGGCATCCTTGTGGCTGCTCCAGGCTCGGAGCCGGGCGCATCCCTCGGATCGCTGCTTTATCCAACACGAGTTATTCCTGCAATTCCCGGCACGGTCAGCGCTTGCTTTGCCCCTTCCTCCCTCTTCCTAACGAATCCATAGGCCTTGTCCAGTCTCCGACGGAGACGGCTCTGGATCGTGGCATCCCCCTTTCCGAGGGCCGTGGCTTTTTGGGGGATGTTGCCCTCTAATGGTTGACGAGTGGGAAAACGAGGAGCCTTCCCTAGATCTCCCTTTCCAATCCCATGGAGAAGCCGGCGCTTTGGGACGAGAGCCTTGGATGCCCGGAGAGCCCTCACCCATCACGTCCCAAGTCTCCCTTGCCATCCTTCCCTGCTAATCCCGACTGGAAAGGACCCAACCTGCCTCCACGGAGCCTTTTCCACCCCTCCAAGGTTGAGCCGCGCTCCGTTTCCCAGCGCAAACATTTTGACTCGAACTTCCACACACAACGGGGAGGGTGAGTTACCAAAACACACACATTTTTTACCATTTTTATAGGCGCTTTCATTTACTGCTGCTTCCAATGATTCCCCAGCCTGTGACAGACAGAACCCAGGCAGGGAAAAGCAGAGAGAAGGGAAAAAAAAACCCTTCCAAGGGTTCGGTTTTCCCATAATATATTCCAATCCTGTTAGGTCGTGCCGGCGAAGGTAATATTTCTGGCATTCATTTAATGAAGTTGACATTGATGAATGGCTAATTATACAAATTACATTCTTATTAAATCCCCTGGAATCAGAGCCTTAGAAAGTCTTAGCCATGGACTTCTCGTGCGAGACGCGGATTTTTTTTTTTTTCGGAGCCTCTTTGCTGGTGCCTGCTGCAAAAGCTGCTTCTGAGAAGCATTAAAAATCCCCCCGTTAAGTCAATTACCGCCAATAAGTTAATTTGAACGGGTCGCTTAAGCCCCCGGCCTTGCAGAAGTTTGTTCTTCATCCCGGAGCCTCTTCTTCCCCTCCTCTTCCTCCACGGCCCCGTCGTGTTTTATCCATCCGTCACCATCCGTTACCAGCCACGCTGGAAACGGAGACGGCTGCGAGATAATGATTCTTGATGAACCTTCCTGGCAATTAACGCGGGCGTTTGAAGCTCATCACTCCTTCCCGGGCCCAAATAACGGGGACTAATTAGCTCCGTGAAAGCAGGGAGGGGAAACCAACGGCACGCGAGCGGATCGCGGTGCTGCGGATCTCGCGCCGGCGCACGTGGGTTCGCTCCGTTCATTATGCAGCCCTAATCAGAGCTGATGAAGCCCCTCGCTAATGCCGGGGTAATTAGGCTCGCTCCGAAGCGCGCCCCGAATCCACGGATTTATCCCAAGGACTCCACCACGGAAGCCCCGTGCGGCTTTGGATTTAGGTAAATTTAAAATCAAAAGATCATTGCACACGAGGGGAAAATCAGCGAGCCCTCAAGCCCTTCCATGGACACCTTCCATATTCCTAAATTCCACCCCGGAAATTCCACCTTCATTGTGGCGCAGGTGCATAATCTTCCCTGGGATCCCCTCAAATCCCGGGGATTATCAGAGGATCTTTCCACGCAAAGGGACGAGACACTTTTCTTTGGAGCCGGGACAACCCGTCGCCTTTCCCAAAGCCCATTAGAGCTGGAGTTTTATGCAAAACACTAAAAGAAATCTAAAAATATAAGGCAAGCGAGGGAAAGCAATGGGGATTATTAAAGGCAGGGAAGTGGGTGTTATATTGGAGGCAATAAAGCCTGGAAGAGGCAGGAAAATAATATTCGAGGAAAAGCGTACTAAATGCCGGGGCTTTAATCACTTGGTAAATAACTAAGATATTTCTGCACGTTTTATAGCAGCACTGGAAAAAAATACAAAAGCCCTGGATGCATTAGGGATTCAGCGGGATGATTTTGCGGAGACGCAACCGCAGAGAGAGTGTCATTTTAGCAATTTCCCTTCTTAAATAATAGTATATTATTTTCTACCTGGATCCACTTTCTCAACCTCTCTTGTGCTTTTAAGATATCATTTACCACGTGCCGCTTTCTCCCTTTCCGGGAGCCTCTGAACACCGGGAATCGTGTTCCCAATCCCACAGGTTTACACGGGAAATAAAGAAATAAAGGCTCGACTTAAAACACCGGGGAAGGCATCCAAGCTAAATAAGCCGTATTTCCCCACAAAGGAGCATAATGTACTTTTATTTTTTCCCTCGCAAACATGATGGAGGTACTTTACATTTTAATAAAGGCCCGTTTTCGAAGGGGAAGATATTATTACCTTGATATGGCAACGATTATTTGATCAAATAACGTATCCGAACGTGTCCCGGGTTCTGTTATGGAGGGGGAATGCGGGTTCTCGGCGGCGCTTCCGCCGTCTAACAGGCAGCGATTGCAAATAAATAATTATACGCCGAGACAAATGGGGGAGAATTGGGGTTTTCTAGCATGGAACGGTAAAAAAAAAGGACAAATAAGAACATAAGGGAGCTGATGGCAGAGTGGGTGGAAAAATGAGGAGAAAAATAAGAAAAATTAAGAGTCTGTCGCCTTGCCTGCGCGCTGCGGCCGCTGTCCTCCCGTCTATGCAAAGGGAGCGTCGCCTCCGTGGCCGGACGGGCTCCCGCCGGCTCCGCCGTGTCCGGAGGGGCCGGAATGCGGGGGATACCGGGCTGGAGTGGGATGCGGGAAAACTCAGGCTTCCTCCCTTGCTCCGGCAGCGTCTCCGGGAGCAGAGGGAAGTACCAATTTGGCGACTACATCTCGAGGGGAACCGGGGCGTTTTGGTGGCCAAGGTGGCGGCGACGCTCCCGTCACAGGTCGCCTTTGGGCATGCGGGATTCCCGTCTTCCCATCCCGCTCCCGGCGCGGCTCCGTGCCCGGCGGGGGGCCCAGGTGGCCGGGAAGGCGGCAGATGCCGCCTGCCGAGCGCAGCAGATGCCTCGTTCGGAGGCATCTGTGCCCAGGAGGCTGCGGCGCCTTTCCAGCACCGTCCTGGGCGTTTGCAGGCTTTGAAGGGAAAAAAACTAACATTAAGTGTGGTCCCCATCCCTGAGCAGGCAGCAGCGACACAAAGAGGAGTCACATTTATTTATTTTCCCTCGTGTTTGTTTATTTTTCCTCGCGTTTATTTATTTTCCCCGCGGCTTCGTCGCGAGGCCGGAAGGTTCCAGAAGGGCGGGAAGGGGCCGCTCGTTAGCGCCTGCCTGAGGCGAGCGCTTCCCGCGCCGCTTCCCTGAGGTAAACGGGGCTCGGGATCGCACGGGAAAACCTTGGCGGGGACCCGGGGGTCCCGGGAAGACCCCTGCTCCCTCGGCGAGCCCAAATACCCTGTCATGGAGGATGAGTATTTTATTTTTGGTGCTTTTTCTGAGGCATCTTGTGTGAAGGGCGGCGCGGGGGGGCTTTGAAGCGCCTGGGCGAGCGGCAGCCCCCAGTGTCCCTGAAATGTCACCTTCCTCCCGGGTGGCTTCGTGTCTCCCTTGCCCTTAAGGTGCAATGCTTGACTTGCCATTAAAAGAGGCCCCGCTTCCCTCAGCCCCGCGTGGCTAAATGATGGAAATCCTGAGCCGGGGTCACTGTCTTGGGCTTTTCTCTCACCCTGTCACCTGAAGCATTTAAAGCAGCTGGAAAAACGTCTCATTTGGAGGCTTTGGGAGCCCATTTTGCGGTGTCCTGATCCACCGGCTGCTCCTCCATCTTGTGCAGTGCCGGAAAGGAGGGTGGTGGCTCCCGAGTGTTCCCTGGGGAAGCTGCTCCTTATTCCTTAAGACACTGCACCTGTGGGAGCACTGTCACCGCCAGGATCCCGCACGGATCCGAGAGGAACGCAGGGAGCGCAGGCAAAGGGAGGACAGGCTGGATGAGAGGGCTCCTTAGGATCCTTCCCCTAGACTCCCTCCATCCCTCCCACGGCTCCGTGTGGAAAACAAACGGCGCGGAGGATGGCGCGCGGCTCCTCCGTTTAAGTCATAATCATCCCTAATCTAAATGTGCAGGGACTGCACTGCGCTGCCTAATCACTCACGTATATTGGAGCGCGTCTGCGGTTTAGTGAAAAGTAAAAGCCATCTAGAAGGCGGCAATATGTTAAATGAGCCTCTCGGGCTGTGTGTTTGTGTTCCCAATGGGTGAAACAGCCCGCGCACGTCAAGGGCTCGGCTGCTCCTGCGGGGCGCCTGGGGGAAGGAAGCGGGATCGGGAATAACGAGCCTGGATGGAGGAGCTGGGCCTTGGCGTTTCATTGGGACCAGGGCTGGGTGTCCATCTGCTTCCTCCGGGATTTTAATCCTCTTCTCTGCTTCTGCGCGAGGCTGCTCCTGTGCGGAGTTGCTTGCGGAGCCGGGAAAACCTCCTGCTTTTCCCAACACGTGCCGAACGTGCCGCGCTTCCCTGGCTCCGACCGCCGCGCCGCCTTCCCCCGGGAAGTTCCGCTTGGCTTCGGGAGCGCCCGTTCTTAGATCTTCTAAGAAAGAATTTAATTCAGGATTCCTCTCTTCGCTTTGATATTTGTTGAACAAAATGTTGACACAAAACACTTGGCTGCTCGCATTTTTTTTGTTCTTCCTCCATGTGTCATTAGGGCTTCAAAAAATAGTTTAAATGAATTAGCAAATTATCTCGATTGCCCTATTCAGTTTTTCAGCAAATAAGCTACTCACCTGGAAAACACTGCCTGGCTTCAGGCAGGAGCGGAATTTATTTCTTCAGATAAATGGAAACGGGATGAAAGTCCTCTTTATTTTTGCATTCGAACTGCAAAGGAAGTCTCCTCTCTTCCCAACCGGCCTCCTGGAGCTCCCCCTTCCTTCGGTGAAATCTCCCACCTTGATTTTTCCAAAAAATGCTTTTAGAAATAATAATGTTTCTGCAGAGCGCCCGAAGAGGAGATGGGAAAAATATTTCCACATAGCAGATGGGCATCTATGCAGCAGGAAACCAGGAGAAAGGGGAAACGTGGGATTTATTTCAATACAGTGTTTTTAAACTTTAATTTAAAAGGACCGGCTGTTTTGGCTTCTCTTATAAGGCCTTAATTGGTATATAATAGCACAGTTAATTAAATACAAATCAATAGTTTAAAACAGCTAATTGATATTTAATATGTATGGGAAAAAATAACTTAGTTGTAATATAATTAACTCAATATTGAATAAGCAATGGAATTGCAATTAGGCCTTTACGGCGCTTATAAAGTTTATAGTTCTTTAATAAACTTGCAATTAGACAAGATGAGCTGAAAAATTATTAAACAGGTATTATTGGGCTATTAAGCATTTATTATCCTTCCTGGTGGAACGCAGCCACACAATAGTACAATTAGGAGTGTGTTAATAAACCTTTACTGCCCGTTTGCAGCGCTGGTAGCCTCTGACTTGTGGGAAGGGTCATTGCCTTGTGAGCGGGCGCGGAAATCCCAAATCCTCGAGGAAGGAGGAGAGTGGAATGGGAAGAAGGATGCCCCGGCGCAGCGTGCCCTGCTAACGCAGCTCCTTCTCCTCCCGCAGACCTGGGGCTCCCGGGACGAGGACGCTGCCTGGTGCTGGCCTTCCCGTACAAGGAGAAGTACCGCAGGATGACGGAAGGTGAGTGGCCTCCGCGCCCGCTGCGCCTCCTTCCTCAGAAATAACCTCCCTGCGAGGGCACGGGGGGCTTTGCTCGTGCTGGCCGCTCCTCCGCTGCCTCTCCCGGAGGAGAAAATGCAAAATCCCGCTCCCTTTGGATCCTCGTGGCTCCCGGGAAGGGCCCTGCACGAGGCTGCAAGACGAGAGCAGGCGCTCGTTCCAGCGTCCGCGTTCCCCGGCCTACGGAAAGGACTCGGCACACGGGAAGCTCTTGCAGCAATTGCTTTACGAGCTGGATTTGGTTCCTGCTGGAGGTTTTCACTGGAAACGCTTTGGAGGAAGGGAGGGCCGTGCTTATTTCTGCTGGGGCCGGAGAGCGTATTCCCAGCGCCGAGCCTCCGGGGGCCTTCCTCGTGCGGGAAGCCTCCTCTTCCTGAAAGCAGAGGTGCCTCGGCCTTCCCGGAGTGATGTTCGCCGAGACAGGTTACGGCTTCAAGAGCAGCGAGAAGATCAAAAGTGCCCCGGCGTTCCCGGGAGCTTTGCCAGGGAGCTGAGAAGACGGAAAAAGGACTTCAGAAGCCTCCGCCTCGAGCTCGTTAACGAGCGCCTGCTGATTAGAGGCCGTTTCCCTTGGGAGAACGGGCTGCAGAGGCCGCCTGGGATGTGCAGGAGCCTCCACCGCAGGCGGCTCCGGGTGGTGCTTGCAGCATTGGGCCTCTCTGCTTTGGGTTTGGTGCCGATGGGAGCTGGGGAGCGCTCCGGATACGTATCCCGGGGGCTGGAATACCCACGTGGCTGCATGCCGGGCTCACAGCTGTGACTCGCGGGGTGCCACCAAGCTGGTGGCAATTGGAGGCAGAGGGAGAGCGGTCGGGCGCTGCGGGACCACGTGTCGCCACTCAGAAACGGAGAGAATCCAGAGGAGGGAGCTGCTCCTTTCCCAGGGGCTGGGTTTTCCCTCAGGAAAACCTCTCCCCTGGCACAGGGGCGGTTCAGGTGGTGTCTGGGCTACCCTAGTCCCATCCCCAAAGCCTCTGGAATCGGCGCTTGGAGATTTGTCTCCTGGATGAAGAAAACCCGCAGTCTTGTGTCCCGGGGCAGCCGTCGGTGCCTGGGATCAGCAAGGATATCTCGGATCAGCCTCCAGCCTGGCTGCAGCAACAGGCTGCCCGTTCCGGTTGTATCATCGGCTGTATTTTCCACGCTGTTCTGCTTGTAGCTCACACTTAGGCTGTTGTATTTTTGAGTGTGTGTGTGTGTTAAATGCCTCTGTATCTCTGCTGTGCAGACAGGTTTCCGTTCTGCTGGATGCAGGGAGAGAATTGCATCCGAAAGCTGTTTTTTTCCAGCTTATAATTATCTCATAGCCATCCTCGGGAATAATTATAGCTCCTACATAATTAATAATTGGAATTCCGGGCCCTGCCGTAGATCACAAAATGGAAAGGAAGCTCAGCCCAGGGTTTTGCATAATGTACCTCGGTCTAAGCTGAATAATTGCTAAAATGGTGGAAATCGTTACTTTTTGCCCATTCCTTGATGCTGGAATTAGGGAGATGTTAGTGCAATTAGCTAGTGCTTCCATTTGAGCCTCCAATCATTTGAGTTGTAATTTGGAATAAATGTAAAACCCATCTCGTGCCGCTAGAGAGATTATTGGTCCTGTTTTAAAGCACCTAATGGGGTGGCTGTCCTCTAGGCAAGATCCACTGGACCTATTGCAAAGGGCTTGTCCCCTCCTTGAGGGGACACCTCGCGAGGGACTCGGCGCAGGCGGCTTCATCGGCGGCGATCCCAGCTGGAAACACGGGCACGGGCCCTTCCCGCTCCCAAAGAGAGGGGCAGCGGGATCCGAGCCGCGTCGCGATCCGAAATTGCTCCAAAGTGCCATGAAATAACAGCAGCTTTAGGCTTAAGTGTTCCCTCGGGAAGCCGGGAGCGGGTGGGCACGGCGATCCGCGGAGGCGCTTGTTTGCGCCCCGTATCCCCAGGGAATGCCGCCGCCGCGGCGTCGGAGGAGGTGGATTTATATAGTGTGGAGGAGGCTCCAGGGGAGCCGCGAGCGGAGTCTATAAATACCGGCGGCGGGAAGCGCCGAGGGAGGAAATTGTTCACGGCCTTAAAGAAGGGAGGACAAGGAGCAGCGCCTGGAGCGACGACCGGGGAGGTTTATCCCAGGGAGCAGAGCAGCCTCCGTGGCACCCAGCACCTTCTCCAGCCCATGGAAAGCCCTGCATCCGTCTCCCTCTCCTATGGGATCACTCAATGGGATCCCGGAGCCGAAGAGCTCCCTGCCAAGCCGCAGCCCCCCACCCGCCGCTGCTGCTTCCGAACGTCATCGAGCTTCATCCTAACAAATAAACACTGCGGTGACATTTATAAGTTAGCAGAGAGCGCGGCAACGCGCAGATGAAGCGGATAAACTGCTTTTGATCCAAATAATTACCGCAGGCAACAGCGGGCTGGGGCTGAGCTGGGTAATTTATGGGAGGCCGCGAGGCGCCGCGCCGCACGTGGCTTCTTAGGAGTGATGATGATGGGTCCGTGTCTCTCCAAGGCCTTAAATCGCCTGGGTTTAACCTCGCTGGAGTTGGGAAGCTTCGGAGAATGGAGGTGGCGCTGATGGAATGGGCTGTTTTGCCCGGGTGGGGGACTCATTCCCCAGCGCTCTCTGTGTGCCGTAACATCAGGACGGTGACAAATTGTTTTGAAGAACTGCCTAGACATGAATATTGCATTTTTTTTAAAAAAAAATGCACATATTTGCAATCATTTCTGCCTGGAAAAAAATCAAAGCAAACAATAATTACAGCAGAAAGCTGCTAATTCTCGCTTCATCTTCAGGCTTGATAATCGGCCCGGCGCAACCTGGAGCAATCCGCAGCGCTGCCGTTCCCGTGGATCTGCTGGAGGGGCTTTTTGTGGGATGCCCTAGGAGCACCTGGAAAGCTCCTCGGAAATAACCCAAGCTATGGATTAGCTGTCAGAGAGGCTCCGAAGCAGCTTGTTTAAAGCAGTGGAAGAAAATGGGGCTGCAATAAAAGCTTGTCATGCAGCGGGGTCGCTTGCGCTGGAAGCCGGGGTGAAAGGGGCAGGAGAGGAGCCGAATGTTTCTGGAGTTTTTGGTATTAAATAGCTGCATTTTACTGGTCTGAGAAGAATCTTTTTTGATTTTTCTCTCTGGCTCCAAGTATGCGATAACAGCTTCTGAAAAATGAGGATGGAAGGAAAACACTGTGTGACCCAGGGCAAGTTCTTTGGTCTCATTTTCCACCCTGTAGACTGCATCGCTTCCCCTTTCTGCTATTCCTGGGATGAGAGCCAGCCTTTGAAATCTCAGAATCATTTGTGAAATGGATTATTCCTCCTTCTCCTCGTTTTCCTCTTGCTGAGTGTCCTGGGTGCCCTCTAACTCGCAGAGGAGCTTGCTGAGATTTATGGGACCGTATTTCCGAAGAGCAGCCGGGAACAGGGGCCGTACCCGGCTGCAGTGCAATCCCAGGGAGCACCCAGGAGCTTCCCGGAGTCCGCGTGGGATAAAGGCAGGGATGGGGTTTTACCAGGGATGTTTTAGGGTGCAGAAGCAGCTAATTTACCAGTTTAGGGCCCCAAATGGAGGCGCGGGTTGTGCCGCAGAGCAGTGCCCACCAGCGTGGGCAGTAGCTCTTTGCCCTGTAAATCCGAGTGGATCTTTGCAGATCCCTCCCGGAGCTGGGAATCCCACGAGCGGATCCAACGGGAGGCCCATGTAGCCAACTGAGGCTGCTTGCTGGAGACAGAGCTCATTTTCCCCTTCCGTGCAGCGCAGGAGCTTGTCCTCCATCAGGAACAGGTATTTAATCTCCAGAGAGGTCATTCTCCGAGCTGCTGTGGGAGGAGATGGCCAATAAATATCCCCCCCGTCACCCCTTCCCCACCTGGTAGCTAATAACGGAGCGGGCAGTGACATTTAAGGCCTTTCTGCACGGCTGAGCAAACCACTCGCAGCGGTGCAGAAAGCAGGGCTGGGATTTCACAGGGGGATCGAAGCCAGCGCCGCGCTCGCGAGTCCAGCCCGCTGCGACTGAGCGACCAAAGGATGCCGAAATGGGCTGATGTCTTATTCCAAACATTCCCGTCGTTGGATTTCCCATGGCTGCTCTCTGAAACAAACCAAAACCCAGAAAAAAACACCCCAAAACAGCCTCATTTCCAGCAGCAATTACCAAATGAAGTCTGAGCTTAATGGACATTTTTGGAGGGCACGGGCAGCACTTTGTGTTTGGGCTTTCTCATTACGGCTCGCGCGGCTCCCGGCTGACAACCCGATAATTCTCGCCGATAAAACAATCTTTTTGGGTTATTGCTGCATTCCCGCGCCGGCCCCGCTCACCCGTCTTGCCTTGAGAACTGTCAAGATTGCGGCGCGAGCTGTGAAAACACAGTTAGCGGGTGGAAAAATAAGAAATAATGAGGCAAAATGCTCACTTTTTCTAATTTTCTCTCTTCCCCCATCGCCTCTTTTCCCTGGCTTATTGGTAGCGCTTGGCCTTTGTGAGTGCAAATTGCATATGGAGCTGATTAGAAATTGGATTTTCTCGGGAAATAGGAAATCTTAATGCAGGATAGCAAGTGTTTCTGCTGGTGTTGGGGGCCAAGTGCCTGTTGCAGAGGGTGGGATAACAGAGCCTGTGCTGAGGTGTGCATGGAGCAGGAAAAATCCTCCCCAAAATAGAGCAGAAACCGCTGCTTTTTCTCGAGCTGCCCAGCACCGAGTTGCCAAGCGTGACACAAGATCTCCCAAATCAACTTGTTTCCACAGGAGCTGCCAGGCTCTGCCTGCGGGCCGAGGCCGCCAAACGAAATCCCATCCGAACCCGACGTTTATGGTTGGATTTGTCTTATTTAACTCGTTCCTGGCTGACGGCCCCTTTGGTTTCCCCTCCAGGTCAGGCCTCGTCCTTCACGCAGCAGCCGCAGGACCAGGTGGTGGTGGCGGGGCAGCCCGTGACGCTGCTCTGCTCCATCCCGGAATACAACGGCATCGTGCTCTGGATTAAGGACGGCCTCGCCCTCGGCGTCGGACGGGATCTCTCCAGTAAGTCCCAGCTCCATCTCTGCCAAAAATCCTATTTTCCTTGAAAATCCCCCAATATTTTTCTCGCAACAGAAGTCCCCTGACCCGTGCTCTGTGCCCGCAGGTTATCCGCGCTACCTGGTCGTAGGCGACCACCTCTCCGGGGAGCATCACCTGAAGATCCTGCGGGCCGACCTGCAGGATGACGCCGTGTACGAGTGCCAGGCCATCCAAGCGGCCATCCGCTCCCGGCCTGCCCGCCTCACCGTCCTCGGTAAGTCCCTCCTGCCTCTCCGGTGTGGAGCGGGTTCCTGGGGACAAAATACCTGGAGAAGAACCCGGCAGTTCTTAGCTGGCACCTTCAAAGAGCCTTGGCTGGCAGAGCACGCGTTTTCGTAGTCCATTTGCAGGAAAAAGATGCTTTTCTGGAAGCAAAAAAGCTGCAAATCCGGAATTTTCAGGGTTGGGTGGTGCATCTTATCTGAACTAATTAGTCATAAGCGTCTGAAGAAGTTAATTACGGAGCTAGTTGACCTCATCCCTCACTGGAGTCTGAGCCTCCCGGAGGACACAGCTTCCAAACTCCATCCCCTTCCTTTCCCATGTCTTTTCCCCCAGTTTTGTGTTGGCAAGTCAGGATACCCGGCTGAAGCGAGCCGAAAGAAAGAATGATCTTTAATTAGAGCTAAAGATTCCCAAACTAATTAATCCAAGACGTTCAGCAGCTCGTGGGCGCAGCGTGGTTTCCTTTTATGAAAGTTCAGGTGCCAGCACGGGCGATTTGAAGGCGGCCGATGGGAAGCTGGAGCTCTGCAGCACCTTGGTCCCTGCAGCTGCATTACTGCACATGCTCCAGACTTATCCAGACTTATCCAGACTTATCCAGCCTGCTTGGGGAGCTGCAGCAGCAGAGAGCGCTGGTTCTGGCTAAAGCCCTGAGATGGAGGGGAAATAGTGAGGAGAGAAGGAAGGGAGTGGATTTGATGTTTGTGCTGCCGTGTCCGTTCCGGCCAGCTTTTCCACTTCCCTGGTATCAAGCAATCCCCCAGCGCTCCCAAATCCCGTCTGCAACTGCTGTCATTCATGTCTGACAAGAGCTTTCCGGGATGATGCCTCCTCCTTCCCTTCCTGGACGCAGCGCGACACCGGATTTCCATGAAATATTTAAGGTTTTGTCACGTTGTTTGCAGATCTACACGGTTCAATGTAGTGGAACAGATCGGTCCAGAGCCTTGGGAGGCGAAACGCTCCACCAGAGCAGCCTGTTAATGTCACCAGCGTCACGAGAAGTGGCTTTTTGGTCGAGTCACTGAGGCAAACGCTGCTCAGGGACCCCGTTATTCCCTCATGGAGCTGCTTCCCTCCTGTTTTCCATGTTCCCTCCTCTTTTCCAGGCCCCTGCTCACCCTCCGGCACAACCAGAGCCCCTCGGGGCACTCCCCGTGGAAGAGCTTCTTAATTTATGATGTGTTTAACGAAGCCGGGCTGCATTAATTCCATAAAGCAGGAGCCTGCTGAGGCCGCGGAGAAATTTCCAACTAAAATCAGGCGGCAGCGGAGCAGAATTGCAAAGCAAACACTTCGGCGTTCCCCCGGAGAGCTCCCATGAAAGCCAGGAGCGGACAGGGCGAGATGTGCGGAGCCAGCAGACGTGCGGCCGGGGCGCTCCGGAGAGCGGGCAGCAATTCCAGGCGCCGCGCCGGGATCCGCGGCCGCGTTAATTAGCGGAGCCGCGGCCGAGCGCGGAGCAGCTTTGCGGCCTCCTCCCGCCCGGCGGCACCGGGGGGAGCAGCCGGAGCTGCTGCTTGCGGAGACTTAATGCGCTTAATAATTGATCGACAATTAACGGGCACGTCCACCTTGCAGCGCCGAATCCCCTGCCCGGCCTCGGCTAATATTAACTCGAGAAACGGAGCTTTCTTAAACCACCATGAATTATTTAACGCTACAGATTGAGCTGATGGGAAGCGAAAGCTCCTGGCTTTTAAGCGGCGATGGGCGAAGAGGAGGGTCGCCCTGGTGTCGCGCGCGTTAAATCCCGGCCTTTTTCTTCGATTTTCTCCTCGCATTTCCCTCTCGCCCAGGTTTTCCAGGCCTCCCCTGCGGAGTAAGTTCTTTGCGTTCCCAAAGTGAGCCCTGGCAGCTGGAGACATCTGCGTTTTGCAGCTTTTTGCTGCTCTTTGCAGAGTCTGATCAGAAAACAAAAAGGCTTCGGCCTCGGAAGGCCTCGTTTTCCATATTTGTTTGGAATCCCAATGGGAAAATTGGAAATAACGGAGAAATAAACTATTTTTTCCCTACTTCTAAAACAACACACAGAGGCAGAATATCGCTTTGGGATAAAAGAGCCATGAAAAAGTGAGTGTTTTCTTCCACACAGGCTCTTCCCCTTGAAAAAGTTAGTGTTTCCACAAAACTACTTGTTCCGCTGGGAATCGTTCCGCTGCCGGAATAGCAGCCGGATCTACAGAGAACGAAAGAGAAACATCAAACGCTCCAAGGGCAAATCCCAGAAATCTTAAATATTTGATGCTGTGGCCGAGTCCCCCTTTGAATAAGGAGCTTTTCCTTTCCGTCGCTTGTTTGCTTTAAATAAAGCCCGTTGGGCTCCCCCAAGCGCCTTCCCTTCCTCCCGCTCCCTCATTTGGGAGCATTTTGCCAAACTTCCCAAACTTCCAGCCCCGAGAGCTCTGCCAAGGGGCCGCCGGAGCCGGAGAAGCATCAGTGCCGCCCGAGCCCCTTATCTGCTCTGGATACTCCAGCTCCTTATCCGACCGGGAATCTTATCTCAACCAGCTCAGGTGGCAAGAGAAATAATTAAGCAAGGTGAAACACTGCCTTTATTACTACTTAAATGGCCCAAACCTTTTACCTCCCGGATTTTCTTTTTGTATTTCCCCAGTGCTGGTGACACAGAACAAGGGCGAAACCTGTTTGTCTCCAGGTTATCTCCCCTATCCACGCGCGCCGCCTCGCTCCCGCGCCCCATCAATCTCCCTTAACTGCTTCCCTTGGCAAGCCCGAGCAATAATCAAGGCGAAGGGGGCCGCGGCGTTGATGTTATTGCTGCCGCCGCCGAAACGCGGCCGGGGGAGAAGCAGTTCCCGAGATTGCCTCGCCGAGATGCAAATCGCGGGCGGGAAGCGATGGGCTCAAACGAGGAAACATTTCAAAGCGCCTGGCAGTCCCGGCGGGGCTTTTAAGCCCACAATTTACCTTTTGACTGCGTTCTATTTGCTCGGAAATCCTTTATTTCCTTCTTATTTATTGACTGGGGAGACAGCACAAAAACGAGCAAGCGATTCTCCAGCCGCCGCTCTTAAAAATCCATAGAAGAGAATTATTCTCCAGAGGGTGGGATTTTTATTTCTTTTTGGTTGGGCTCTTTTGGGTTTTTTTTGCTAATCCGTAATCCGGCCGAGCACGGGGCTGTTGCTGCATCTTCAAGAGTCCGGGCTTTTCCCCTTCCCCCAGAGCCCTTCCTTGGTTCTCCCGGTTTCTGGTGCCCGGAGGCTGAATCCGTATCCTGGAAACTCCGCTTCCAACGGCTGCAAAGAGGAGCTGGGGGATTTGCCCTCCTGCCAAGGCTCCCACGTTTCCTTTCGGTGCGGTTGTTTTGACGGGCTCCAAACACCCCTTTTTGTTCCAAATCAGCACTTTTTGTTCAACAGAATCGGCCTCAATTTCTCCGAAGCTTTGAAATACCCAGAAGGGAAGGCGAGACATCGCCTTGAGTGCTGTCAGGTGCCGGGAAACCTTTCAAGCCAACTGACATCAAACGTTTTCACCTTTTAGTTCCCCTGCAAGATACAACGTTCCCCGTTCCCTCTGCCGAACGCAGCTCCCGTTCCCGCTTGCTCCTGCTGATCGCTTTATCCGGGCGCTGTTTCCTTGCAGTCCCTCCGGACGATCCCGTCATCCTGGGGGGCCCGGTGATCAGCCTGCGGGCGGGGGACCCCCTCAACCTGACGTGCCACGCGGACAACGCCAAGCCGGCCGCCTCCATCGTCTGGATGCGCAGAGGAGAGGTCATCAACGGAGCCACCTACTCCAAGGTGAGCCCGGCTCCCATCCGCTTCCCCAAGGGAAGTGGCCTCCGTTCATGTCCCTTTGTGTCCCTGCAGACGCTGCTCCGCGACGGGAAGCGGGAGAGCATCATGAGCACCCTCTTCCTGGCGCCCTCCGACATCGCCAGCGGCGAGAGCATCGTGTGCCGGGCCGCCAACAAAGCCGTTCCCGGCGGGAAGGAGACATCCGTCACCATCGACATCCAGCGTGAGTATCCCTGCTCCTCGGGGGCGCTCCCTGAGCCGGGCGGAAGCCGCTTCCCAAAGGGAAAGACCCACTGCAGGCCACGAGTTTCCACGCGGAGCCGTTAAATACTCTGTGCTGGGAAAGGAATAATGATGATATCCTCTCCGGGTATCCAAAATGTGCTGTGCTTAAGGGGGCCTAATGGGGATATCCATTTCCCGGTGCTGAATGGAGGGATGGAATCACACCCGGGTGGATTAACCGGCCCGCAGCAGGTGGATTTGATCCCAGACCCCTCTCCCCTTCCCAAAGCAGGGGAAAAAGGGAGGGAAAAGGGAGCAGGACGCGCAGCCCCGGAGCACAGGCTGCAACGGCACCGCTCAGCGGCTCCAGCTGGAACAGCTGATCCGTGGAATTCCCATTCCAGCAGCCACATCAAAGGCACCTCCTGTGCCGAACATCACAAGTGGGATTAAACCCATGTTTAAGAGCTTGATAGGCCATAAACTAGGGATGCAGGAGGAGCGGGGAGCAGCGCCCCGTGGCCCTCACGGCGCCGTCTCTCCGCAGACCCTCCGCTCGTCAACCTGTCCGTGGAGCCGCAGCCGGTGCTGGAGGACAACACGGTCAAGTTCCACTGCTCGGCCAAGGCCAACCCGGCCGTGACCCAGTACAGGTAGGGCAGAGCCCGGTTCCTGGCTGGAACGGCTAAGAAAAACGGGATTTCCTCGGATCTTCCTCACTGGAGCCCACAAGCTGGCTCTCCCTAGGAGGGGGAACAGATCCAGGAGGGGAGCGTGGGAGGCGACGTTGCTCACGGAAAGGCGGGAGAACAGGAGCGCGGGAAGGGAACCAGACCTTGGTATCTCCTCTCCGCAGGGAGAGAGCCGCTCGGATACGTTTCCCGTGGCTTCCCTCCTCCGCACGCAGCCACATCCGATCTTCCCGGGCTTCCGCCGCCATTTATTTTTAATGCCTCCCCGTCTGTTTGTCAGCAAACAGCTCGCGACACAAAGCCCAACATTATAAATCCCCTCTTCTGGGCGTAAATCCACAGCCAGCTCCGCAGTGCCACCTCTGCTAGGAACACGCTGCCGCCTCGCCGGGATTCGCGCCGGCTCCGACACCAACTCTTGGGATTCCGGGAAGGGCTGAGGTTCTTCCCGCTGCTTTTGGCACCTCGCAGGGCCCCCCTGAGATTCCCAGGCTCCCGGGTTGGGACATCGGACGATCGCCCCACAGCCGGATCATCCGTAACGGACGGCGCTGCCGGCAATAACCCCCCTTCGCGGCGCAATTTGCAGCAATTAATAGCCCTTGGCAGCGAGGAAATGTTAATTAATTCATTCCAGGAGCCGTGCGTTTACTTGAGGTGTTTGTGGCTGCTCTCGGGCCTTTTATTAGGCAATTAAAACCCATCCAGGAAAATATTTATCTGTTTTAAGTCCTTCTTAGCAAGTGCAGTTTATACGGCAGGAGAGCGCTTGGCTTCCCAGCTCGGAAGCGCTTCCGCCAGGATCCCACGAGGGAGCCAGGATGCCTCATTCCAGTTGGAGGCGCTTCCAGAGTTTTCCAGAAAACGGGCCCGGCTGCCGATGTAGCGCTGAGGTTTGGGAAGCAAAAGGAGCCCCCAAAAGCCCCCTCTCATTTCTTGCCCCGTGCTTAGAGCTGCGGAGCTGTCGCTGCCGGCAGGAAAATGCTGCCTGTCCGGGAAGGTCTCCTTGGAGAAGGACACCCCAAAAAACACCCACTACAGGGAGGTTATTCCTTCTTTTTTCTCTCTGCAATAACCCTATGGAACCTCGGATTCAAATCCCAAATGACGGATTCGGGAAGGTGCCTGGAAGCTGCTCCGTGCCCGGCAGCCGCCTGAACCTCTCCCAAGCCGCCCCATCCGGTGCTCCCGGAGGCGATCACCCCAGAGCAGAGATTCCTCAGGGAATTGCCCTTCCCTCCGCCTGGACTTGTTCGGATCCGCGTTTTTTTATCCTCCCGGGCTGCTTTCCACGCTGGTTCTCCCTTCCCCCAGGGAGCAGTTGGAGTTTCCCCGCAGGCTGCCAGCGTCTCCCGTCTTTTCCACCCGCTCCGGAGTGGCAGGTTGCCAGCTGGTGCCCCATTAGGTCACATTTGCTCGTTGTTTGGCAAACAGCGGCGCGATGCGAGTGCTGAGTTGACAGCTTGTTCTCCAAGACAATTTGCAAGTTGCAGTGTTGCAAATGCCAGCTCGGCTGCTCCGGGTAATGTTATTGCAGCTGCCTTAAAGGCAGGAACGTTCTCCTGGATGGAAAGGAAGGAAGAGGGGGGGAAAGGGTGGAAGCAGGGGGAAGTGAAAGGGGTTTTAGGCATTTTGGGGTTTTTGAGCATCCCTCTGGAGCTCGAGGGGCAGCACGAAAGCAACCCAAACCGAGACGATCCCGCTTGGTTTTTTTATCCCCCAGGTGGGCGAAAAAAGGCCAGGTGATAAAGGAAGCGTCGGGCGACTTCTACGAGACGGTCGTGGACCACACGTTCTTCTTCGAGCCCGTGTCCTGCGAGGTGACCAACGCGCTGGGCAGCACCAACATCAGCAGGACCGTGGACGTCTACTGTGAGCGCCGCGGGGCCGCGCGGGGACAAAACGGGGCGGGAAGGGGACCTGGGCCGCCTGCCCCGCGGGGGTGACGCTGCTCTCCTGCCCGCAGTCGGGCCCCGCATGGCCACGGAGCCGCAGTCCCTGCTCGTGGACCTGGGCTCCGACGCCGTCTTCAACTGTGCCTGGAGCGGGAACCCGTCGCTCACCATCGTCTGGATGAAGCGAGGCTCCGGCGTGGTAAGATCCGGCATCCGCGGAGCCTGCTTTGACCCCGGGAAGCGGGAGGAGCTTTGCAAGGACTAGCGGGGCCTTGGCAGTGCACGGAGCAGCATGAACAGGGTGTTTCTTCCGAGCGGGAACGGCCAGGGATGAAGCCTGTCTCCTGGGAAGCAATTAGAGCCTTTCTTTGGCTCCCTCTAGCTGCCTCGCGCCGCCTCGGAGCGCCGTCCCGGCTCCGAGCGCGGCTCCCCGCTCTCCCGCAGGTGCTGAGCAACGAGAACAAGCTGACGCTCAAGGCGGTGCGCCAGGAGGACGCCGGGAAATACGTGTGCCGGGCCGTGGTGCCGCGCGTGGGCGCGGGCGAGCGCGAGGTCTCGCTCACCGTCAACGGTACCTCCCGCTTCCGGCCCCTCGCCTCCCCCCGTCCCGCTCGTCTGGGCTTGCTCCGCACGAAGGCGTCGGCTTTTCCGGGTCGATCGCCGCCAGCGAGCTGGGAACGGAGCCGGGCCCCGAAAGCGGGAGCCTCCTGACTCCCTCCGAGCGCGCGGATGGTGAATCCCAGGCCGAGCGTGCCCTGTGCCGGCCTGGATAAGGGAAAAGAGGTGGGAATGGTATAAATAGCGTGTGAAGCTCGCGGCGTCTCTCACCTGCCTGATGAGCTGGCAGCTTTCAGCCCTCGCTGGCGCCAAGAGAAGGAGCCCAAGCAGCCCAGGCAGCAGCTGCAGCTCCCGTTTAAATGGAGATAACGCTGGGAAGAGGAGCCAGGGATGGGCTCTTTGTTCCGGAGAGCTGGCAGCTCCCGTACGGACGCCGTACGCTGCGACGCCGGCCCCGAACGGGAGAAGGCTGCAACTTGGTGCTGTTGTTTCGGGGCACGTTCGCTTGGCAAATGGGCTTCGCTCAGAGGCTATTCCGGGGGTGCGAATCCCTCCCGAGCAGCAGTAAAACCCAAAGCCGCTGGCGTTTGTGCCGTTTCCAATCCACTCTCCGTGGGGAAAACGATCCTTTTTATGATTATTGAGCCATTTCTCCCCGAGCGTCACCCACTCTCGGAGCACTTGCGGAACTGGCAGCTCGCACGACAGCGAAAGCAGCTTTTTTTGCTGGGTTTTTGCCTCCGTTGGCTCGTGACCGTCGGCACCGGCGCAGCCAAACGGAGCCGGCAGCTGGCGGGGTGGCCGCAGCATCTGCTAGAGCGCGGCGAGCGAGCCAAAGCGCCGAGGCCGGAGCCTCCCGTCCGCTCCGGGGCTGTTTCCAGGGGGAGACAGCACCGAGAGCCCCTCAGCGGCAGCTCCCGTCGTCCCCAGCTGCTTTTCCCTGCGTCTCGCCCTGGATGCCGGAGCGAGAGGCGGCTGCGGCTCTGTTCCAGTGGGAATTCCGGAAGCAGGTTGATGCTTCAGTGCAGAAGGGTGTTTTTAGGGCAATTTTGGGGCGCTCACTAAATTCCCAAGTTGGTGGTTTTGACGCGGAGCAGTCGGGAATACCCACAGGAATGCGTTCCTCCCCACCTCAGCCGCTCTCCAGTGGCAGAGGGGACCCCTCCGTGTCCCCGCGCGTCCCCGTGGCCGCAGCGCGGCTCTCGCTGTCTTGCAGGGCCGCCCATCATCTCGAGCACGCAGACGCAGCACGCGCTGCACGGCCAGAAGGGGCAGATCAAGTGCTTCATCCGCAGCACGCCGCCGCCCGACCGCATCGTGAGTAGCCCCGGCCCCGCGCGGCCCCGCGGGCCGCCCCGCGCGCTCCGCGTGACCCCCGGCTCGCTCCGCAGGCCTGGTCCTGGAAGGAGAACGTGCTGGAGTCGGGCACGTCGGGGCGCTACACGGTGGAGACGGTGAGCACCGACGAGGGCGTCATCTCCACGCTCACCATCAGCAACATCGTGCGGGCCGATTTCCAGACCATCTACAACTGCACCGCCTGGAACAGCTTCGGCTCCGACACGGAGATCATCCGGCTCAAAGAGCAAGGTGGGAATCAGCTCCTGGAAGGGCTCTAGGAGCAGGGAGAGGCTCGGAGCCACGGCCAGCGGCGCCCGGGGCGGTTCCGGGTTGCTCCGGGCCTCTTCGTGCCAAGGGAGGGCCGCGGCTCCGTGCGGAATGTGCGGCTCCTGGAGGCCCTCCAGGTCCGGGCCGCTCTATTAAATGCCAGGGCAGGTGGTTTGTTCTCATTAGGCCGTGATTTACGGGCGAGGCCGCCGGCCAGATGAAATCAGAGCTAAACGATCCCCTGAAAATTAGCCTTGGGCTCCTTCCAACTCAAACAGAGCCCGGGGCTTCTCCGGGTGCCAGGCGGAGCGCGCGCCCCGCGTGCCCTCCCGCGCTCGCTGCGGATCGCGGACACTCGCTTTATTCCCAAACAGGTACGGAAATGAAATCAGGAGCTGGTATGCACGCAGGTACGGAGACGGGCAGCCCCCGGTGAGCGGGAAGCGCCCCCGGCCCCGCGCGCGCCCCGGCGCTGCAGGCAGGGCGCCGAGCGTGCAGGGAGCGCGCAGGGGCTGGGGCGGCGGCGCTGCCCTCCGCAGGGCGCCCGGAGAGGGGCCGGGGGCGCTTCCGCGCGCTGGCGGCACACGGGGCCGGCCAACGGCCCTCGGCGCTGCCCCTCGTGCGCTCAAGTGACGAGTGACAAGTGGAGGGAGCGGTGGCACCGGTGGAAAAACCCCCAAGCGAGCCGGGAAGCGAAGAGCGCCAGCGAGCGCGGCGCTCCGAGCGAGCGGAACAGGGAAGATCCCGGGTGCTTGCGAGCGCCAGCGGGAGCAGCTCGGTCATTTTTTTAAGCCTCTCAGGGTAGGGTTCAGCAGGTGCCACGGCCACCGCGGAGGGGTGACATGCGGTGGCTTTGCAGCCTCCTCGCCCTGCTGGCGTTGGGCAGCGATGGAGGGGGCCCGCGTGGCCGGCACCTTCACGGTACCGAGCGTGCAGCAACGCCCAGGACCAAGCGCGACGGTGGCCGTTACGAGGAAGCAAGCGGGCAGAGAGCAAGGCCACGACTGGCCCCTTCCACCATAAGTGACCGCGGTGTGACAGCAGGAGGAGGCCGCGTGCGCGTGACCCACAGCCCCCAAGCGCCCAACGCGGCGAGCCGGGGCCACCCCTGCCGCGCTGCGAGCCGGGCTCCGTCCCCCCGGTGCGCCCACCGTGCGGGGAAGGCGCCGCGGGGGCAGGACGCGTGCACGGTGCCCGGCCCGCCTGCAGGCACCCCCTCCTTGCTCTTGCAGAGTCCGTGCCCATGGCCGTGATCATCGGCGTGGCCGTGGGGGCTGGCGTGGCCTTCCTGGTGCTCATGGCCACCATCGTCGCCTTCTGCTGTGCCCGCTCCCAGAGAAGTAAGTGCCCCCCGTTCCCACCTCTCGGCTCGCTCGTTTGCAGCGGGATCGCAGCGTCCTCCTGGGTTTGGAGGCCCGGCCTCCTGCGGCACGAACGGGTTTAGTGCAGAGAGCCCTGACGAGGTTTTGGCCGCCGCCGCTGGGAGCTAACGGCGCACGCGCTCTCGCTCCCCGCGCAGACCTGAAAGGCGTCGTGTCCGCCAAGAACGACATCCGTGTGGAGATCGTGCACAAGGAGCCGGCCGCGGGCCGGGAGGCCGAGGAGCACCCCACCATCAAGCAGCTCATGGTGAGGCCCCCTCGTGTGCGTGGAGCCTTGGGTGGCAGGAGGGGACGCGGGCAGCGCGCGCCCGCTCACGGCCTCCGGCCTCCCCTCGCAGCTGGACCGCGGCGACTTCCAGCAGGACTCGGTGCTCAAGCAGCTGGAGGTGCTCAAGGAGGAGGAGAAGGAGTTCCAGAACCTGAAGGTGAGAGGCCGCGTCCCCCCCGGCTCCCGCCGCATCCCTTGCGGCACGGGGCGCTTCCCGGCGCCTCCCAACCCGCACGGGGGGCTCCGGGCGGCTGCCGCGCGCCGAGCGAGCGCCAACGCGGCCCTGTGCGCTGCCCGCAGGACCCCACCAACGGCTACTACAGCGTGAACACGTTCCAGGAGCACCCGTCGCCGCCCAGCATCTCGCTGGCGGGCTGCGCGCCCGAGCTGCGGCCGCCCGGCAAGCAGCGGGTGCCCACGGGCATGTCCTTCAGCACCCTGTACAGCACCCTGGGCGGCCCGGGCCGCCTCTACGACTACGGGCAGCGCTTCGTGCTGGGCATGGGCAGCAGCTCCATCGAGCTGTGCGAGCGCGAGTTCCAGCGGGGCTCGCTCAGCGACAGCAGCTCCTTCCTCGACACGCAGTGCGACAGCAGCGTGAGCAGCGGCGGCGGCGGCCGGGCGGACGCCTACGCGCAGTTCGACAAGGCCAGCAAGGCGTCCGCCTCCTCCTCGCACCACTCGCACTCGTCCTCGCAGAACTCCGACCCCAGCCGGCCCCTGCAGCGGCGCATGCAGACGCACGTGTGAGCGGGGCCGCGGGCGCACGGACCCACGCGGGAGGACGGAGGCGCCACGCGGCGCCCGGCGCCTCCCGCGCCATTGCCACGGCCCCGGATGCTCCGGGCCGTTGGGGATTGACTCGCGCCGGGGGCGGGGGGCGGCTTGGGGACGGCGGCAGCTCGGGGACACGGCGCTCACCTAGGGGCACCCCCTCTTTCTCCTCTCCTCCCCCTCCAATAAAAGCCACCCCTGAGGAGAGGGGGGGCCCAGGGCAGCCTTGCACAGGTGTCGCGCCTGGCGCGGTGCCGCTCAGCCCAGCGCGGCCTCCCGGAGGCCACCGCGGCCTTTCAGAGGCCACCGCCGCGGGGTCTCGGCCGCTGTTGGTGCCGCCGCCGAATAAAGAGCACAAGGAAGGCCCAGGGCGTCGGGCGGGGGGGACGCGGCCACCACTTGGCGCCGCGGGGACGGGCTGAGCGCGTCGCCTCCCTCGGGATGCGGGAGGTGACGCCGGAGCGGCAGCAGGTAAGAGGCACCGCGACGCGGGGACGGCTGCGGCCTCCTGGCACAGGGACGCGGTGACGGGGACACGGTGACAGGCCAGGGCGCACCTGGGACCCAGGGGGTAGCGGCGCAGGAAGGAGGGTTGGACTCGCGGTGCAGGGACATGGGGACATCGCCGCTCTCTCAAGCATCTGCACTCCAGTGAGTGCGCTCATGTGAGTGTGAGTGCAGGCCAAGGGTGGCTGTGGGCGAGGGGCCCGAGAGGCTGAGCGAGCACACGTGAGTGAGAGTGTGGGGCAGCAATGAGGGAGTGTCCCAGGGTCCAACGGCTGCCAAGTGCCCACTCGCACTCCCCTGAGGGGATGCACCCCACGCAGCATCCGCTCACACTCCCCAGAGTGCCCACTCGCACTCCCCGAGGGCACGCACCCCACGCAGCATCCACTCACACTCCCCAGCATACCCCCGTACACTGCCCTGTACCCACTCACACTCCCCAGAGTGTCCAGACTCTCCCTTGTATCCACTCGAACCTTGGGAGTATCCACTCCACCCCTCACCCCCGAGTACCCACTCGCACTCCCCAGAGTACCGCCTCACACTGCGCGGCAGGACCACACCCAAAGTCGCACTCGCGCACCTGACCCGGCACCCGAGTCTGCACTCCCGTGAGTGGCCACTCATCCTCGCACTCCGGCATCCCCGCTTCCTATGGCCCTTGCGGCTCCCTCGCGCCCACCCCAGCGCTCACCCGCTCGGGGCCCTGCTCGCAGCCACTCACACTCCCCCGAGCTCACGTTCCACTCGCGCTCACTCGCAAGGAGAGGCCCGGGCGCGCTCGGCACCGGCTTTATTGGCCCGGGGGCCGCGGGGTCCTGCCGGGGCACCCGGGGCAGGGCGAGGGGCCGCAAGGCTCCCCCCATAAATAACCTCTTAAATTAGTTAAATTAGATCCGGAGCGAGCGCTGGAGCTCGCGGGGACCCTCGGCGGCGGCTCCCCGGGGCGGCCCCGGCGCCCGCGGCCTCGACTCGAAGCAGGAGGATGTGGGTAGCTACCCCCGGCGCCGCTCTCAGCCCCCTCGTCGGGGCCGTCGTCCTAGTAAAAAAACAGTCACCAAAGCGCTGCCGCTCGCTCGTCCCGGCCACCCCCAGGCCGGCTGGGACGCGGCCGCCGCGGCCAGGACCCCAGCGCGGGGTCCCCGGCTCGTCCGTAGGCGCCGGCGGCTGCAGCGGGGCACGGGCGCGCGGGACGCGCTGCGCCGCGAGCGCCCCTAGAAGTAGGTGAGGTTCTTGACGAGGCCCAGCTCCAGCATGCGCTTGATGGCCGAGGCCTCGTGCGACACGTTGTGCTCCGACATCTGCGGCGAGAGAGCCGAGGGGCCCCGTGAGCGCGCGGCGGCGCCCGAGCGCGCGGCGCGGGGGGCCGGCGCGCCGCTCACCGCCATGGACTTGAGCGTGATGTGCTCGTAGTAGTGGATCGTCTGCTTCTTGCTGCCCGCGTCGGGGTAGCCGAAGCCGGCGATGTGCACCAGGTCGCAGAAGTGCAGCGCCAGCGTGATGGCCAGCAGGCCCGTCGTGGGCTTCTGCGGGGCGAGTGCGGGGCCGAGTGCGGCGCGTGGGGCGCGTGGCGCCGCGCGGGGCGCCGGGGCGCCGCGGGGCTCGCGCTCACCTGGCGGGCCTTGCGCGGCTGCGCCACGGGCAGCCGCAGCAGCTTGGCGGCCGTCACCTCCATGTAGTAGGGGTTGAGGACGCGCACTTGCTCCGGCGCCGCCTCCCAGATGAGCGGCGGCTGCTTCCAGAAGCCCTTGCGCACCTGCGAGGGGCGGACGCGCTCGGCCCCGCGCGCTCGCCCCCGGCGCGCCGGGCCCCGCTCGGGCGCGCGCTTACCCGCTTCTTGTCCCTGAGGACGGCCTCCAGCCACTGGAAGTCCACGGGCTTGAAGGGCACGAGCACGAGGAGCGTGCCGGGCTCGTTCTCGCGCCCGGGGTGGAAGTGCGCCGACTCCGGATAGAAGAGGCGCATGGTGGTTTTGGAGCCCACGTCCTGCTCGTAGCCGTGCACCGGGGCGTTGTTCAACCTGCGGGAGCCGCCGGTGAGCGCCGGGCGCGCGCGGCGGCCCCGGCGCGCGCGCTCACCCTCCGCACCTGATGACCACGTCGTACGTGTCGATGGTCTCCCCCATGGAGCTGTTGCGGAGCCGGTGGCCGTTGCCCACCACCGCGCAGCGGCGGCACTTGAGGCTGCGGGAGGCCAGGGTGCCCCCTCAGCCTCCGGTGGGCGCGCGCAGCCCCGGGGAGAGCGGGGATGAAGCGCGGAGAGCCCCGCGCCGCTACCTCTGGATGCTCTCGGGCAACGCGTAGCTGGTGACCGCCAGCAGGCGCAGCAGGACGTCCTCTGCGGAGGAGAGCGAGGCGAGCGCTGAGGCCGCCCCAGAGAAGAGGCCACCTCGGAGAAGAGGCCGCTCCGGAGCCGGCCACGACGCCCCCGGCGCTTAGCTCGCCCCTAGCGGCCGCCGTCACCAGGGCCACCCGCTCGGCGTCACCGGGCCCGCGGAGCAGCCCGCTCGCTCACCGCTCCCCTTGGTGCCGTAGGGCAGCTCGTAGGGCGACGGCGCCTTCGCCCAGAAGTAATCCTTGAGCTGCAGGAACAGCGGGCGCTCCCTGGTGTAGCTGCGGGGGGCGAAGCGCCGGTGAGGCCGTGGGGCGTTCGCGGGGAGCCCCGGCGCCGCGCGCGCCCGCCGCTCACTTGGCGATGAGCTGCGACGCCTTGCGGGCCACCTCTCCGGCCGGGCACGCCGTCTTGTTGTCTTGCACGGGGAAGTAGAAGCTGCCAAGGGGAAGGACACGAGCGCTGACGGTGCCGCCGAGGGGGGACGCGCTGGGAACCGGGAACCTCCTGCAAATCCCGGCCGGATCGAAGGGAACTCGCGGGGAAGCTCGCCAGCTCGGCGATTTGCTGCTCGCTTATTTTCCTTGGAGCGCGGCAAATGCCAGAAACGCTCCCTCTGTTACATAAGCCCCGTGGCTCGGGGCTTTCCCTGCCACAACTGGAAAAACGGTGGGATTTTCCCTCCCCTGGCGCTCTCCGGGGGGAGAGGACGCGCTGGCACCCGCGCGAGAGCCGGGGCCGCCCGCGGCAAGGGGACGGGGCGCGCGCGAGGCCGCGCAGGGTGCACTCACAGCGCCGGGTACCTGTCTTCCCGGGACATGGAGTACCAGGCCATGACGAGGAAGAGCGCCAGCACTGCCAGGATCTTCCCTCCTGCGGGCGGCGAGAGAGGGGCAGAGCAGCGGCCGCGCGCGCGCGCCCCGGACTCGGACGCCCCGCGCGCTCGCCGCGTCGGCACCGCGGCCCCAGCCCCGCGCGCGCCGCGTGGCAACTCACGAGCCTTGAGCATTTTCAGCACCGGCGACGGCGTCACCCGAGCGCCGGGGCCCTCATCGCGGCTGCCGTCGGTCACCTGCGCGGCCGGGAGGAGGAGGAGGAGGGCGCGTGGAGGCATCTGCGAGGCGAAGGGCGCCGCCGCCGCGCGCTCCCCGCGCGCTCGGGAGCCGCGCTCGCCTGCTTAGTCACTCGCTTTATTGCGCGGACCTTAGCATGACCCCCCCGCTCGCTGGGGTGCTCCGTGGGGCGAGCTCAGAGACGCCCCGGGCCCGGCGCCAACGCGGCGCCCGTTGGAGCGTCCCCTCCTGCGTCGTGGCGAGCGCGGAGCCGTGAGCCCTTGGCCTCCATCCCAAACGGAAGCGGCCCGCGGAGCCCCAGGGGGGGAAGCGGCCCCTTGGCACCTCGGCTCGCTCGCCAACGCGGGGACGCTCCCAGCGCGGGGCCGCGCGGCCTCCCCTCCCCTGTTTGCTCTCCGCTCCTCGCCTCGCTTCTCTCTAAATATTGTTCTTTCGGGGCGCGCGCGCTCCTGGGCAAACACGGGGAACGCTGGGCTTGCCCTCGCCGGGCTCCGCGCGCTGCGGGCGCCGCTCGCCCTGGAAAGCCGGAGCGCCGAGTGGGAACGCGGGCGCCGCGAGGCTCCGCGGTAGCGCGCGGGGCTGTTTTCTTCGCCCGCGGCGTCGCGCGTAAACAAGAGCCTCCCCGGGGAGCGCTCACCTGCCGCCGCGCTCCCCGCGAGCGAGCGGGAAGGCGCCCGGCGGCACCGGCGGGACGCGACTCACCTCGCCCGGGTCCTCCATGCGCTTCCCCTCGCGCGACTCGGCGAGCGCAGCCGCCCCGGGGGCCGGAGCGCCGCGCGCGCGGGAGGCGCGGAAACCCCCGCCGCGCGCCCGGGCCTCCCCGGGGTGCGGCGCGCGGGGGGCCGCCGCGGACCCACCTCCCGCCGCGGGAACACCCAGGCGCTGCCGGCGGGCGCCGCGGGCGGCACGCAGAAGCGCCCCGGCTCCGACGCCGCTTTAAGGCCTCGCGTGCCGGCGCCCTCCCCGCGGGGAGCGCTCACGCGCCCGGCCCGCCCCGCGCCGGCGGCTCTTTCCACGGGGATCCGGTTTCCCCGGGGAGAGGGACGGGCTGTGCGGTGCCGCGCGCCCGCCGGGGAGGTGTCGGCGCGCTGCCCGTTCCGCCCGGCGCCGCGGCCTCCCCGCGCGCTGGAGCCACTTACGCTCCGTCCCCTCGAAGCGAGCGGAGGCGGCGCTGTCCCGGCGCGCTGGGCGTCCACGCGGCCACCCTCTCGCCTCCTGGCGAAGCGAACGGAGAAGAGGTTAGCGCGCGGGGAGCGCGCGGGGAGCGCGACGCGGCCGCCGCCACCCGCACCGCCCCGAGCGGCGGAAAAGCCACGGCCGGGGGCGGAACGCCGGCTCCCGAGCCGCCCCGCGCGCCGCTCACCCCGGTTTTTGGCCCCGGAAAACACCTCTCGCCGAGGCTCTGCCGCGGGAGCGAAGCCACTTCCCTAATTACCCGGCCTGGGTAACGGGAGCGAGCGGCCATGGGAGAGCGGCAAAGCCGAGACGCTCCCCGGAACGGGGGCAAAACTCCGATTGCGGAGGGGGAAAAAGGGCCCCGAAAGGCGGCGTTTCCGAGCGAGCCGGAGCGGGGATTCGGACCGGGCCGGCAGAGCGGGCAGCGGCACCGCGCTCTCCCCCGCGCGCTTCCCGCGCTCGGCTCGGCTCGGGCTGCGGCGGAGCGGCCGCATCTGGAAGCGATTGGAAGCGGCGGCCGCTCCCCGGCGCAGGAGGGAATTCCAACGGCGTGAGCTCAGGTCGAGCCTCCGCACGAGCGAGGGGCGCGCGGCGGCGGGGGAAGCGAGAGGAAAGCCGCGCGCGCCGCCCGGATGCTCCGCGCTCTCCCGCCGCGCGCGCGCGCGCGGGGGCCTCCCGGAGGCATCCCCGGCCGCGGCGCCGCTTCCCGCGCCGCTTCCCGCGCCGCTTCCCGCGCCGCTCCGCGCACTCACCATGGGGCGGGCGCGCGGCAGGCCCGGCGGAGGGCGGCCCCCGCACGCTTGCGCACAGCGGCGGCGCGGGGGGAGGCGGGCGGGAAGGCGGGCGCTGCAGGGCCGCATCCCGGGAGGATGCGGGAAGCCGCCGGCGAGGGGGGCTCGCCCGACGCGCCAGCACGAGCCGGGGGTAAAAAAAAAAACCACATTTATTAAAAGCGAGGGGTACAAAAGGCTCAGAGCCGCCCCGCGTCCTGGAAGCGGCGCAGCAGGGGCTCGTCGGCGCGCAGGGCGAAGGAGAGCGCGCGGCCGCGGTAGTAGCGCGCGTCGCGCGCCAGGTTGTCGATGACGTCGGCCAGGAGGTGGGCGCGCTCCACGGCGCAGCCCGGCGCCTCGTAGCCCAGCGCCGTGAAGTGCACGTGCAGGTGGTAGTAGGAGGGCTGGTAGTGCACGTAGACGCGCAGCTGCGACGCGGCCACGCCGAAGCGCGCCGCCACCGCCTCCTGCGGGGGACACGCGTCACGCGCGCGGGAACGGGAGCCGGGATGACGGGGTTCACGGAGAGGCCTCCACACGCGCTGTTTTCCAGCCCCGCTCTTATCTCCCCGGCTCGCTCGGCGGCTGACGGGATCCCGTTACGCGGCGGCGTAATTAAAGCCACGAGCGGCTCCCTCGGCGCGCTCCGATCCCCGGCTAATCTCCTAATGGATCTCTGCTTTCCCCGGCGCGATTCCGCTGCAATTTTCCGCGGCGGGGAAGGCTCCGACCGCGCGCTCACCTGGCCTTCCCGCAGGATGTTCCGCAGCAGCGGCAGGTGCTCGGCCGTGAGGTCCCGCAGCGACTTCAGGTCCCGCCGGTGCACCAGGGCTATCAGGTAGAGGTCGTCCAGCTGCGGTTTGGGACAAGAAAAGCCCCGTTCGGGAGCGCAGCCGGGCCCCAAACGTCCCATTCCAACACGGGGGGACGGAGCGCGCCCGGCTCCGGAGCACCGCGAGGGGGTGAGGCCGGGAGGCAGCGAGCGGAGGCCGTTTTGCGGCGAGCAAAATCTGCACGCGACAAAAGGGCCGGAATCGCTGCCAAACCGGCGGCAACGCGGAGAGGAAGAGGAAGGAAACACTTCTCCGTTATAATTCCTGTCTGCGGGCGATGCAGGGAGAGCGGGCGCTTCCTCCCCGCGCGCCGCGGCGCCAAACCTGGCTTTGGTTCCACTTCAGGTCGGGCACGAGGACGAAGCCGTGCTCCGGGTCCGGGTTCTCGTAGACGATGCGCTCGGCCTCCGCCTTCTTCTCCAGGATGTTGTAGACCCACTGGAAGGCGAAGGCGGCCCGTGAGCGAGCGGAGGCGCCCGCGGGCGGCCGCGGCATCGCGGGCGGCGCCAGCACCTGGAGGCTCAAGGCCTGGGCGCGGATGAAGGGCAGCGTGATGCCCTCGTAGTCCTCGGGGCTCTCGCGCACCAGGTGCACGGGCTGCCGCAGGTACTTGCACAGGTGCTTCTCCGTGGCCGGGTACACCACGGTGGTCTTGATCTCTGCGAATGCGAGCGGCCGCGGCGTCAGCGCGCGCAGGGCGCCGCGGCGGCGGCCGCGGCGTCAAGGGCCTCACCGCTGAGCTCGGGCGGCGGCAGCAGGCGGTAGGTGCTGTAGACGTCGTTGCGCAGCTGCAGCCGCAGCCCGCGGTGCCCGCGCAGCAGCGCGTCCAGCGTCTCCGCGCGGAACGGCGTCTTCTCCAGGATCACCACGGCGTCCGCCGCGGCGCCGCCGCCGGGGCCCGGCACCTGCGGGCGGCCGCGGCCCGTCGGGAGAGGGAGGGAAGAGCCGCGAGGGGATCCGGACGGGGCCGCGCACGGGGAGCGGGGATCGCTCCGCGGGGAGCCACACGGGCATCTCCGTGGGGTTTTCCAGAGGGATCCCCGGAAGGATCCCCACAGGGGTCTCTCCGCGGGGTTTCCCGCAAGGATCCCCACTAGGATCTCTCCATAGGGATCACCACGAGGATCCCCCAACAGGGATCCCCACAGGAGTCTCTCCATAGGGATCACCACAAGGATCCCCCAACAGGGATCCCCACAGGGGTCTCTCCATAGGGATCACCACGAGGATCCCCCAACAGGGATCCCCACAGGGGTCTCTCCATAGGGATCACCATGAGGATCCCCCAACAGGGATCCCCACAGGGGTCTCTCCATAGGGATCACCACGAGGATCCCCCAACAGGGATCCCCACAGGGGTCTCTCCACAGGGATCACCATGAGGATCCCCCAACAGGGATCCCCACAGGGGTCTCTCCATAGGGATTACCATGAGGATCCCCCAACAGGGATCCCCACAGGGGTCTCTCCATAGGGATCACCACAAGGATCCCCCAACAGGGATCCCCACAGGGGTCTCTCCATAGGGATCACCATGAGGATCCCCCAACAGGGATCCCCACAGGGGTCTCTCCACAGGGATCACCACGAGGATCCCCCAACAGGGATCCCCACAGGGGTCTCTCCATATGGATCACCACGAGGATCCCCCAACAGGGATCCCCACAGGGGTCTCTCCACAGGGATCACCATGAGGATCCCCCAACAGGGATCCCCACAGGGGTCTCTCCATAGGGATCACCACAAGGATCCCCCAACAGGGATCCCCACAGGGGTCTCTCCATAGGGATCACCATGAGGATCCCCCAACAGGGATCCCCACAGGGGTCTCTCCATAGGGATCACCATGAGGATCCCCAACAGGGATCCCCACAGGGGTCTCTCCATAGGGATCACGACGAGGATCCCCCAACAGGGATCCCCACAGGGGTCTCTCCATAGGGATCACCATGAGGATCCCCCAACAGGGATCCCCACAGGGGTCTCTTCACAAGGGTCTCCATACGGGTTTCCAAAGGGATCTCTCCACAGGCACCCCCCTAAAGGGATCTCTCCACAAGGATCTCTCCAGAGGCATCTCCCCACAGGGATTCTCACAGGGGCTTCCAGAGGGATTCCCACGGGGATGGAGCAGGAATCCTCACAGGGGCTTCCAGAGGGATTCCCACAGGGATGGAGCAGGGATCCTCGTGGCGCCTTCCACAGGGATTCCCACAGGGACGGAGCAGGGATCCCCACAGGGATGGGGCGGGAAAACGGGCTACCAGGAATGAGGAGGAACCGGGAGGCGCGAGCCCAACCGCCCCCAACGGCCGCCCCCAACGGCCGCCCCAACGGCCGCCCCCAACGGCCGCCCCGCGTTCCCGCCCGCCCCAACGGCCGCCCCGCGGCACCTGCCCGTGCAGGAAGAGCGCCTTGTCCCGCGCCGCCTCGCGCAGCACCCGCTGCACGCGCAGCTCGGACAGCGGGAAGGGCGGCGCGGCGCCGCCATCACCGCAGGGCTCTGCCCCGGCCCCGGCCCCGGCCTCGGTGCCGGTCTCGGTGCCGGTCCCGGTCTCGGTGCCGGTCTCGGTCCCGGCCGCCTCCTCCTCCTCCTCCTCGCGCTTCCTCTTGCGCGCGCTCTCCGCCATGGCGCCGCCGCTGCGCATGCGCGGGGAGCGCAGCGCCCCCTGCGCGCGCGCGGAGGGGGCCGCAGCCCGTTCACTCTGGAGCCTAATGGGGTCAGCGCGCCCCCCCGGGACGCGGTGGCGGCTGGGCCGGGCCCAAGCCCCGCCTCAGCGCGCGGAAGGCCTTGGCCATCCCCGGACCTTCCCCCTCCGCGGGGCGATCGCGCGCGGGGGAAGCGGCCGCGGCCCCACGATACGGGTCAAGGCCTCCCCCCACCCTCACCCCAACAGGGGTCCCCGGAGCAGGGGCGGCTCCGACCGGCAGAGCGGCGCGCGGAGCTGGGCCGGGAAAAGGAACTGAGAAGGGAGGCTGGGGCCCTCCAGCGACAACGCAGCGACAAACACATCCCGCTCCTGGCTCCCTCCACCCACCACTGACCCGCGCCCCGCCCCGCCACCCTTATACGCCCTCGAAACCTCGCGAGACCACGATGGGGGGGAAGCTCTCGCGCGAGGCTCCGCCTCTCCCTGCCGCGAGCCAATGGGAGCAGGGGACGTAGCCAGGCGGGTCGCCATGGCGACGGCGGCGCTGCAGCGGGCGCCATGTTGGGCCCGCGGGCCCCGGTGTCACCGCGTGTCGCCTCGTGTCGCCCCGCAGGCCCCGCCAAGAGGCCCGGGTGAGTGGCGGGAAGCGCAGGAGGCTGCTGCTGGCTGCAGGGAGCCGGCGCTGGGCACGGGCACGAGCGGCGGCACCCTCGGCCTGCTCGAGGCCCGCGGCCTGCGCCAGCACCACGGCCGCCTGTGATCTCATGCTCCCATTTATTTTTTCCACAGTTTCGCATTAAAAACCTCTTCCCCCGCCCGGAGCCCCAATCCCCGAGTACAAATCCCGGCTCCGGGAGCAGACAGCGTTCGGTTTATTGCACTAGAGCACAGGCCAGAGCGCTCCCGCGGCGGGGACAGCGGCGCCTCCTCCTCCTCCTCCCCGCGGGCGCTTTTTGGTTCGTCAGCTTTGGCGAGCGGGGCAAGGCGGGACAGAGCCGGGCCCGAAGCGCGGTCGATAAACAGGGCGGCAGCGCGGGGCCGGCGCGTCCCGCGGCGCGCTCAGGCCTTCATGAGCGCCGCCACCACGGCCTTGGCGTTGAGGCTGCGCAGGTCGCAGTAGGTCTGCCCGGTGCCCACGAAGACGATGGGCTTGCTCGTGATGTAGGTCATGGAGATGGCGGCGCCCACCTGGAGGAGCGCGGGCGAGTCGGACACGCGGCGCGGGCGGCCCCGGCGCGCGCCCGCGCCGCGCTCACCTTGTCGTCGATGGTGTCGAACTTGGTGAGCACGATGCCGTCGATGAGCCGCGGCGTGGGCGCCGCCGAGTGGTCCGCCAGCGCCTTGTTGAACTTGACCTGCGCCACGGGAAGCGTGCGGGAAGGACGCGGGGAAAAGCACGGGAAAAGCCCGGGAAGCGGCGCCGGCCGCCGCGCTCACCAGCTGGTCCACGGCCTCGTTGCCCACCAGCGCCTCCCCCACGAAGAGCACCAGGTCGGGCGCGTTGACGGCGATGAGCTTGGCGAGCGCCGTCATGAGCGGCGCGTTGTCCTGCATGCGGCCCGCCGTGTCCACCAGCACCACGTCGAAGCCCTGGTTGCGCGCTGCGGGGCGGCGCCGTGAGCGCGGGCGGCCGCCGGCGCCGTCCCCCACCGCGCGCGCGCGCCGTCCCCACCGAAGGCGATGGCCTCCATGGCGATGCCGGCGGCGTCCTTGCCGTAGCCCTTCTCGTAGAGCTGCACCATGGGGCGGGCGCCGGGCGCGCGCGGCGGGTGCAGCGCGTGCAGGCGGCGCGCGTGCGTGCGCAGCTGCTCCACGGCGCCGGCGCGGAACGTGTCGCAGGCGGCGATGAGCACGCTGAAGCCGTTCTCCAGCAGCCAGAAGGACACCTTGGCCAGGTTGGTGGACTTGCCCACGCCGTTGACGCCGCAGAAGGTGACCACGTAGGGGCGGCGGCGGCGCCGCGCCTCCAGCGCGTCGCGCAGCACGTCGACGCGCCGCTGCGGCTGCAGGATCTGCACCAGCGCCTCCTGCAGCGCCGCCTTCACCGTGGACGTCACGGCTGCGGGAGAGCGCAGAGGGCGCCCGTGGCGAGCGGCGGCCGCGCGCGGGGGGCTACGGGGGGAGCGCCGCGCCGCGCCGCTTACTCGTGAACGTGCCCATCACCTTCCCCTCCAGCTTCTTGGCCACCGACTCGCAGAGCTGCGCCGCGATCTCCGCCGCCACGTTCTTGGCTGCGGGAGGGAGAGCGCGGCTCGCGCGGGCGCACGGCGGCCCCGCGTGGCGCCGCCGCCGGGCGCTTACCGATGAGGTGCTCCTTCATCCTCTCCAGCACGGGCTCCATGTCCTCCCGCGCGAGGCTCTTGGAGCCCACGAGCCCCCGCAGCATCCCCAACATGCCGCCCAGGCCGCCCTTCCTGGCGCCGCCCGGCGCCGCCTTCTCCTCCTCGGCCTCCTCCTCGCTCTCGTACTCCAGGTCGTAGAGGCGGCCGGGCTCGCGGGCGCCGCCGTCGCCCAGCGCCGCGGCGGCCTCCACCTCGTCATCATGTTGCGGCGCGGCGGCGCCGTCGCTGTAGTCGAGCGCCTTGGCGTTGGCGTTGCCCAGCTCCCACACGCGCGGCTTCTTGCCCTTCTCCCGCGGCGCCTCCGCCTTGGGCGACTTGCTGCCGGGACAGGGCGCTCAGCATGGCGGCGGCGGCGCGGGCGGCCCGCGCGCGCGGCGCGGCGCCGTTCCCACCTCGGCTTCGCGTGCCGCCGGAAGAACTCCTCGCGCTTGCGCTGCAGCTCCTCGGCCTTGCTCAGCTCCGCCGGCTCCGCCGCTTTGTCCCCCGGCGCCGCCGCTTTGTCCCCTCCTCCTGCGCGAGGCCGTGAGCTGCCCGCGGGCCCCGCGCTGCGCCCGCCGCGCCGCCGCCGCCGCCGTCTCACCCTCCTTGCGGCCGCCCTTGCCCTTCTTGCCCTTGGGCTTCTCCTTGGCCTTGTCCCCGCGCGGCTCCACGAGGCAGCGCACGCTCTTCTGCGACTTCTGCGACTGCTCGAAGGTCTTCATGGCGGCGGGGACGCGCGAGCGCGCGCCCTCCTCCGCCTCCCTGCGCGGGGACGGGCGCCCCGTGAGATTCCCGCCGCGTTCCCCGCGTTCCCCACGCGCTCCCCGCGCGCCGCCGGGAGCTACCGGAGGAGCCGGCCGAAGTCATCGCGGAAGTCGAAGGTGGCGCCCAGCAGCCCCAGGGCGCCCTGGCGCTGGAAGGCCGTGCGGTACTTGTCGCGGAACGCGCGGTGCACGTCGTCCAGCAGCTTGTCCACGTAGGTGAGCGTCAGGATCTTCTGGAAGCCGACCTGGGGACGCCGCCGGTGACGCCGCCGCCGCCGCCGCGGGGACCCCGCGCCCGCCGCCCCCCCGCGCGCTTACCACGAACACCAGCTCGAACTGGTTGTCCAGCTTGTACTTGAGCGTGAGGGCCTCATGGGTGAAGGCGTTGCTGCCGCCCCGCTCCTGCCGGGGGACACGGCCGCGCGTGGGGGGGACGTGGGGACAACGGGGGTCCTGCCCCCCCCCCGGCCATGCCTAATCCCCCCCCGGGCACAGGGATTGGTTCAGCCCCCGACACCCCCTCCAAGGGCTCCCCCCCTCCAAAACACAGTGGGCCAGCCCAAAACACCCCCCATACCCAAACACCCCCCCAAGGGGACATTGGTACCTCCCCCCCCCCAATTCCAATGGTCCCACCCCAATTCCAATGGTCGCTCCCCCCCGCACCCCAATGGTCCCTCCCGCTCCCCCCCCGCACCCCCAATGGTCCCTCCCGGCCCCCATAGTCCCCCCCCCGCACCCCAATGGTCCCTCCCGCTCCCCCTCAGCTCCCAATGGTCCCTCCCGGCCCCCATAGCCCCCCCTCGCACCCCAATGGTCCCTCCCGCTCCCCCCCAGCTCCCAATGGTCCCTCCCGGCCCCCATAGTCCCCCCCCCGCCCCCAATGGTCCCTCCCGCTCCCCCCCGCACCCCAATGGTCCCTCCCACTCCCCATAGTCCCCCCCCCCGCCCCCAATGGTCCCTCCCGCTCCCCCCCGCACCCCAATGGTCCCTCCCGGCCCCCATAGTCCCTCCCCCCCGCCCCCAATGGTCCCTCCCGCTCCCCCCCGCACCCCAATGGTCCCTCCCGCTCCCCCCCAGCTCCCAATGGTCCCTCCCGGCCCCCATAGCCCCCCCCACCCGCCCCCAATGGTCCCTCCCGCCTCTCAATGCCCCGCCCCCAACGGTCCCTCCCCAACGGTCCCCCCAGCCCCGCCGGTCCCCGGCGGTCCCCGCCGCCCCGCGGCACCTGGAGCAGCACGGAGCGGATGAGCGCGTTGACGGGCCCGGCGGCGACGGGCGCGGCCGGGAAGCACCAGAGCACGAGGCCGCCCTTGCTGAAGATGCTGAAGAAGTCCAGCATGGCGGCGCCGCCCGCCGCCCCGCGCACACGTCGCGCTCGCGCCCGCCTTCCGCCGGAAGCGCCCGCCCATTGGCCGAGCAGCGGGGGGGCGGGGCCAAGAGGCGGGAGGGGCCAGGCGCAGAGCGGGTGGGCGGGGCCTGCCGCGGGGGCGGGGCCAGGCGGAGGGGCGGTGCGGTGCTGGTGGGCGGGGCCTCGTGGAGTGGGCGGGGCCTGCGGCGGTGGGCGGGGCCAGGCATGCTGCGCGCGGGGCGCTGCGGGCGCGCGCTGCTGCCGCGGGGGGGGCCCGGGGCGCGCGCGCGGCCCCTGCGCACGGCGGCCCCCCCGCGGCGCGGGCCCGACGTGCTGCGCGGTGAGCGGGGACACGGGGGGAATGGGGGACACGGGGGGTATAGGGGACACGGGGGGAATGGGGGACACGGGGGGGAATGGGGACACGGGGGGGAATGGGGGACACGGGGGGTATAGGGGACGGGGGGGGATAGGGGACACGGGGGGGATAGGGGACACGGCGGGGATAGGGGACACGGGGGGGAATAGGGGACACGGGGGGAATAGGGGACACGGGAGGGAATGGGGGACACGGGGGGATAGGGGACACGGGGGGAGCGGGGGACACGGGGGGGAATAGGGGACACGGGGGGGATAGGGGACACGGGGGGGATAGGGGACACGGGGGGTATAGGGGACACGGGGGGAATAGGGGACACAGGGGGTGTGGGGGACATGGGGGGTGTGGGGGACATGGGGGGGAATAGGGGCCACAGCAGCCGCGCGGGGGAAGAGGGGACACGAGGGGCATGAGGGGATGCGGGGGGGGTATAGGGGACACGGGGGGTATAGGAGACATAGGGGAAACAGGTGACACGAAGGGCGCAGGGGGGAATAAGGGACAAGGGGGGTCTTGGGAATCGGGGGGGGGGCTGGGGGTGCCGGGGGGTCCCTATGGGCTCGGGAGGGATCGGGGGGGGATTTGGCAGGGGGGCATTGGGGGGGTCACTGGGGACCTGGAGGGGGCACCCGGGGGGGTCAGCAGGTCCCCAGGGGAGGAAGGCTCTGGGGGGGGGGGGTTGGTGACACCCCAGCTCGGTCACCCACAACCCCCCCCCCCCCAGAGCTGGGCCAGGCGCTGCGGGCGACGGCGCCGGGGGGGGAGATCTGGGGGCCGCCGGGGGGGCCGGCGTGGGGGCGCCCCCCGCACGCGGCGCCGCCGCCGCCGCCCGAGGAGGCCGACGTGGTGGTGGTCGGCGGCGGCGTCACCGGCTGGGCCGTCGCCTTCTGGCTCAAGACGCTCGAGGGCCGCGGCGGCGGCCTCAAGGTGCTCGTGGTGGAGCGGGACCCCACGGTGAGCGCCGGGAACACGGGGGGGGGACGCGGGACCCCGCGGGGCCCCCCCGGCCTCATCCCGGCGTCCCCCCCCGTTCAGTATTCCCAGGCTTCCACGGTGCTGTCGGTGGGCGGCATCCGGCAGCAGTTCTCCCTGCCGGAGAACATCCGCCTGTCGCGCTTCTCCGCCGCCTTCCTGCGCGACGTCAACGTGAGCGCAGGGGACGCGGGAGCGGGGACACGTCGCTGCACGCGGGTGGGTGACGCCGTCCCCGTCGCAGGAGCACCTGGGGGTGCCGGGCGAGCCCCCCGTGGACCTGCAGTTCAACCCGGCGGGCTACCTGTTCCTGGCGTCGGAGCAGGGCGCCGCGGTGCTGCAGGACAACGTGCGGGTGCAGCGGTGCGTCCCCGCGTCCCCGCCGCATCCCCGCCGCGTCCCCGGCGCCGCCTGACACCCCGTGCGCCCCGAAACAGGGAGGAAGGGGCCCGCGTGGCCCTGCTGTCCCCCACGCAGCTGCGGGCCAAATTCCCCTGGATCGACACACGTGGAGTGGCCTTGGCTTCCTACGGTAAGACCCGGGCGCCGGGAACGTTCCCGCCGGGAACGCCGCCAGGCGCCCTGCGTAATCGCGCCCCTTTGCCCCCAGGGTTGGAGGACGAGGGCTGGTTCGACCCGTGGGCGCTGCTGCTGGCCCTGCGGCGCAAGGCGCTGGCGCTGGGCGCGCTGGGCTGCGTGGGCGACGTGCGCTGTGAGTCCCGCGCGCCGCCGCCGGCCCCGCCGCGCGCGCCGGCGCTTCCCGCACCGCCTCTGTCCCCGCAGCCTTCGAGAGCGCCCTGGAGTGGACGACGGCCGACGGGCGCGAGCGGCCCGTGGCCCGAATCCGCCGCGTCAACGTGAGCGCCGCCGCCGCCGCCATCGCGCGGATCCGCTTTGCCGTGAATCCGCGTGTCCCGTCTCCCCGCAGGTGCACGTGGCCGACAGCCGGGAATACCACCCGGTGACCTGCTCCGTGGTGGTGAACGCCGCCGGCGCCTGGGCCGGCCGCCTGGCCGAGGTGGCCGCCGCGGCGCTGCCGCCGGCCGCCGTGTCCTTCCGCCTGCCCGTGGAGCCGCGCAAGAGGTGAGCGGCGCCGCGCGTCGCCGCCGCGCGCGTCGCCGCCGCGTCCCCCTCAACGCGCTGCCCGCAGGTACGTCTACGTGTGGCACTGCCCCGAGGGACCCGGCCTGGAGTGCCCCATGCTCATCGACACCTCGGGCGCCTATTTCCGCCGCGAGGGCTTGGGAAACCACTACCTGGGCAGCATGAGCCCCACGGAGGTGCGTGACGGCGGCACCGCGTCCCCGCGTCCGTCCGTCCGTCCCTCCACGCGCCGCCGTTCCCCAAGGAGGAAGAGCCGGACGCGGGCGACCTGCGCGTGGATTACGGCTTCTTCGAGGAGCGCGTGTGGCCGCGGCTGGCGCGCCGCGTGCCGGCCTTCGGCGCGCTCAGGGTGCGCAGCGCCTGGGCGGGCTACTACGACTTCAATGCGGCCGACGGCAACGCCGTGCTGGGCCACCACCCCGACGTGCCCAACCTGCTGCTGGCCGCCGGCTTCAGCGGCCACGGGCTGCAGCAGGCGCCCGGCGCGGGCCGCGCGGCCGCCGAGCTGCTGCTGCGCGGCCGCTGCGACGCCCTCGACGTGGGGCGCCTCGGCTGCGAGCGCCTGCTGCGCGGGACGCCCCTGCGCGAGGCCAACATCGTCTGACGGGGACGGGGACACGCCGGGACGCCCCGGAGCGCTCCGGGGCCCCTTGGCTGCTCCAGGACCTCCCGGAGCGCTCCAGGGCTCTCCATGCTGCTCCAGGACCTCCCGGAGCGCTCCAGGGCCCCCCATGCGGCTCCAGGACCTCCCGGAGCGCTCCAGGACCTCCGTGCTGCTCCAGGACCTCCTGGAGCGCTCCGGGGCCCCTTGGCTGCTCCAGGACCTCCTGGAGCGCTCCAGGGCTCTCCGTGCTGCTCCAGGACCTCCCGGAGCGCTCCAGGACCTCCGTGCTGCTCCAGGACATCCCGGAGCGCTCCAGGGCCCCCCATGCTGCTCCGGGGCCTCTGGTGCTCCGAGAGCTCCTGGAGCGCTCCGGGCCCCTCCACGGACCTCAATAAAGCGGCCGCGGGCCGGTGGCACCGCGGCGTCACTGTGAATGGCAGGACCATGCGTGGAGGTCTACGTGTCTGTATAAGCGGCCCCGTTTCCTTCCCGTTTTCTCCCAGTTACTCCGAATGGCCCCCAGTTCCCACCCCGTTCCCCCCAACCCCCTCCGCTTGTCCCCAGTTGTCCCCAATTGTCCCCAATTGTCCCCACTTGTCCCCAATTGTCCCCACTTGTCCCAGTCTTCCAGCTCTTCCCAACGCTCCCCGATCCCTCCAGCGCCCTCCCCGTTGCTCCCAGCTCCTTCCCAGTTGTGCCCAATCGCCCCCCACTTGTCCCTGGTTGCCCTCAGCTCCCTCCCAGTTGCCCCAGTTGTCCCCAACTGCCCCCCGGTCCCCCCAGTTGCCCCCGGGTCCCCCCAGTTGCCCCCGTTGTCCCCCCGTGTCCCCAGTTGCCCCCCCGGGTCGCCCCGCGCTTTGGCGCCCCCTGGCGGCGCAGGGCGGCGCCCGCCGGCTCCGCGCGGGGGGGGGGGGGAGGCTCCCAGCGCGCAGGCGCCGCCCGGTGGGAGGGAGGGGGGGAGCCCGCATGCGCGCGGCGGCGGCGGCGCATGCGCGGTGCGAGCGGCCGCGCGCCGGGAGGGGGCGGCCTGCAGGGCCCAGCGCGACCCGCGGCGCCCGGTGAGCGCGGGGGGGGCCCGACCCCCCCCGGGACCCCCCGTGGGCACCGGGGACCCCCCGGGACCCCCCGAGCCGCGTCCCCTCCCCCACACTGGGGTCACGGCCCCCCCCCCGGGTTCCTTTAGGCCCCAACCTGCCCCCCGCCCCATGGTCCCTATGGGCCCGTCCACATTGGGGTCCCTCCGGGCCCCCAAACCGGGGGGTGTCTAGGCCGGGTCCCCTCCCCCATTGTCACCACGGGCCCCCAACCCGGGTGCCCCCTATTGTCACCATGAACCCCCTGCCCCAGATCCCCTCCATTGTCACTATGAGCCCTCTGCCCCGGACCCCCCCCCATTGTCACCATGGGCCCCCCTCCCAGTTCCCCCCCCATTGTCACCATGGGCCCCCAACCCGGTTCCCCCCCCCTATTGTCACCACAGGCCCCCAACCGGTCCCCCCGCCCCCCATTGTCACCATGGGCCCCTAACCTGGGTCCCCCCCCCCTATTGTCACCACAGGCCCCCAACCGGTCCCCCCACCCCCATTGCCACCATGGGCCCCCAACCTGGGTCCCCCCCCATTGCCACCATGGGCCCCCAACCTGGGTCCCCCCCCATTGTCACCACGGGCCCCCAACCCGGATCATCCCCCCCATTGTCACCACAGGCCCCCAACACGGATCCCCCCCCATTGTCACCATGGGCCCCTAACCTGGGTCCCCCCCCCCCCCATTGTCCCCACGGGCCCCCAACCCCCCCCACCCCGCCCCCCCCCCGTGGGTCCCCCCCATTGCGAGCCGCCCCCCAGCGCCCCCGCAGCCCCCCCGGGCGCGGGGCCATGCGGGAGCCGCCATGGCCGACGGCCTCAAATCCTTCCTGCACGACCTGGCGCGGGTGAGTGTCCCTGTCCCCGCGCGTGTCCCCAAAGCGACGACGCGGCGGCCACGTCTCGCTGCCCCCGCAGGGCGCGCGGGACTCGCTCGGCGGCATCTGCAGCATCTCCACGCTGGACGCGCGGCTGCGCCAGCAGCGCCAGGAGCGGCGGGAGCGGCAGCGGCAGCGCCGCGCGCCCGGCGCCCCGCGGCGCCGCGACGGCGACGGGTGAGCGCGGCGGCGGGGACGTGGGGACACACGGTGACCGCGCGGCGCCGCTCACCGCCCCGGTGCGCCCACAGCGAGCCCCGCGTGGCCAGCCGCGTCCTGCAGTGCTGCGCCTGGAACGGCGGCGTCTTCTGGGTGAGCGGCGGCGGCGCCGGGACCGGTGTCACCGCCGGTGCCACCGCGCTCACGGCGCCGTCCTTGCAGCTGAGCCTGCTGGTGTTCCACCGCGCGTTCCTGCCGGCGCTGCGCGCGCTGTCGGCGCGCGTCCTCGGTGAGCATAGGGGACACGGGGGCGTCCCCGTGCGCGGGGACGCGCCGCGTTGACGGCGGCGCCCGCAGGCGACCCGGCGCTGCACGGCGGCGTGTGGGCCTGGCTGGAGTTCCTGCTCACGTCGCTGTTCGGCGCGCTCTGGGTGCTGCCGCTCTTCGTGCTCAGCAAGGTGGTCAACGCCATCTGGTTCCAGGTGGGAGCGGGCGCTGGGGACGCTGGGGACATTGGGGACGCTGGGGACACCGTCGCAGCGCCCGCTCCGCGTCCCCGCGCAGGACATCGCCGACTTGGCCTTCGAGGTGTCGGGCCGCAGGGCGCAGCCCTTCCCCAGCGTGAGCCGCGTCATCGCCGACATGCTCTTCAACCTGCTGCTCCAGGCGCTCTTCCTCATCCAGGTGCCTCCCGCGTCCTCATTCCCGCCGCGAATTCCCTACGGATCCGCTCACCCCGCGCGCGTTCCCGCAGGGGATGCTCGTGAGCCTCTTCCCCATCGACCTGGTGGGGCAGCTCGTGGGGCTGCTGCACATGTCGCTGCTCTACTCGCTCTACTGCTTCGAGTACCGCTGGTTCAACAAGGGTGAGTCCGCGGCGGCGGCGCCGCGCGCTCCGCGCCGACGCCGTTGCCGATGCCGCCGCGCGCAGGCGTCGAGATGCACCAGCGCCTGTCCAACATCGAGCGCCACTGGCCCTACTACTTCGGCTTCGGGCTGCCGCTCGCCTTCCTCACGGCCACGCAGTCGTCCTACATCGTGAGGTGCGCGTGGGGCGCGCGTGGGGCGCGTGGGGCACGTGTGGGGCGCCTCCTCACCGCCCCCGCGCTCCCGCCCCGCAGCGGCTGCCTCTTCTCCATCCTCTTCCCGCTCTTCATCATCAGCGCCAGCGAGGCCCGCGCGCCCGCCAAGGCCTAGTGAGCACCGGGGGGCGGCGCTTCGGGGACGCGCGGGGCCTCGTGGCCGCGTCCCGGGACCTCGTGGCCACGTCCCGGGTCCTCGTGGCCACATCCCGGGTCCTCGTGGCCACATCCCGGGTCCTCGTGGCCACGTCCCGGCTCCTCGTGGCCACATCCCGGGTCCTCGTGGCCACGTCCCGGGACCTCGTGGCCACATCCCGGGTCTTTATTGCCCCGTCCTGGGTCTTTATTGGCGCATCCTGGCTCCTTATTGCCACGTTCCGGGTCCATAGTGCCCCTCTCAGCTCCTTGTTGCCGCATCCCAGCTCCTTATGGCCACGTCCCGGCTCCTCATTGCCCCGTCCCGGGTCTTTATTGCCCCTCCTGGCGCCTCATTGCCCCGTCCCAGCTCCTCATTGCCCCGTCCCGGGTCTTTATTGCCCCGTCCCAGATCTTTATTGCCCCGTCCCGGGTCTTTATTGCCCCTCCTGGTGCTTCATTGCCCCATCCCGGCTCCACATTGCCCCATCCCGGCTCCACATTGCCCCATCCCAGGTCTTTATTGCCCGTCCTGGCTTCTCATTCCCCCGTCCTGGGTCTTTATTGCCCCGTCCCGGGTCTTTATTGCCCCTCCTGGTGCTTCATTGCCCCATCCTGGCTCCACATTGCCCCATCTCGGCTCCTCATTGCCCTGTCCTGGGTCTTTATTGCCCCGCCCGGGTCTTCATTGCCCCGTCCCAGCCTCTGGTTGCTCCGTCCCAGGTCTTTATTGCCCCGTCCTGGCCCTTCATTGCCCCTCCTGGCTCCTCATTGCCCCATCCCGGGTCTTTATTGTCCCATCCCAGGTCTTTATTGCCCCATCCCGGCCCCTGGTTGCCCCTCCTGGCTCCTCATTGCCCCATCCCAGGTCTTTATTGCCCCATCCCGGCCCCTGGTTGCCCCGTCCCATCTCCTCATTGCCCCATCCCAGGTCTTCATTGCCCCTCCTGGCTCCTCATTGCCCTGTCCTGGGTCTTTATTGCCCCGACCCGGGTCTTTATTGCCCCATCCCGGCCCCTAGTTGCCCCGTCCCATCTCCTCATTGCCCCATCCCAGGTCTTCATTGCCCCGTCCCGGCCCCTGGTTGCCCCATCCCGGCCCCTAGTTGCCCCGTCCTGGCTCCTCATTGCCCCGTCCCAGCCCCTGGTTGCCCCATCCCAGGTCTTCATTGCCCCGTCCTGGGTCTTTATTGCCCCGTCCCAGGTCTTTATTGCCCCGTCCCAGGTCTTTATTGCCCCGTCCCGGCCCCTCATTGCCCCGTCCCGTCCCTCACGCCGCGCGTTCCCCCGCAGCCCCTTCCAGCTGCGCCTCTTCTCCCCCGTCGTCTTCCTGAGCGACCGGCTGTTCCGCCGCACGGCGCGCGCGGCCCCGTCCCCGGCCCCGTCCCCGCAGCCGTCCCCGGGGCGCTGAGCGGCGACGCTCCCGGCGTTCCCGGCGATCCGGAGCTTCCCGTCGGGAATGGTGCGCGGTGCCGGGAATGGGGCCTGGACGGAGCCCCGGCTCGTTTTCGCCCCCGACGATTAAAGGGCAGAAGCCAAAACGGCGCAGTTTGGTGCTGGGGGCGGGGCGGGCCGGGAGGGGGCGGAGCTTGGGACGCGGTGGGCGGTGCTAAGATGGCGGCGCAAGATGGCGGCGCCCACGGCGGCTTCGCTATGGCGGCGCCCACGTGGCGCCTCCCCCCCCCCACGTGGCGGCCGCCCCGCGCGCTTCCGCATCCGGCCACGTGACGGCGGCGCTGGCCGCGCGCGGCGGCCACGTCACGGCCCGCGCGCGCTCCGCCAATGGCGGCGGGCCGCCCCGCCCCCCTGCGGGGAGGCGGGCGCCGCTCGGGCCAATCAGCGCGCGCGGCTGGCGGGAGTGGCGGCGGCGCCGGCCAATGGGCGCGCGGGGCGGGGCGGGGCGCGGCGCGCGGGGCGGATGGCCGGGGCGGCGGGGCCGAGCGCCGAGGCTGGGTGAGGCTGCGGGGCTCGTGTCTATGGGGCAGCCCCATAGAGCGGGGGGCGGGACCCTGGGGGGCACCCGGGGCTATGGGGCAGCCCCACAGAGCGGGGGGCGGGACCCCGGGGGGCACCCGGGTCTACGGGGCGGCCCCACGGGGGGGAAGGGGGCAGGGCCGTGGGGGGTCCGGGTCTATGGGGCAGCCCCACAGAGCGGGGATCACGGCCGTGGAGGGCACCCACGGGTGGGGGGCGGGACCCTGCGGGGCACCCAGGGCTATGGGGGGCGCCCATGGGGGGTGGCAGCACCTGGGGGGCACCCGGCTCTATGGGGCAGCCCCACAGGGGAGGGCTGTGGCCTGGGGGCAGGGGGGACCCTGTGGGGCTGGGGGGGGGGGTCCCATGGGCGTGTGGGGGGCCAAGTCTATGGGTCAAGCAGGGGCAAATCCATGGGGAGCCCTGAGGCTATTGGGGGGCACCTGGCTCTATGGGGGGGACCCATAGAGGGGAGTGGGGGGTGCCAGGGCTGGGGGGCGACGCGGCCTCGTCCCCCCCCGCGCGCAGGGAGAGGGACGTGGGCTCTGCCCCGCGCGGGTGACACCGGGAACGAGCGGAAAAACACCGGGAACGAGCGGGAAAAACACCCGGAACGAGCGGGAAAAACACCGGGAGCGAGTGAGGAAGACACCGGGAGCGAGGAAGGCCGCCGCCATGACCAAGCTGGGCTTCCTGCGCCTCTCCTACGAGAAGCAGGACACGCTGCTCAAGCTGCTCATCCTCTCCATGGCGGCCGTGCTGTGTGAGCGGCGTCCCCGCGTGTCCCCCTCGTGTCCCCCTGTGTCCCCCCGTCACGCCGTGTCCGTCCCCGCAGCCTTCTCCACGCGGCTCTTCTCGGTGCTGCGCTTCGAGAGCGTCATCCACGAGTTCGACCCGTGAGTGCCGCCCCACGCGCCGCCCCACGCGCTGCCCCACACGCGCTCACGGTCCCGTCCCCGCAGCTACTTCAACTACCGCACCACGCGCTTCCTGGCCGAGGAGGGTTTCTACAAGTTCCACAACTGGTTCGACGACCGCGCGTGGTACCCGCTGGGCCGCATCATCGGCGGCACCATCTACCCCGGTGAGTGTCGGCGCCGCGCGGGGCGCCCGTTGTGGCCCCGCGCGCGCCCCGAACCCGTCGCTTCCCCGCAGGCCTCATGCTCACGTCGGCGGCCATCTACCACGCGCTGCACTTCTTCCACGTCACCATCGACATCCGCAACGTGTGCGTCTTCCTGGCGCCGCTCTTCTCCTCCTTCACCACCGTCGTCACCTACCACCTCACCAAGGAGCTCAAGGTGCGCGCCGCGCTGCCCGGCGTCCCCCCTTCTCCCCGAATCCGCCCCCAATCCGGGCGTTTTTCCCCCCAGGACGCCGGCGCCGGCTTGCTGGCGGCCGCCATGATCGCCGTGGTGCCCGGCTACATCTCGCGCTCGGTGGCCGGCTCGTACGACAACGAGGGTGAGCGGCGCGCGCCGTACGCGGGCTCGACCGCGCGCGGCGGCGGCGGCGACGGCGACGTCCCCGCGCGCTTCCCCCCGCAGGCATCGCCATCTTCTGCATGCTGCTCACCTACTACCTGTGGGTCAAGGCGGTGAAGACGGGCTCCGTGTTCTGGGCGGCCACGTGCGCCCTGGCCTATTTCTACATGGTGAGGCGCCCGCGCGAGGTCCCCGCCGCGCGCCGGGGCCGCCCGCTGAGCGCCGCCGTCCGCAGGTCTCCTCGTGGGGCGGCTACGTCTTCCTCATCAACCTCATCCCGCTGCACGTGCTGGTGCTCATGCTCACGGGCCGCTTCTCGCACCGCATCTACGTGGCCTACTGCACCGTCTACTGCCTGGGCACCATCCTCTCCATGCAGATCTCCTTCGTGGGCTTCCAGGTGGGTCATGGGGACGGGTGACACACGCGGGGACGCCGCGTGCCCATCGGTGACGCCGTCCCCCGCAGCCCGTGCTGTCCTCGGAGCACATGGCGGCGCTGGGCGTCTTCGGGCTGTGCCAGATCCACGCGGCCGTGGACTACCTGCGCAGCCGCCTGAGCGCGCAGCACTTCGAGGTGCTCTTCCGCAGCGTCATCTCGCTGGCGGGCGCCGCGCTGCTGGCCGCCGGCGCCGCGCTCATGCTCACAGGTAACGCGCCGCGACGCCGCGACGCCGCGACCCGCGCGCGCGCGCCGGGACCCACCGCGCCGCCCCCCGCAGGGAAGATCTCCCCCTGGACCGGCCGCTTCTACTCGCTGCTCGACCCGTCCTACGCCAAGAACAACATCCCCATCATCGCCTCCGTGTCCGAGCACCAGCCCACCACGTGGTCCTCCTACTACTTCGACCTGCAGCTGCTGGTCTTCATGTTCCCAGGTGGGGCCGGCGCGCCGTGGGGCGCACGCGCGCGCGTGTGGGGCGGCCGGCGCGCGCTCACCGCCCCGCCGCGCAGTGGGGCTCTACTATTGCTTCAGCCACCTCTCGGACGCCAGGATCTTCATCATCATGTACGGCGTCACCAGCATGTACTTCTCGGCCGTCATGGTGAGGCGGCGCTCCGGCGCGTTCCGACACATCCCGACACATCCCGACACATTCCGGCCGACATTCCCGGCTCTCCCAGGTGCGGCTCATGCTGGTGCTGGCGCCCGTCATGTGCATCCTGTCGGGAATCGGCGTCTCCCAGGTGCTCTCCACCTACATGCGCAACCTGGACGTGAGCCGCCCGGAGAAGCGCGCCAAGAAGCAGCAGGACTCCACGTACCCCATCAAGAACGAGGTGACCCCCATGGCCGTGTCACCCGTGACCCCCATGGCCGTGTCCCCATGACCCCCATGGTTATGTCCCCCTGACGTGTTGGTGCCACCCATGTGTCAGTGTCACCCGTGACCCCCATGGCCGTGTCCCCATGACCCCCATGGCCGTGTCCCCCTGACGTGTTGGTGCCACCCATGTGTCAGTGTCACCCGTGACCCCCATGGCCGTGTCACCCGTGACCCCCATGGTTATGTCCCCCTGACATGTTGGTGCCACCCATGTGTCAGTGTCACCCGTGACCTCATGGCCGTGTCCCCCGGTGCCACCTGTGTCCCCCATGGCCATGTTCCCCCACACGTTGGTGCCACCCATGTCCCCCGGTGTCACCCGTGTCCCTGTCCTCACCAGCTGGTGGTTGGTGACACTGGGCCCGTCCTCCGCGTACAGGAACCACCGGGCGGCGGCGCCCACGGTGGCCTGGGGACAACAGAGGGGCCGAGGTGGCACCGCGGGGACAATGTGGGGACAGGGGGACGCATGAGGGAAACATGACGACAAAGAGAGGGGATGTGGCCAGAGCCATGGGGGGACATGGGGACATGTGGGGGGACACAGTGGGACATGCGGGGACATGTGGGGGGACACAGGGACCCACATGAGGACACACAGGGGGACATGTGGGGACACAGGGGGACATGCAGTGACACATAGGGGGACATGCAGGGACACTGGGGACATGTGGGGGGACACAGGGACCCACATGGGGACACACACGGGGACATGCGGGGACACTGGGGACATGCGGGGACATGTGGGGGGACAGAGGGACCCACATGAGGACACACAGGGGGACATGTGGGGACACAGGGGGACATGCAGTGACACATAGGGGGACATGCAGGGACACTGGGGACATGTGGGGGGACACAGGGACCCACATGGGGACACACAGGGGGACATGCGAGGACACAGAGGGACATGCAGGGACACTGGGGACATGTAGGGGGACGCAGGGACCCACATGGGGACACACAGGGGGACATGCGGGGACACTGGGGACATGCAGGGACACATAGGGGGACACGCAGGGACACTGGGGACATGTAGGGGGACACAGGGACCCACATGGGGACACACAGGGGGACATGTGGGGACACTGGGGGACACGCGGGGACACGCAGGGACACTGGGGACATGTGGGGGGACACAGGGATCCACATGGGGACACACAGGGGGACATGCGGGGACACAGGGGGACACGCAGGGACACACGGGGGACACGCAGGGACACTGGGGACATGTGGGGGGACACAGGGATCCACATGGGGACACACAGGGGGACACGCAGGGACACTGGGGACACGCGGGGACCCGTGGGGACACCCGGGGCGCCCGCTGACGCCGCCGCCGCGGCGCTCGCGCAGGTGGCCAGCGGCATGATCCTGGTCATGGCGTTCTTCCTCATCACCTACACGTTCCACTCGACGTGGGTCACGAGCGAGGCCTACTCGTCGCCCTCCATCGTGCTGTCGGCGCGCGGCGGCGACGGCAGCCGCATCATCTTCGACGACTTCCGCGAGGCCTATTACTGGCTGCGCCACAACACGCCGGAGGTGAGCGCCGCCCCACGCGCCACCCCACACGCCGCCCCACACGCGCGCGCTCAGTCCTCGTGCCGCCCCACAGGACGCCAAGGTGATGTCGTGGTGGGACTACGGCTACCAGATCACGGCCATGGCCAACCGCACCATCCTGGTGGACAACAACACGTGGAACAACACGCACATCTCCCGCGTGGGGCAGGTAGGCGCCGTCGCCGCCACCGCGGCGCGTCCCGCGCGCCGCCCGCGACCCACGCGTCTTCCCCCCACGCCAAGGCCATGGCCTCCACGGAGGAGAAGGCCTACGAGATCATGCGGGAGCTGGACGTGAGCTACGTGCTCGTCATCTTCGGCGGCCTCACGGGCTACTCGTCGGACGGTGAGCGGCGCGTTGGCGGCGCGACGCGGCGCGTTGCGCGGCGCTGAGCGCTCTCCCCGCGCGCAGACATCAACAAGTTCCTGTGGATGGTGCGCATCGGCGGCAGCACGGCCACGGGCCGCCACATCCGCGAGCACGACTACTACACGGCGGCCGGCGAGTTCCGCGTGGACCGCGACGGCTCCCCGGTGCTGCTCAACTGCCTCATGTACAAGATGTGCTACTACCGCTTCGGGCAGGTCTACACCGAGGCCAGTGCGTGACGCCGTGGGGCGGGAGGGGACGCGGGGACGGGGACGCGCGCGGGTGGCGTCACCGGCCGCGTCGTCGTCCCCCCCGTGTCGGCAGAGCGGCCGCCGGGCTACGACCGCGTGCGCAACGCCGAGATCGGCAACAAGGACTTCGAGCTGGACGTGCTGGAGGAGGCCTACACCACCGAGCACTGGCTCGTGCGCATCTACAAGGTAGCGGCCGCGAGGCCCGGAGCCTGCCTCCTCCTCCTCCTCCTCCTCCTCCTCATCCCCCTCGTCTCTTCTTCTTCCTCTTCCTCCTCCTCCTCCTCTGCTTCCTCGTCCCCCTTGTCTCCTCTTCCTCCTCCTCTTCCTCCTCCTCGTCCTCCTCCTCGTCTCTTCTTCCTCCTCTTCCTCCTCCTCCTCTTTCTCCTCCTCCTCCTCCTCCTCTGCTTCCTCGTCCCCCTTGTCTCCTCTTCCTCCTCCTCTTCCTCCTCCTCCTCCTCCTCTTTCTCCTCTTCCTCCTCCTCCTCCTCTTTCTCCTCTTCCTCCTCCTCTTTCTCCTCCTCCTCTTTCTCCTCCGCCTCCTCCTCCTCTTCCTCTTCCTCCTCCTCCTCCTCCTCCTCTTCCTCCTCCTCCCCCTCATCTCTTCTTCTTCTTCCTCCTCCTCCTCCTCTTTCTCCTCCTCCTCCTCTTCTTCCTCCTGCTCCTCCTCATCTCTTCTTCCTCCTCCTCGTCTCTTCTTCCTCCTCCTTCTCTTTTTTTCTCCTTCTCCTCCTCGTCATCTTCCTCCTCCTCCTCCTCTTCCTCCTCCCCCTCGTCTTTTTCCTCTTTCTCCTCCCCTTGTCTCTTTTGCCTCTTCCTCCTCCTGCTCTTCTTCCTCCTCTTCCTCCTCCTCCTCTTTTCCCTCCTCTTCTTCCCCCTCCTCCTTCTCTTCCTCATCCTCCTCCTCCTCATCCTCCTCCTCCTCCTCCTCCTCCTCCTCCTGGTGCAGGTGAAGGACCTGGACAACCGGGGCCTGTCGCGGACGTAGAGGAGGCGCCGGGACGCGACGATGACGCCGGCGGCGCTGGAGTCAGGACGGGGGGACGGGACCTGTCGGGGGCGCCATGGGGAGCGCCCCGTTCCCCCCCACCAAAAAAAGAGTCAAAAAACAAAGAAAACGGACCCAAAACCACCGGAGTTGCCTCGTTGTCTGCGCCGCATGGGGGGGGGGGCGGGGAAGGGCCCAGGCGTCCGGGAGCGTTTGGGGGGGGCGGGGAAGGGCCCAGGCGTCCGGGAGGGGGGGGGCGTGGCCGCGGAGCGCGCGCTTTGCGGGGGGCGTGGCCTCGGCGGGGGGCGTGGCCGCGGCGGGGGCATCATGGCGGTGCCGTTCGTGCAGGACTGGGACCTGGTGCAGACGCTGGGCGAGGGCGCGTACGGAGAGTGAGTGCGGGGCCCCACGGCGCCCCATAGCGCCCCATAGCGCCCCATAGCGCCCCATAGCGCCCTATAGCCCCCCCATAGCGCCCTATAGCCCCCCCATAGCGCCCATTGCCCGCCGCGGTCCCCCCCCCGCGGCCCCTCGCGCGCCCGCAGCACCCGCGTGGCGAAACCCCCTGCGCCCCCGTTTCGTTCCCGTTGCACCCCCGTTTCGTTCCCGTTGCACCCCCGTTGCACCCCCGTTCCGTGCCCGTTGCACCCCCGTTGCACCCCCGTTGCACCCCCGTTGCGTGCCCGTTGCACCCTCGTTTCGTGCCCGTTGCACCCTCGTTTCGTTCCCGTTGCACCCCCGTTGCACCCCCGTTCCGTGCCCGTTGCACCCCCGTCGCTCGCGCGCAGCACGCTTGTTGCACGCTCGCTGCGCGTCTCTTGCACGCTCGTTGCGTGCCCCCTGCGCGCTCGCTGCAGCGCTGCACGCGCGTTGCGTGTCCGCTGCGCCCCCATCGCGTGCCCGTTGCAAACGCTGCTGCACCCCTGCACGCTCATTGCAACATTGCACCCCAGTGCGTGCCCATTGCAAACGCTGCTGCACCCCTGCACGCTCCCCGCACGCTTGTTGCAACATTGCACCCCATCGCATGCCCGTTGCAAATGCTGCTGCACCCCTGCATGCTCCTTGCACGCTCATTGCACGCTCATTGCAACGTTGTGCCCCATTGAGTGCCCGTTGCAAGCGTTGCTGCACCCCTGCACACTCATTGCACGCTTGTTGCAACATTGCACCCCATCGCATGCCCATTGCAAACACTGCTGCACCCCTGCATGCTCCCTGCACACTTGTTGCAACATTGCACCCCATCGCATGCCCATTGCAAGTGTCCCTGCACCCCTGCACGCTCATTGCACGCTTATTGCAACATTGCGCCCCATCACATGCCCATTGCAAATGCTGCTGCACCCCTGCACACTCATTGCATGCTCATTGCAACATTGCACCCATCACATTCTCATTGCAAACACTGCTGCACCCCTGTATGCACCCTGCATGCTCACTGCAACACTGCACCACATCATATGCCCATTGCAAACACTGCTGCACCCTGCATGCTCCCTGCACACTTGTTGCAACATTGTGCCCCATCGCATGCCCATTGCAAGCATCCCTGCACCCCTGCACGCTCACTGCCTGCTCGTTGCAACGTTGCACCCCATCTCATGCCCATTGCAAGTGTCCCTGCACCCCTGCACGCTCATTGCCTGCTTGTTGCAACGTTTCACCCCATCACATGCCCATTGCAAGCATCCCTGCACCCCTGCACGCTCATTGCCTGCTTGTTGCAACATTGCACCCCATCATATGCCCGTTGCAAGCGTCCCTGCACCCCTGCACGCTCATTGCGACACTGCACCCCATCACATACCCATTGCAAGCGTCCCTGCACCCCTGCACGCACCCTACACGCTCATTGCAACGTTGCACCCCATCACATGCCCATTGCAAGCATTCCTGCACCCCTGCACACTCATTGCATGCTTGTTGCAACGTTTCACCCCATCACATGCCCATTGCAAGCGTCCCTGCACCCCTGCGCGCTCGTTGCACGCTCATTGCAACACTGCACCCCATCACATACCCATTGCAAGCGTCCCTGCACCCCTGCACGCTCATTGCGACACTGCACCCCATCACATGCCCATTGCAAGCATCCCTGCACCCCTGCACGCTCGTTGCACGCTCATTGCAACACTGCACCCCATCACATACCCATTGCAAGCATTCCTGCACCCCTGCACGCTCGTTCCATGCTCATTGCAACACTGCACCCCATCACATACCCATTACAAGCATTCCTGCACCCCTGCACGCTCATTGCACGCTCATTGCAACACTGCACCCCATCACATGCCCATTGCAAGCGCTTTTGCACCCCTGCACGCTCATTGCACGCTTGTTGCAACGTTTCACCCCATCACATGCCCATTGCAAGCATTCCTGCACCCCTGCACGCTCATTGCGACACTGCACCCCATCACATGCCCATTGCAAGCATCCCTGCACCCCTGCACGCTCGTTGCACGCTCATTGCAACACTGCACCCCATCACATGCCCATTGCAAGCGTCCCTGCACCCCTGCACGCTCGTTGCACGCTCATTGCAACACTGCACCCCATCACATACCCATTGCAAGCGTCCCTGCACCCCTGCGCGCTCGTTGCAGGGTGCAGCTGGCCGTGAACCGCCGCACGGAGGAGGCCGTGGCCGTGAAGATCGTGGACATGAAGCGCGCGGCCGAGTGCCCCGAGGCCGTCAAGAAGGAGATCTGCATCCACAAGATGCTCAACCACGAGAACGTCGTGCGCTTCTACGGGCACCGCCGCGAGGGCGCCACGCACTACCTCTTCCTCGAGTACTGCAGCGGCGGCGAGCTCTTCGACCGCATCGGTGCGCGTTCCGCACGCTTTCCTCCCCAAATTGAACCCCTGAGTGGATTTGGGGGGGATTCGGGCGTTTTTGCAAACACGGAGCCCTTCCTGCAGAGCCCGACGTGGGCATGCCGGAGGCGGAGGCGCAGCGCTTCTTCCAGCAGCTCGTGGCCGGCGTGGTGAGTGTTGCGGCGCGGCGCGGTCGCGGTTGCGGTTGCGGCTGCGGCGCCCGCTGCAACGTTGCGTCCCGCAGCTCTACCTGCACGGCCTGGGCATCACGCACCGCGACCTCAAGCCGGAGAACCTGCTGCTGGACGAGCGAGGTGGGTGCCGGGAGCGCTCCCGGGAATGCTCCGAGCGCGTTGGGAATGTCCCGAGCGCATCGGGAGCGCTCCGAGGGTACCGGGAGCTCTCTGAGCGCGCCGGGAACGCTCTGAGTGTGCTGGGAGCGCTCCGAGCACACCAGGAATGCTCCGAGCCTGCCGGGAATGCTCTGAGCGCGCTGGGAATGCGCTGAGCGCATTGGGAATGCCCCGAGCGCACCGGGAGCGCTCCGAGTGCACCGGGAATGCTCTGAGTGCATCGGGAATGCCCCGAGCACACCGGGAGCGCTCCAAGCATACTGGGAGCGCTCCAAGCGCACCGGGAATGCTCTGAGTGCGTCGGGAATGCCCCGAGCGCACCGGGAACACTCCAAGTGTACTGGGAGCGCTCCGAGCACACCAGGAATGCTCCGAGCCTGCCGGGAATGCTCCGAGCGCGCCGGGAATGCTCCGAGCGCGCTGGAATGCTCTGAGCGCATCGGGAATGCCCCGAGCGCACCGGGAGTGCTCCAAGTGTACTGGGAGCGCTCTGAGCGCACTGGGAATGCTCTGAGCGCATCGGGAATGCCCCAAGCGCACCCGGAGCACTCTGAGAATGCTCCGAGCGCATTGGGAATGCTCTGAGCGCACCGGGAGCGCTCCAAGTGCACCAGGAGTGCTCCGAGCGCGCCGGGAATGCTCCGAGTACATTGGGAATGCTCCGAGTGCACTGGGAGCACTCCAAGCGTACTGGGAGCACCCTAAGCGTGCCAGGAATGCTCGGAGCATATGAGGAATGCTCTGAGTGCACTGGGAAAGCTCCGAGTGCACCAGGAATGCTCCAAGCGTGCCAGGAGTGCTCCGGGTGCGCTGGGAATGCTCTGAGCGCATTGGGAATGCCCCGAGCGCACCAGGAGCGCTCCGAGAATGCTCCGAGCGCATTGGGAATGCTCCAAGCGCAACAGGAGCACTCCAAGTGCACCGGAACCCTCCGAGTGTGCCGGGAATGCTCTGAGCATATCAGGAATGCTCTGAGCGCACCGGGAGCGCTCTGAGCGCACCGGGAAAGCTCCAAGTGCACCAGGAGCGCTCCGAGCGTGCCGGGAATGCTCCGAGCGCACCGGGAATGCTCCGAGCGTACCGGGAGCGCTCGAGCGTGCCGGGAATGCTCCGAGCGCGCCGGGAGCGCTCCGAGTGCGCCGCCCCCGACCGCCCGGACCGGCTCCGTTCGCGCGCAGACAACCTCAAGATCTCCGACTTCGGCCTGGCCACCGTGTTCCGGCACCGGGGCCGCGAGCGGCGCCTCACCAAGATGTGCGGGACGCTGCCCTACGTGGCGCCGGAGCTGCTGCGCCGCGCCGCCTTCCGCGCCGAGCCCGTGGACGTGTGGGCCTGCGGCATCGTCCTCACCGCCATGCTGGCCGGAGGTGACCGCGCCGGCGCCGCCGCGGTGCCGCCGCGGGGCTTCGCCGGCGCTCACGGCGCCCGCCGCCTTGCAGAGCTGCCCTGGGACCAGCCGAGCGCCGCGTGCCAGGAATACAGCGACTGGAAGGAGCGCAAGACCTACCTGCCGCCTTGGAAGAAGATCGACGCGGCGCCCTTGGGTAGGCGGCCGCGCGCGGCGTTTTCCCGGGAACGCCGCGGGAGCGCCCGGCGCCGTCGGCAGCGGCGTTTTCCGGGAATGCCGCGGGAGCGTCCCGGCCCCGTCGGCAGCGGCGTTTTCGCGGCGCCCTCGCAGCGCTGCTGCACAAGATGCTGGCGGAGAGCCCGGCCGCGCGCATCGCCCTGGCCGACGTCAAGAAGGAGCGGTGGTACTGCCGGACCCCGCGGAAAGGCGAGGACGGGCGGCGGGAATGGGGGTGGGAATGGGGGCGGGAATGGGGGCGGCGGGTGGGAATGGGCGCGAGCAGGTGGAAACGGGTGGAAATTGGAAGAAACGGGTGGAAATGGGTGCAAACGGGTGGAAATGGGTGCAAACGGGTGGAAATTGGAAGAAACAGGTGGAAAGGGGTGCAAATGGGCGGAAATTGGAAGAAACAGGTGGAAATGGGTGCAAACGGGTGGAAATTGGAAGAAACAGGTGGAAAGGGGTGCAAACGGGTGCAAATGGGTGCAAATGGGTGCAAATGGGAAGAAACGGATGCGAGCGGGTAGAAACGGCTGGAAAAGGGAGGAAACAGGTGGAAAGGGGTGCAAACGGGTGGAAATGGGTGCAAATGGGAAGAAACGGGTGCAAACAGGTGGAAATTGGAAGAAATGGGTGGAAATGGGTGCAAATGGTAAGAAACGGGTGCGAGCGGGTGGAAACGGGTGGAAAAGGGAGGAAACGGGTGGAAATGGGTGCAAACGGGTGGAAATTGGAAGAAACGGGTGGAAATGGGTGCAGACGGGCAGAAATGGGTGCAAATGGGAAGAAACGGGTGCAGACGGGTGGAAATTGGAAGAAACGGGTGGAAATGGGTGCAAACGGGCGGAAATGGGTGCACATGGGAAGAAACGGGTGCAAACGGGTGGAAATTGGAAGAAATGGGTGGAAATGGGTGCAAATGGGAAGAAACGGGTGGAAATGGGTGGAAATTGGAAGAAATGGGTGGAAATGGGTGCAAACAGGCGGAAATGGGTGCAAATGGGAAGAAACGGGTGCGAGCGGGTGGAAATGGGTGGAAAAGGGAGGAAACGGGTGGAAATGGGTGCAAACGGGCGGAAATGGGTGCAAATGGAATGAAACGGGTGCAAACGGGTGGAAATTGGAAGAAACGGGTGGAAATGGGTGCAAACGGGTGGAAATTGGAAGAAACAGGTGGAAATGGGTGCAAACGGGTGGAAATGGGTGCAAATGGGAAGAAACGGGTGCAGACGGGTGGAAATTGGAAGAAATGGGTGGAAATGGGTGCAAACGGGCAGAAATGGGTGCGGATGGGAAGAAACGGGTGCAAACGGGTGGAAATTGGAAGAAACGGGTGGAAATGGGTGGAAATTGGAAGAAATGGGTGGAAATGGGTGCAAACGGGCGGAAATGGGTGCAAATGGGAAGAAACGGGTGCAAGCGGGTGGAAACGGGTGGAAAAGGGAGGAAACGGGTGGAAATGGGTGTAAATATGGGGAAATGGGTGCCAAGAGGCGGACAAGGGGGGAAACGGGTGGAAACAGATGCAAAAGGGAAGAAACGGGTGCAAACAGGTGGAAATGGGTACAAGCATGGGGAAATGGGTGCAAAGAGGCGGAAAAGGGGGCAAACGGGCGGAAACGGATGCAAAAAGGAAGAAACGGGTGGAAATGGATGCAAAAGGGAAGAAACGGATGGAAATGGGTGCAACTATGGGGAAATGGGTGCAAAGAGGCGGAAAAGGGGGGAAATGGGTGGAAATGGATGCAAAAGAGCAGAAATGGGTGCAAACGGGTGGAAATGGGTGGAAATGGGCAGAAACATGCAAGAGAGAAGAAACGGGTGCAAACGGGTGGAAAGGGGTGGAAAATGACAGAAACGGATGGAAAAGGGCAGAAACGGGTGGAAACAGGTGGAAATGGGTGGAAATGGGTGGAAACAGACGCAAAAGGGCAGAAACAGGTGGAAATGGGTGGAAACAGATGCAAAAGGGCAGAAACGGGTGCAAACGGGCAGAAGCAGATGCAAGAGAGCAGAAATGGGTGGAAATGGGTGCAAACATCGGGAAATGGATGCAAAGATGTGGAAAGGTGTGGAAACAGATTCCAAAGGGAAGAACCGGGTGGAAAGGGGTGCAAACAGGCAGAAATGGGTGCGAACGGGTGGAAATGGGTGCAACCATGGGGAAATGGGTGCAAAGAGGTGGAAAAGGGGGAAATGGGTGGAAACGGAGGCAAAGGGGCAGAAATGGGTGCAAACAGGTGGAAATGGGTGCAACCGTGAGGAAAATGGGTGCAAAGAGGGGGGAAATGGGTGGAAACGGAGGCAAAGGGGCAGAAATGGGTGCAAACAGGTGGAAATGGGTGCAACCATGGGAAAATGGGTGCAAAGAGGTGGAAAGGGGTGGAAACAGACAGAAGCAGGTGCAAAAGGACAGAAACGGGTGCAAATGGGTGGGAAGTAGTGGAAGTGGGTGCAAACAGGTGGAGATGGGTGCAAACGAGTGCAAAAAGGTAGAAAAAAAGATGGAATGGGTGGAAATGGGTGCCAAAGGGGTGGAAATGGGGCGAGAAAAGGTGCGAAAGGGGGGAAGCAGGGGCCGAAAGGGCGGAAAAGAGGGGGGAAAAAAGGCACAAAGGGGTGTCAGAGGGTGAAGAGGAGCATGTGAACATGCAGGAGGGTGGAAGCGGCCAGGAACGGGTGCAAAAAGCTGGGAATGGGTGGGAAAAGGCGGAAGCGGAGCTGGCGGGGGCTCACGGCACCCCACAGGCCTCAAGCGACCCCGCGGCGGCGCCGGGGCCCTCTCGGAGTCTCCAGGCGGCCTCTCCAAGCACGCGCGCTCCGACGCGGACTTCTCGGCGGCCGGCAGCCCGCGCGGGTGAGCCCGGAGCGCGCGGAGCGCGGCGGGAATCCGTATGGATCGCCCGCGGTTCACGGTGCACGTTCTGCTCCGTTGCAGCGAGGACAGGGCGCGCTGCTCCACGTCGCAGCCCGAGCCCGGCACCGGCGCGGCGCTCTGGGACCTCGACACGCTGGCGCAGGCCATCAGCTTCTCGCAGCCCGCGTGCCCCGAGCACATGCTGCTCAACAGCCAGCTGCTGGGCACGCCGGGCTCCTCGCAGGTGCAGTACCGCGTGCACGGGCGCAGGTTTGCAGCGGCTGCAGCGCTGCGGCGGCTCGGGGGTGCAATTTTGCACCGTGCGCGCGCCCCGGTGCAAGCTGCAGGTGCAATGTGGGTGCACTGGGGGCTATACGGGTGCCCTGGGTGCAGCATGGGTGCCCTGGGTGCAGCACAGGTGCAATGTCGGTGCCTTGGGTGCAATACCGGTGCCCTGGGTGCAGTGTGGGTGCAACGCGGGTGCAGCATGGGTGCCCTGGGGGCAACGCGGGTGCAATGTGGGTGCCCTGGGTGCAACGCGGGTGCAATATGGGTGCCCTGGTTGCAACGTGGGTGCAGCATGGGTGCCCTGGGTGCAGCGCGGGTGCAATGTGGCTGCACTGGGTGCAATACGGGTGCCCTAGGTGTAGCATGGGTGCAATGTCAGTGTCTTGGGTGCAATACCAGTGCCCTGGGTGCAGTGTGGGTGCAACGCGGGTGCAGCACGGGTGCCCTGGATGCAGCGTGGGTGCAATGTGGGTGCACTGGGTGCAATACAGGTGCCCTGGGTGCAGTACAGGTGCAATGTGGGTGCACTGGGTGCAATATGGGTGCCCTGAGTGCAGCACGGGTGCCCTGAGTGCAGCACGGGTGCAATGTCGGTGCCTTGGGTGCAATACTGGTGCCCTGGGTGCAACGCGGGTGCAATATGGGTGCCCTGGGTGCTGCGCGGGTGCAATGTGGCTGCACTGGGTGCAATACAGGTGCCCTGGGTGCAGCACGGGTGCAATGTGGGTGCCTTGGGTGCAATACCGGTGCCCTGGGTGCAGTGTGGGTGCCCTGGGTGCAACGCGGGTGCAATATGGGTGCCCTGGGTGCAGCACGGGTGCAATGTGGCTGCACTGGGTGCAATACGGGTGCCCTGGGTGCAGCACAGGGGCAATGTGAGTGCCTTGGGTGCAATACCGGTGCCCTGGGTGCAGTGTGGGTGCAACGTGGGTGCAGCATGGGTGCCCTGGGTGCAACGCGGGTGCAATGTGGGTGCCCTGGGTGCAGCGCGGGTGCAGCATGGGTGCCCTGGGTGCAACGCGGGTGCAATATGGGTGCCCTGGGTGCAACGTGGGTGCAGCATGGGTGCCCTGGGTGCAATATGGGTGCCCTGGGTGCAGCGCAGGTGCAATGTGGCTGCACTGGGTGCAATACGGGTGCCCTAGGTGTAGCATGGGTGCAATGTCAGTGCCTTGGGTGCAATACCAGTGCCCTGGGTGCAGTGTGGGTGCAGCACGGGTGCCCTGGGTGCAGCGTGGGTGCAATGTGGGTGCACTGGGTGCAATACAGGTGCCCTGGGTGCAGTACAGGTGCAATGTGGGTGCACTGGGTGCAATATGGGTGCCCTGAGTGCAGCACGGGTGCAATGTCGGTGCCTTGGGTGCAATACCGGTGCCCTGGGTGCAGTGTGGGTGCAACGCGGGTGCAGCATGGGTGCCCTGGGTGCAACGCAGGTGCAATGTGGGTGCCCTGGGTGCAATACGGGTGCCCTGGGTGCAGCACGGGTGCCCTGGGTGCAGCATGGGTGCAATATGGGTGCCCTGGGTGCAGTGTGGGTGCAACGCGGGTGCAGCACGGGTGCCCTGGGTGCAACGCAGGTGCAATGTGGGTGCCCTGGGTGCAGCGCGGGTGCAGCATGGGTGCCCTGGGTGCAACACGGGTACAATATGGGTGCCCTGGGTGCAACGTGGGTGCAGCATGGGTGCCCTGGGTGCAATATGGGTGCCCTGGGTGCAGCGCAGGTGCAATGTGGCTGCACTGGGTGCAATACGGGTGCCCTAGGTGTAGCATGGGTGCAATGTCAGTGCCTTGGGTGCAATACCGGTGCCCTGGGTGCAGTGTGGGTGCAACGCGGGTGCAATGTGGGTGCCCTGGGTGCTGCGCGGGTGCAATGTGGCTGCACTGGGTGCAATACGGGTGCCCTGGGTGCAGCACGGGTGCAATGTGGGTGCCTTGGGTGCAATATTGGTGCCCTGGGTGCAGTGTGGGTGCCCTAGGTGCAACACGGGTGCAATATGGGTGCCCTGGGTGCAGCACGGGTGCAATGTGGCTGCACTGGGTGCAATACGGGTGCCCTGGGTGCAGCACAGGTGCAATGTGGGTGCCTTGGGTGCAATATCGGTGCCCTGGGTGCAGCTCGGCGCGGCGTTGCACCGTGCACGCGCCGCCACGGTGCACGGCGCAACGTGCAAAACGCAGCCGGTGCATGCAATATTTGCATGCAAGGCTCTTGCAGCCCCCTGCAAGCGTCGGCGCAATAAATGCAGCCGCAGGGGCAGGGAGGAGGGTGCAAACACGCGGCGAGCGCGCGGTGAGCTCGGTGCCGCCCCGCAGAGCCCGTGGCAGCGGCTGGTGAAGAGGATGACGCGCTTCTTCACCAAGCTGGACGCGGGCGGCTCGTACCGGGCGCTGCGCGACGCCTGCGAGAAGATGGGCTACGGCTGGAAGGAGAGCTGCGCCAACCAGGTGCGTCCCGCGCGCGACGCCGCGGCGGCACCGGGGACGCGGCGGTGACGCCGCGCTTGCTTGCGCCGCAGGTCACCATCTCCACCACGGACCGGCGGAACAACAAGCTCATCTTCAAGGTGACGCTGGTGGAGATGGAGAGCAGGATCCTGGCGGATTTTCGGCTCTCCAAGGCGAGCGGCGCGCGCGGGAGGGCTGGGAAAGGGGGGAAACGGGGTGCGTTTGGGTGCAAGGGGTGGAATTGGGTGCACGGTGGGTGCACGGTGGGTGTGATTGGGTGCAGAGTGGTGCAGTGGGGTGCAAGGCGGGTGCCTTGGGGTGCCGAGCACTGGGTGCACTGGGGGGACCCGTGGGTGCCCCGGGGGGTGCAAGGTGGGTGGAATCGGGTGGCAGATGGGTGGAATTGGGTGCACGGGGGTCAAGGTGGATGCACTGGGTGCCTGGTTGGCGCAATGCGGTGCACTGGGTGCATGGGGGGTGCAATGTGGGTGCAATTGGGTGCAATGTGGATGCACTGGGGGAAATGTGGGTGCAATGTGGGTGCACTGGGTGCAATGTGGGTGCAGTTGGGTGCAATGTGGGTGCACTGGGTGCAATGTGGGTGCAGTTGGATGCAATGCGGGTGCAATGGGTGCAATGTGGGTGCACTGGGGGCAATGTGGGTGCAATGAGGGTGCAGTCTGGGTGCAAGGCGGGTGCAATTGGGTGCAAGGCAGGTGCACTGGGTGCAGTGCGGGCGCATTGCTTGCAATGCGAGTGCAATATGGGTGCTCTGGGTGCAGCACGGGTGCAATGTGAGTGGAATGTGGGTGCACTGGGTGCAATGCAGGTGCATTGGGTGCAATGCGGGTGCAATGTGGGTGCCCTGGGTGCAATACCAGAGCCCTGGGTGCAGCATGGTTGCAATGTGGGTGCATGGGTGCAATGCGGGTGCCCTGGGTGCAATACCAGAGCCCTGGGTGCAGAGCGGGTGCAATGCGGGTGCACTGGGTGCAATACCGGTGCCGTGGGTGCAATGCGGGTGCAGCACGGGTGCCCTGGGTGCAATGTGGGTGCAATGCGGGTGCCCTGGGTGCAATGTGGGTGCAACGTGGGTGCATTGGGTGCAGCGCGGGTGCAGTGCGGGTGCAATGTGGGTGCATTGGGTGCAACGCGGGTGCAACGCGGGTGCCCTGGGTGCATTGGGTGCAGTGCGGGTGCAATGCGGGTGCCCTGGGTGCAGCGTGGGTGCAACGCGGGTGCCCTGGGCACAGCGCGGGTGCAGTGCGGGTGCAATGTGGGTGCATTGGGTGCAACGCGGGTGCAACGCGGGTGCCCTGGGCGCAGCGCGGGTGCAATGCGGGTGCACTGGGTGCAATACCGGTGCCGTGGGTGCAATGCGGGTGCAGCACGGGTGCCCTGGGTGCAATGTGGGTGCAATGCGGGTGCCCTGGGTGCAATGTGGGTGCAACGTGGGTGCATTGGGTGCAGCGCGGGTGCAGTGCGGGTGCAATGTGGGTGCATTGGGTGCAACGCGGGTGCAACGCGGGTGCCCTGGGTGCATTGGGTGCAGTGCGGGTGCAATGCGGGTGCCCTGGGTGCAGCGTGGGTGCAACGCGGGTGCCCTGGGCACAGCGCGGGTGCAGTGCGGGTGCAATGTGGGTGCATTGGGTGCAACGCGGGTGCAACGCGGGTGCCCTGGGCGCAGCGCGGGTGCAATGCGGGTGCAACGCGGGTGCATTGGGTGCAGTGTGGGTGCAATGCGGGTGCCCTGGGTGCATTTGGTGCAGTGCAGGTGCAATGCGGGTGCAATATGGGTGCCCTGGGTGCAGCACGGGTGCAACGCGGGTGCAGTGCGGGTGCCCTGGGTGCATTGGGTGCAATGTGGGTGCAACGTGGGTGCACTGGGCGCAGCGTGGGTGCAATGTGGGTGCAATGTGGGCGCCCTGGGTGCAGCGCGGGTGCCCTGGGCGCAGCGTGGGTGCAATGTGGGTGCAATGTGGGTGCAACGCGGGTGCAACGCGGGTGCCCCGGGCGCAGCGCGGGTGCAACGTGGGTGCATTGGGTGCAATGCGGATGCCGCTGACGCCGCCGTCCCCGCGGCGGGCGCAGGGCGACGGGCTGGAGTTCAAGCGCCACTTCCTGCGGCTGCGGGGGGCCCTGGGCCCCGCCGTGCTGAGCCCCCCCGGCGGCGCCGCGCTGCCCCCCACCTGAGCCTTCCTCCTCCTCCTCCTCCTCCTCCGCCGAGGCCCGACACAACTCGCCGCACGCTCCTGCCGGCCGGGGAGGCTGCGCGAGCGAGCGGCACTTGGGGATTTTTTTACCTTTGGGGGGATAGTTGGGCCTCGGCAGTGTTTTGGGGGGGAAATAAAAGGATTTGGCTTTTTTAACCTCGCTTTTTTCCCTTCTTTTTCGTGTGTGTACGTGTGGGTTTTGAGGAAAAAAGGGCTTTAAAACGCTCTGCTTTGAGGGTGATTTTTTAAGGGCGGGGCGGGCACGGGGCGCGGGCGGCGACGCCATTGGCTGCCCCGAGGGGGCGTGTGCCGCCCCGCCGGCCCTGATTGGCTCCATCCAGCCCTTGCTTTACGCAAGTGGCTTGTGTGGGGACCAAAAAAGGGGCAATTTCTGGGGATTTTGCCCCAAAATTGCCCCCAAAAAGGGGCAATTTTGGGGGGGAGGGGGTGGGATAGGGGGGAACCCATCCGCAGCGATTCCCCGACCCCCGCCTTGCAAACAGGGCGCGGCGTTAACCCTGGAGCCTACTGAGGGCGCGGCGGGTTTGGGTCCCCCCGCCACCCGCCCTTTACCCTCGCCTTGAGTCAGACTGCGCATGCGCCGCGCTCCCCCCGCCCCGGGGGCTGGGTGAGAGGAGGGGGCGTGGCCTACGGGAGGAAAGGGGGCGTGGTTATCAGAGCGGGGGCGTGGCCTGCGGTCGGAGGGGGCGTGGCCGGGCGGGAGGAGAGCTCCGCGCCGAGGAGGCGTGGCCGTGGGTGAGGGGGCGTGGCTATGGGAGCGGGGGGCGTGGCTGGCGGGGGTGGGCGGGGCGAGGCGGCGGCGCCGCTCGGTGCGCGCGTGTCCGCGGCGGAGGCGGCCCCGGGCCGGGAGCGGGAGCGGAGCGGGCGCCGGGCCCTGCACGGCGGAGCCGCCGCCGCCGCATGGAGGCTCCGGTGCGGCTCGTCCGGAAGGCGCCGCGGAGCCGCCGCCGCCGCGGAGCCGCGCGGAGGTAACGCGTTGCGACCGTTGGGGCCGTTGGGGCCGTTGGCGGCCGCGGGGGGCGGGGGGCGCAGGTGGCGGCGGCGGCTCCTGTCAGGCGGTTCCGGTTCGGGCCCCGCCATGAGCGCGGACCTGGGCCCGGCCGCCCCTCCGCGCCCGCTCCTTCCCCTTTTCCCCCCCTTTTTCCTCTTTTCTCCCCCTCTTCCCCCCTTTTCTCCCCTTTTCCCCCCTTTTCTCCCCCTCTTCCCCCTTTTCTCCCCTCTTTTACTCCTCCCCCCCTTTTTTTTTCCCCTTTCCCTCTTTTTAAATCTTTTTTCCCTCTTCTCCTGTCTTTTTTTTTTACCAATCGTTTCACCCTTCTAACTTTTTTTTCAGTCGTTTCACCCCTTTCCTCCATTTCACTTGTTTTTCCCCTTCCCCCTTTTTCCACTCATTTTTTCCCATCTTTTCCCCCCTTTCTCTCCTTTTCCCCCCTTTTCTCCTCTTTCCCTCTTGTCCCCCCAACCCTTTTCACATTCCCCCCCCATTCCCCCATCCCTTTTTTTCCCTAAGTTGCCCCCTTTTCTTTCTCTTATTTACCCCCTTCTTTCCCTCATGGATCCCCCCTTCCCCTCCCCTTTTTCCTTAATCCCTTCTGCATATTCCCTTTTTCCCCTCATTCCCCCCTTTTCTACTCCTTTCCCCCAATTTTCCCCCTCTTTACTCATTTCTCCCCTTTTTTCACCCATTTCTTTACTCATTTCCACCTCCCGTTTTTACCTCCTTCCCCCCTTTTTCCCTCATTCCCTTTCCCTTCTATTTATTTCTACCCATTCCCCCCCTTTTCCCCCCTGTTTTCCCCTTTTCCCCCCCTTTTTCTCCCTTCCCCCCTCCTTTTTCCCTCCTCTCCCCTTTTCCACCCCCTTCCCCTTTTCCCCCTCCTTCTTTACTCATTTCTCCCCTTTTTTCACCCATTTCTTTACTCATTTCCACCTCCTGTTTTTACCTCCTTCCCCCTTTTCCCCTCATTCCCTTTCCCTTCTATTTATTTCTACCCATTCCCCCCCTTTCCACTTGTACCCCCTTTTCCCCCCCCTTTTCCCTTTTCCCCCCCTTTTCCCCTTTTTCCCCCCTACTTTTTCCCTCCTCTCCCCTTTTCCACCCCCTTCCCCTTTTCCCCCTCCTTCCTTAACTCGTTTCCCCCTTCCAGCCTCCACAGGCGGAGGCCGGGGGGAGCCTCCCTTGGAAGCTCCATATGTTCCTGGCAGCCCCCGGCGCCTTGAACCGCTTATCTCGCGCCGGAGCGCGGCCCCCGAGCGCCTTTATTTAAACCAGCTGACTCCTTCTCTTTTCCCCTCCTTTCTTCCCATTTTTCCCGGCCCGCGAGACGCCGGAGCGGGAGCAAACACCGGCGCGAGCCAATTTGGAGCGAGCTCGGGTGAGTTGTTTTTTTTTTTCCCTTCTGGAGCGCAGAAAAACACCCCTGGCGGCACCGGCGCTCGCTCCAATTCCGGCGCTTTTCCCTTTCCCTCCCTAGGCGAAGAGCGCGCCGGGGGAATCCAGCACCTTAACCCTTCCCGGGCGGAATCCGGCGCCCGGAATCCACATGGATCCACCGGCTTTCCCACCGGGATGGAGGAGCGCCGGCATCCACCTCTAAACCCGCTCGCCGCGGGCCCTGAGGCTGCATCTTCCCCTTGGGAGCTTGAATTTCCCCCCGTTTTTCTCCCAAAAAGCCGTTCCGAGTTGCCGCCATCGGCTCGCCTCATTTTTCCCGATTTTTTCCCTCCTTTTCCCCCATGTTAAGACGCGTTAGGTGAGGCCGGAGGCTCCCGGGCGGCTCCGTTATCTCGGCCATCAGGAGATTCCTTTGCGGTGATGGATGGAGCGAGTCGGTGCCCGCGGGAAGGAGCCGGAGCCGCGCTGGGATGAGCGGCTCCCTTTTCCCGCTCGGAAAAGCGCCGCCGTCGAGGACGAGCGAGCGAAATCCCTCGCTTTCGCTCCCCTCCTTTGCCTCCATTCGGATCCCTTCGGAAAAACCCTCGGCCGTTCCCGACGGCCGCAGCGGCGAGTGGAAACGAGAGGGATTTTTCCAGGAATGCTGTGACTTAACGAAGAGCCGTGGAAAAAACCACGGTCGCTTCAGGTGCTGCCCACGCACGGCCAAAACAGGGGCCCGAATCCCGGCATTCCTGCGGGATGGCTCCGACGAGGAGCCGCGTCGGAGCGTGGATGGAGCCAAAGGCGAAGCCGGTAGCGGCGCGCGCCGGGGTTAAAGCTGACCCCGCTCCGCCGCGTAAATAAACAGCGCGGCGAGATCTGGTTCGGAGGCGGATCGGCCCCCTCGGAAGCGCGCGGAGAAACCCCGCTCGCTTTCGCAGCTGCTTCCCGCAGCGCCGCGAAAATTGGCTCTTCCCCCGCCGCGCTCCTGTTTATTTACTTATTTATTTAACCCGAGCGCCGCGCTCACCGTCTCCGTGTCTTTTCCAGCTGCTGCTCTTCCTAGTGCGGAGCTCGTCCCGCGCGCTGGCGGGATGCGGCCGGCGCTGCTCGCCCTCGCCGCGCTCGTCTCCGCCGTGCCGCCGGGTGAGCCCGCGTTCCCGCTCCGCGTATTCCCGGCGATCCGTGTCCCCTTCCCGTCACCGCGCTCGCCCCTCCGTGCAGATCCCGCCCCGCGCTTCGTCGCGGAGCCGGCGTCCACCGTGCAGCGGGCCGGCGGCCCCGTGCGCCTCCGCTGCTCCGCCGAGCCGCCGGCGGCCCGGCTTTCCTGGCTTTTCAACGGGAAGCCCTTGGAAAACCGGGCGGGCGGCGTGGAGGTGCGGGCCGGCTCGCTGCGCATCGCCGCGCTGGGCCCGGCCACCGCCGGCCGCTACGAGTGCGTCGCCAGCAGCGCCGCGGGCGCCGTCGTCAGCCGCCCCGCCACCGTCACCGTCGGCGGTGAGTCGCTTCCCGAGGGGTTTTCCAGCCGGGAATCCCTAACGCCTGGGGCTCCGGGCGGGAATAGCGCAATGGGAATAGGGGAATCCGCCCGGTCGCCTCCGCGGGGAAAGCGGCGCGCGAGCGATTCCTCCGGCCGGGATATGGAGCGTATCCGGCAGCCTCCGGAGAGCCGGGAAGCGCTTTCAAAGCGCGCGCTTAAGAGCCCGTGTTTGGGTAGAGTGCTGACCCATGGCGAGACCCTCTCCGCCGCGCTCCCCACGGAGCCGGCGTCGGAAAACTCGGCGCGTTGCGAGGGAAAGGGAAGGAAGGGAGCGCTCCGAGACGCCCAGCAGCAGCATGGATTAAAACTCCATATTTTTAACTCGCATCCTGCCCTTTCTTCCCCCCTTTCCCGTAGCCCTGGCGGATTTCGCGCCGGCGGCGAGCGCCGTGGTGACCGCGGCGGCCGGCGGCAGCGCCTTCATCGGCTGCGAGGTGCCGCGGAGCGAGCCCGGCGCCCGCGTGCGCTTCCGCGTGCGGGGCCGGTGGCTGGAGCGCTCGACGGGTGAGAAACCCCCGGAAAATTGCGGGGAAAAACAATCCCGGAGTTGCGGGGAATTTCGTTTGGAATTCTCTCCTTTTTTTTTCCCTAGACAACTACCTCATCCTGCCGTCGGGAAACCTGCACATCCTCAACGTGTCGGCCGCCGACGGAGGCTCCTACAGGTGCGCGGCCTCCAACCCGGTGACCCGCGAGCTCAAAACGGAGCCCGCCGGCCGCACGCTCGTCGTCGCCCGTGAGTGCCCCGCCGGCCCCCGCGGCGCCCGCCGGGCCGCGCGGCCTCCGCGCTCCCGCCTCCTTCCTTCCCGCAGCCTCCGCGCCGCCGGGCCTCCGCATCCTGCACCCGCGGGCGCCGCGCGCGCTGGCGGCGCCGCGCCACGGCGCGCTCACGCTCGAGTGCGTCGTGGCCGCCTGGCCGCCCGCCGCCGTGCGCTGGCTCAAGGACGGCGGCGACGCGCTGGCCGCCGGCGCCTGGCGCCCGCTGCACTCCCACCTGGCCACCGAGCGCCTCGAGGCCTCCGACGCCGGCAACTACTCGTGCGTGGCGCGCAACGCGCTCGGCGCCGCCTCCGTCAGCTACTCGCTTAGCGTCCTCGGTGAGGAGTGGACACGGCGAAAAAAAACAGCGCGTTTGGCTGCCCCAAATCCGCTTTTTTGGGCTAAGGCGCTCGCCGCTTTGCAGAACCGGCCTCCATTTCGCGCGGGCTGCGCGCGGAGACGGTGGCGGCGGCGGGCTCGGCGGTGCGGCTGCGCTGCGCGGCGGGCGGCCGCCCGGCGCCGGCGCTCGCCTGGTTCCACAACGCGGCGCCCGTGGCGGCGTCGCCGCGGCACCGCGCGGCCGGCGGCAGCCTCCGCATCCGCGGCCTCACGCCCGGCGACGGCGGCCTCTACCAGTGCGTGGCCGCCAACGGCCTCGGCTTCGCGCAGTCCACGGGGAGGCTCCGCGTGCGGCCCGGTAGGAACGCGCGCCGCGCGCGCCGCCGCGTCCCCGCCGCGCCGATCCCACCGGCCTCCCTTCCCGCAGGCCGCCGCGGCGGTGGAGGCCGGCGCACGGAGCGCGCGCCCAGCGCCCCCGACGCCCCCGTCATCCTGAGCCCCCCGCAGACGCCCAAGGCGGACGCCTACACCCTGGTGTGGCGCGCGGGCCGCGACGGCGGCTCCCCCGTCAACGCCTATTTCGTCAAGTACCGCAAGGTAAGAGGCCCGAAACGCCTCGGCCTCCTCCCTTCGGCCTCCGCGTGGGCGTTTTTCCGAGGAAAAAGGGGTTTTTCCGAGGAAAAAGGGCTCTTCCCGCAGCTGGACGGCGGCGGCGGCGCGGGCTGGCACACGGTGCGCGTGCCGGGCAGCGAGAACCAGCTGCGCCTGGGCGAGCTGGAGCCCGGCAGCCTCTACGAGGTGCTCATGGTGGCGCGCAGCGCGGCCGGCGACGGCCAGCCCGCCATGCTCACCTTCCGCACGGCCAAAGGTGGGTGCGCCGGGAACGCGGGATCCGCGGGAACGCGCCACGCGCCCGGATTCATCCCGGCGTTCCCGCAGAGCGCGCGGCGCCCGCCAAGGCCGCGCCGGCGGCGCCCGCGCCGCCCCCCGTCACCCGCGGAGGCCACTTCGGCGTCGTCCTCCCGCCGGACGCCGCGCGGCACAGCGGAGGTGAGCGCGCGCCGGCGCCGCCGGACGCCCCGCTTGGGCCCGGCGCGCCGCTCCGAGCGCGGTTTCGTAACCCCCCGTCTCTCCTTTCCACCCCCTGCTGTCGCTAACGGCCGGGGAGCTCCGTAAGTACCGCGTCCGGGCCGGAGCGTCCTGCGAACCTTAGGGGAACGGTTCCCTTAGAATGATATTTTTCCAAGAAATTCCCGCTTTTCCGGGGAATATCCATGACCTCGCAGGCAATCTCTAGTTGACCGCCCTCGTTGAGCGCCGCGGCGTCCTCGGGAGCGGATCCGGAGGAGGCTCCCCGTGACCTCGCGGCGCTCCCGCCTTTCTCCGCAGTGCCGGAAGCTCCCGACCGCCCCACGGTGTCGGCGGCGTCCGAGTCGTCCGTGTACGTGGCGTGGATCCCGCGCGCCAACGGCGGCTCCCCCATCAGCGCCTTCCGCGTGGAGTTCAAGCGCCTGGGCCGCGGCGGCGGCGACTGGCTCACGGCGGCCGAGGGCATCTCCCCCTCCAAGCTCTCCGTGGAAGTCGCCAGCTTGGAGCCAGGTATCCCAAAAAACACACATAGGGATATCCCAAAAAATAGGGATATCCCAAAAAATAGGGATAAGGGCCTTCCCTTTGGCCGCCCTCAGAGCCGTTTTCCGCGCTGGAAAAGCGCCATGGGGATGGTTGATCATTCCGCTCGCGCGCGTTGGGCGTCTCCATGTGTTTTTGCCCTCCTTCATCCTTTCCCTTTTCCCGGCTTTTCCGTGTTTCTTCGGAAAGGGGAGACCTACAAGTTCCGCGTGAGCGCCGTGAACAGCCACGGCGAGGGCCCGCGCAGCGCCGCGTCGCGCCCCTACCGCGTGGCCGCCTTCGCCGGCGCCCGCTTCTCCGCGCGCCCCGTGGCCGGCCCCCACATCGCCTACACCGAGGCCGTCAGCGACACCCAGATCATGCTCAAGTGGACCGTGAGTGCCCCCCGTTTCGGGGGACCCCCTTTCCGGAGGCCGCCGGCGCCATCGCGGCCTCTTTCCTCCCTCGCCTCGCAGTACGTCGCGTCCCGGAACAACAACACCCCCATCCAAGGCTTCTACATCTACTACCGCCCCACGGACAGCGACAACGACAGCGACTACAAGCGCGACGTCGTCGAAGGTAGCGGGGAGCCCCCAAACCGGCTCGAAACGGGGTTTATTCCGCCCTCGGCGCGTCCCAACCGGGTGATTTTGAGCCCTTGGGGGTCCCCCCTCCGTTCCCGTTGCCTCCGCTCGCGCTCTCCGTTCGGCCCCGGCGCGCATGAGCTCATCGCCTTTCCTGGAAGGGGTTATTACCTCATGTCTGCGCTGGAAAACGCTCCTAAAAAACACCCTTGGAAAAGCCTCCTCCTCGCGCTGAGCTCACCCCGTCCCACCGCCCTGGGTTGTTTTTTCCCGGTTCCTTTCGCTCGCGAGCGGAGCCGGGAAACTTTATTTTGGAAACTTTCCTTGGAGCGAGGTGGCGGAGCGCTCCGAAACCCCCGCGTTCCCACCCAGAATTTTGGGCACCGGCGCGGGTGTTTATAATTCCTCCCCGCGGAGCGGCTCGCTCCTGATTTATTTGCCCTCCCGGACGTGCTCCGAGCGCGCCGGCCCCCGCTGCCCTCCGAGCCCGGGACGCTCCGAGCGCCCGGAGCCCTTCCAGCTCCCCCGGCGCTTGGAAGCGGAAACCTAAAACCTGCTGCAGTCATTAGGCGAAGGAATGCTTGGGGGTGGGGGAGAAAACGAGGCGGGAGAAGGGGGGAAAAATCCGCCCTTCGGCGCGCTCGGCTCCGGAATCGAGCCGAGCGGAATCGAAGCATCCCAAAACTCCGCGCTGGGGTGGGATTCGGGGGGATTCGGTGCGGAGATTCCCGGTGAAAGCCGGAGGGGGCGAGTGCTGGAGAGCGGAGCGCTGGCCGGCGGCCAGGGCGCGCGGGGCGCCGCGCCGGCGGCTCCGCTCCGTTTTCCATGGAATTCCGCGGGATGACGCCTCGGCGTTCCAGGGAGCCGGCAGTGGCACCTGATCAGCCACCTGCAGCCGGAGACGTCGTACGACATCAAGATGCAGTGCTACAACGAGGGCGGCGAGAGCGACTACAGCAACGTGATGATCTGCGAGACCAAAGGTGAGACCGCGCGGCCGGCGCCGCGCGCCGCCCTCCTCCTCCTCCTCCTCCTCATTCCCGCTTTTCCGCAGTCAAGCGCCCGCCGGGAGCCTCCGAGTACCCGGCCAAGGCTCCGAGCGCGCCGCCCAGCGCGCCGGAGCGTCCCGGCGGCGGCCGCGGCGGCGACGTGCTCTACGTGGCGGTGGGCAGCGTGCTGGCCGTCATGGTGCTCATCCTCCTGGCCTTCATCGCCATGTGCCTGTGCAAGAGCCGCGCGCCGGGCGCCGCGCACAGTGAGTGCCGCCTTCCCGGCAGCATTCCCGGGAATTGCGACGCCGTGACGCGGTCCCATCCGTTGCAGAGTGCGAGGCGCCCGGGTACCTGTGCCCCGGCGCCGGGACGCTCGCCGAGTACGCGGCGCTGGCCGGAGCCGTCGGCGCCTGCCCGCACGCCCGCCGCAAAGCCGGCCTTTTCCCGGGATACGGCGCCTCCCTCGCCCTGGAATACGAGCATCCCCACCCGCTCGCCAACGTGAGGACCCCCTTCCCAACCCGCCCTTTTGCTCGGGATGATCCCGTGCATCCCGGCGCGATCCGGTGTCTCCCGCAGGGCGCCGGGTTGTACGCGGCGCTGCCCCCGAGCGAGCGCCCCGGCTGCCGCAACTGCCGCAACAACAACAGGTACCGCTTCCCGCCGCCGTTCCCGAGGGATTTTCCTCGCTCGTCCCTCGCCACGCGGCTTTTCCCGCCTCTCCTCCGTGCAGGTGTTTCGGGAAAGCCCCCGGCGTTCCGGAGCGGGACGGCGTGGAGCTGGCGCCGCTCAACCACGTGGTGGTGGCCATGTGCCTGGCGGCGCCGGAGGAGCGCGCGCGCTGCCGGGAAGCCGACGACGGTAAGGGCGGGAAAAATCCCGGGAATCGCTTCCGACATTCCGGAATCACCCCGGCTCTCTCCGGCGCCGCAGGCGAGCGCCACGTGCTTCCCGACGCCAAGGCGGCGCGGAAAGCGTCCGCCGTTTCCTTGGAGCCTTCCGGCAGCCTCCGGCAGCTCCGGGAAAGCTGAGGAATCGCGTCCGTCTTCCCCGGATCGAGCCGGGAATCCCGGAGGAGGGTGAATTCGAACACAGAGAGTCGCTATTTATTTTTCGGTAGTAGTGTCGGATGAATGTATCTCGGGTGGAAAAGACAGTTTTTTATTATTTATGCCTGGAAATTCCTGGTTTTCCCCTCTCCCTGCACCGCCAGACTAGCCGGATAAGGTGTTTTTTATTAAAAAAAGAGGAAAAAAAAGGAGGAATGATCTCCGGAATGATGGGAAGCTCGGACGAACTGAGGGAGCCTCCGTTGCTGCTGCCTGAGGCTGGATCCGCGCCCCGGAGTGGGGAAGCGCCGGAGGATCCGGGCGAGCGGTGCGGGACGAGCGCTTAATTAACGGCGCTTTTCCCTGTTTTCCAGTGATTCCATTTATTGATTTTTCCTCATTTTGGGAACGCCGGCGCTCAGGGCGGCACCGCGGCGGCCACGGTGGCCGGCGGCTCCGGCGCCTCCCCGGGCTCCTCCGCGGCGGCCTCGGCCCCGGGCCGGCGGAACAGGAGCCGGTGCAGCCCTGCGGACGGATACGCGGGAAGCGGGGGAGCCGCTTCCCGCCGGGAATTCGGGATCCGGGGGGGACGTGCGGCACTCACGGGGGTGCCGCTCCGGGTGCTGCGCGAGGCGGCGCGCGGCCAGCAGCGCCGCGCCGGCGGCCACCAGCATCGCCGCGAGCGCCGCCGGCGCCGCCGCGTACGGAGCCAGGCGAGGCCGGGGCCGGGCTGCGTGAGAGCGTTCACTCTGGAACCTACTGAGGGCAACTCGAGAATGGGGCCCCCTAACCCGCACCCGCCTTGCTGGAGGGGGCTGGATTCTCCCTATGGAGCTTGGGCCTCACTGGGAAGCACCCCGGGCTGGAGCTGGGCCCCAACTGGGAATAAAGCTGGGAATCACCCTGGGAATCACCCTGGGATTGGGAAGCAAAGCGAAGGGTAGCCAAGAGGGAATGGATCTGGGAAGCTAAAGGGAAATCCATGAGGCCCAGGAGCTTCCCAACCTTGGGATGGAGGGAAATCTGGCATTAGGAGCCCAGGGGCCAACGGAGGTGGGAATGGAGAAGGGAGGAGTGGGTGGAAGCTGGATAAGGAGTTGGGAATAAAGGGATGACCAGAGCCGGGAACCCAATGGGCCCTGGAGCGAGGAAGGGAGTTGGGAAGCAAACTGGGAACCCAATGGGGAATGGAGCTGGGAATAGGGCTGGGAAGCAAAGGGGAAATACAAAGGGGCCCTGGAGCTGGGAACCAGTTGGGAAGGAAGTGGAGAGGCAAACTTGGAATGCTGGGGCATGGAGCTGGGATTTTGGAACTTGGAATAGGGCTGGGAATGCATCTGGGAAGGCGGCTGGGAGCAAACTGGGAATGGAGGGAAGCCCAGAGCTGGGCAGCTGACAGGGAATGGAGCTGGGCAGGGAGCTAAGGGAAGGACTGGGAATGGAGCTGGGAAGCAAACTGGGAACCCAAGGGGGACTGGATCTGGGAACAGGGCCAGGAATGGAACTGGGAATCAAACTGCAAATGGAGGGAAGGCTGGAGCAGGGACTGCAACAGGGAGCAGTGTTGGGAAAGGAGCTACGGGAAGAACTGGGAATGGAGCTGGGAAGCAAGTGGGAGACCCAAGGGGGATGGGAGCTGGGAATGGAGCTGGGAAACAAGTGGGAAACCCAAGGGGGATGGGAGCTGGGAATGGAGCTGGGAAACAAGTGGGAAACCCAAGGGGGCTGGAGCTGGGACCTAGTTGGGAAGAAAGCTGGGAAGCAAGTGGGAAACCCGAGGGGGATGGGAGCTGAGATCCAGTAGGGAAGGGAGCTGGGAAACTGGGAGTGCAGTTGGAAACAGAGTTGGGAAGCAACCGGGACTGGGGCTGGGAAGGGAACTGGGAACCCACCGGGCACTGGAGCTGGGAATGGGGCAGGGAATGGAGCCGGGAATGGGACTCGGCATGGGGCTGGGAATGGAACTGGGGATGGGGCTGGGAATATGGCTGGGGATGGGGTTGGGCACGGGGCTGGGAGTGGGGCTGGGAATGGAGCTGGGAGTGGGGCTGGGAATGGGGTTGGGAGTGGGGCTGGGAATGGGGCTGGGCACGGAGCTGGGCTCGGGGCTGGGAATGGGGCCGGGAATGTGGCTGGGGATGGGGCTGGGCATGGGGCTGGGAATGGAGCTGGGA